>NC_140582.1:94503841-95006341 GCF_964204655.1 Triturus cristatus
AATTTCGCGTTCCGCGAAGAACGCGAAATTGACCAAAAATCTGCGTTCCGCGACTTCGCGAAATTTTTGGCTTGTTCGCGTTCTCAATATGCGTGTTCGCGAGATATTTCACCCCGAGCACGCACACAGCGATCGCGAACAGGAAAAAAGTATCGCAATCAAGCAATTCCGCGTGTTCGCGGAATTTCTGCGTGTTCGCGGAGATTTTTTACCGTTTCGCGGAGATTTGCGTAACACGATTACGCAAATTCCGCCCACCCCTAATATAGTGTAAAGTAGAGACTGATTGGTCGAACGAATAAAAACCACATTGGTATTGGTTAAACACTAGAGTAAAAATGAAGATTTGATTTGGTTTTCAAGATAGATGCTACAATAATAGTTGACAGTGGGATTTGTATGTGGAGACACAATCCAACATTAATAGGGAATAGACCTGACAGAAGGTATTTAGGTTTTGCCAGAGAACAATATATAAAAAGATCGACACGAAAAATGTGCGGAGAAAAGAGAAAGATGACATTTATGCAGAGAATTAAAAATTATTTTAAAAAGGATAAGACTGTTAAGATTAGAGAGGGAATTCTTATTCCTTCCCCGAAAACGCCCGCATCATACATGATGATGGAGAGAGGCTATCATACGTGTGTATGGTTGGAAAATTGGATAGAATATACAAAGGAAGATGGAGTGCTAGCTTTCCCAGAACATGGTACATTTAATGGGAGAATTCTGCATAACCTAAGATTAAAAATGAATGAATTAGAGCTCCGACCAAGATTAACTCAATATGAAGCTTTAGAGGAATGGGAAACTGAAGCATTTGAATGCGATAGATCTAGGAGTAGCAGGAACCTTAGTGGATATTATCCCAGGCTAAAGCGTGAAACTCGAGATAGACAGATAAATGGAGACAAGCGATGGTAGCTGAAGGATTATATCCTGTACTAATGTCTGAGGAACATTCAGGAGGCAAATGCACAGAAATGACCAAACATTTAATGATTACAGGTAGTGGAGAGTCGGAAGATGATTTTTTTGAGGACATTTTAATGAAAAACCCTCCGCCCTACCAAGAGGAACAGAACAGAACTACTCCTAGTGCTCCGGTCTTGGGAACACCATTAGTTCCCCAAATTATGCATGACAGAACAAGTGGAAGTGTACTGCAGGAAAAAGAGAGGGAGGCAATAAACAAGAATAGGGAGGAATTGATACAGAATATAAGCCAATTAAGTACTCACCCTGAAGCCCTAACCATACCCGTGACTATAGTTGTATGGAGATAAGGCAATTACTCACAAACCCCCAGTCATGTCCACACCTACAATTGAACTCAGAAAAGAGAACTTAATCATTGATGATCAAGGTAGCGAATGTGAGTCGGTAATATCATTAATGGATTTACCGATAAGTGGTCAGATAAGTGAAACCCCGAGAAGAGTTACACCTAGTTGTTCGAAGGAAGTACAAATAGCCACAGGAGTTAAGAATGCCACAATGGTATCCCCATGAGAAATAGAGAGGGGAATAGACAAGCCAAAACAACTAATGAAAATCTTAGATATCTACAAATTGAAAGTGGAACTGGAAGAAATTATAGCTGGGAATTTAGGGTTAGACAGGTTGAACACTTACAATGAAGAAGAGTTATTGTTTATCAGCAGAAGCATCACCCGAAATACAAAAATATTGCATGAGACTTAGCTTCTGAAATGAGAATTGTAATAGGCAAATCCAAAGTATTACAGAAACCATACAGAACAGAATTCAGTGTTAACAACCTAAAAAATATGAATGCTTCTAGAAGAAAATTACAGGTTAAAGAGTTGATGACCATTTTACAAAAATGGAGTAACTTAGACAAATGGAAAGCTAGATGGATGCGAAAAAGGGAAGAAGCACGTGCCAATCGAACTACTTCTGATTTTGTAATGAAAGAAACAGGAAAGGTAGAAAGATTATGTCCTATGAGGCAAGGTACCAGGAGGAGGATATGTACATGTACCATGGACTAGACAGGATATTTTATCCTTTACGAATGATTTCCCAAAGTTAAGAGAAAAGCCAGTTGAGTGGTATCGGCAAGTTGAAAGATTTGTGAAAGTTTCTAAAGTGCTGTTAAAGGATTTGGATGGTTTGTTTGACATTGTGGTGCCTACTGATTTGTGGACAGAATGTAAAATTACTGTTGATTGGCCTACTGATGAATATTCAAGAGATGAGAAAACAGGAGCTCCTTCAGAAGAGGTGATGAAGAAATATCACCAGGTGATTACTTTCTTGAAAGGAAAAATTCCCCCGAAAGAAAGAGATTGGGTAAAAATAGACAGAACAACCCAGGACAGAAATGAGTCCGTACATACTTATTATGAACGCTTACTGCAAGTATTTAAGCACTATAGTGGGTTTGAGAACATTGGGGATAAAGACATGGGACATTTTGTGTACCGATTTGTGACAGGATTAAAACCAGAAACTGGAGACATGATTCGGCAACACATGTTGTGTTGGCAAACAAGGCCCATAGACGACATTCTCAAATACGCAAAGTATTGTGGAGATGAGATTGACAATAAACGTAAGAAACTGGAAGAAAAAGTAATGTCAAAGGAGGTCAGAAGATGATGGCTGGATTTGCCCAGATGGCAGACCAGTAATGCCAGACTGCATACTTTCACAAATGGCTAGAATGTATCACGGAGACACTCACATAGGCAGGGATGCCATGATCAGACTCTTTAGACAGGATTGGTTCAATACAAGGTTCAGGAGTGTAGCAGAGAGTCTATGCCAGAGATGATTAATTTGCCAACAAATGAATCTAGGACAAAAGACAGTGGTCTGTATGGGAACTATTAGAAAAGCGGAAGGCCCATTTATAAGACTACAGATTGACTTTACTTGATTGCCCCCTTGTAGAGGATTCAAGTACATACTTGTAATAGCCTGTTTGTTTTCACGGTGGGTGGAGGCATACCCTACACTAAGAAATGACAGCATAACAGTTGCCAAACTTTTGCTGAGGAAACTGATTCCTCGATTCGGTTTTCCAGTAACTTTGGAATCAGATACAGGGTCTCATTTTAAGAATGAAGTAATTCGACTAATCTGTAAAGCATTTAAAATTGAACAAAAACTGCACTGTGCATACCATCCAGAGGCTTCTGGAGCAGTAGAACAACTGAATGGCACTATAAAAGCAAGGCTGGGAAAGATATGTGCATCTACCCCACTGGATTGGCCTGATGCTTTACCTCTTGTTCTGATGGGGTTCAGAAGCATTCCTGATAGGAATACAGTGTTGAGTCCCCATGATATACTCATGGAAAGAGCAATGAGGCAGGCATGTATACCAGGACACACACTGTTGAATATATCTGATGATTTGGTATTGGAATATTGCAAAGAACTGGCTGACCTAGTGCATTCTATCTCTCACCAGGTTGGAGAAGACGCAGTTGCCAGGCAGCCGAATCAAGCACATGATCTGAATCCTGGTGATTGGATAGTGGTGAAAGAACACACTTGAGAGTCGTGTCTAGCACCCAGGTGGGGAAAACCACAGCAAGTTATATTGGTTACCACCACAGCAGTGAAATGTGCAGGCTTACCTAATTGAATTCATGCAAGCCATGCCAAGAGAGTACCAGCACCTGATACAGAAGGTTCTCAACATACACAAGGAGTTGAGGCTGCAGAAGGTTATACAGCTGAAGGATCTAGAATAACAAACCCTGAAATAGCTGATCGAGAACAACCAAGCACAAGTCAGGATGACTGAATACCAGTGGTTGACAAACATGAAGTAAATGTGAAAACAAGAAGCCAAATCCGTCTAGAAGGACAGGAGAGCAGTAAGGACCAGACAGGTATAGAAGAACCAGCTCTGGAAAGAGGTGATATAGCTATTGGAGAACCTGAGCAGGAACAGATAAGGAGAGAACAATCTACTCAGACTGAAGAAGATGCAACAATACATAAGTCTGAGGAGGGACAGATAGGTCTAGAAGAAAGCGTTCGGGCTGCAAAAACCCAAAGTGCAGTAAGACCCGAACAGGACCAGTTAGGAAAAGAAAAACAAATTTAGGTAGAAGAAGAAGAGAAAATCAAGATAAAACCTGAACAGGGTCAGACTAGGGAAGAAGAACGCATACAGGCAGTAAGGGATGGTACAAGAGTAAGCCCTGGACAAGGTCAGACAGAGAGGAAATCTGAAGACGAAGATAATCAAGTTGTGCCACAACATAACAAAAATAAAAGAACACTTGAAGACAGTGACAGTGCAATGAAAGCAAAAAGAGTCAGAAGAGGTGACAATTGGCCGAGTGTTGTGAAGAGGGTAAAGTATAATTTCAAAACAGTTAATCAAGAACCTGATCAAGTAAACAAAATTTCTAGTCAGTAGGGAACTTCTACTGAACAGCTCAGACTGAGAATCTTGAACAATAAATTCAAGGGTCCGCGGTGGACCTATGTAATTCTTGAATAATTCGAGAATCTAGATTTGAATGAAGAAATTGATGAAGAAATAATTGCAGAACAAAGTAATGAAGTGACACCAACCTGAAACTTTCTCAAAGAAATTTTGAATTCCACAAGTAAATCGAAAATATAGAAGAGAAATCTTCTTGACCCAGAATGGCTGATAATAGGGCTGCTGGAAAACCAAAACGAAATTGTGTACAAAAATGCTGTAGAATATGCATATGTAGTATATTTTTAGTACTCATAGTTTGGTTATTACTGACAGTGGCCATCCCTTATTTGATGGTTACAAAAGAAAGGAATAACAACAAGATGAATGAGAAAGTAGCTAACACTGAAGGAAATAGGGTAGCATTAGTAGCACCAGATGAGAATAAGACAAAACGAGACAAAGTACATTTAACAGCTTCAGATGAGTTAGACATATCGCACACTGTGACAGACAATGACAATGACACTGCTTTAAATGTATTTACAAAGTTATTAGTGCAGTACGTGGACACTATGGAAGTTAGTGATTGCTATGTGTGTATGAAATTAACAGCATCAGTAGCAGAAGGTGTGACATATCATCATATTCCATTAACATATAGTATATCTTGTAGTGTTTTAGCAAGTTTGTTTTATAGAACAGGAAAACTACAATATTATTATTCGAATGTAGATGTGATTTTTTCCGAGGTACCTATACGAAAGAGCCTGAACCCAGTTCTTAGTACTAAAGACGCACAGCTTATGGGAGAATGTTTTTTAACGATGAAGGCAATAGATATAGCCGAAGCACACAAGCATAATCTAACATGTAAATTACAAGAAGAAGAAAATATGTTTTTGAATTTAGTTGAGCAAAGGAGACAGGACTTCCAGAGAAGGGCTTCTGAACTGAAACCACAGATACCTCAATGGGCTGAGAAAGATGAAATTGATAAAACTGGCAAGACGCATGCTGCTATGTCCTTGGACTTTGAAAAGAAAGGGAAGATCTGCCTCCATAGATTAAAGACTGTATATAACAATGTGTCTATTGGTTCCAGTGAATGCGAACATAATTTCTTGGTTATTGGGGGATGGGGACTAAAAGGTGGAACAGATCCAGTGTTTCCTGGAATTTAGTATGTGTGTGGCAATAAAGCTTATTTCAGGTTGCCTGGTCATTGGTACGGGAGTTGCTATTTTGGAATAGTGTTCCCAAAGGTGTACCATGTGAAAAGAATCACTGGAAGCAATGAAGACGCAAAGGAACTAACACGTATAAAAAGAGCTAGTTTTTCTGAAATAGTAGGTGACATTTTCTGTGCACTGATACCTTCAGTGGGAGTAATTCTGAATTTCTGAAAAATGTGTAGCTGTCTACAGTAGTAGATCGTTTATCTACTGACACCACTGGAGCATTCTTGATGATCAATACAGAAATGGTTGCAATCAGATCTATGGTTTAGCAAAATCCACTTGCTCTTGATATATTATTGGCAAAAGAGGGCGGAGTCTGTAAAATGTTGAAGGCGCAACATTGTTGCACCTACATACCTGATAAGAGTGTTGAAATTGGAAGATATATTAAAAACATTATGAAATTGGAAGAGGAATTAAAACCACTGGAAGTTGACAGTGTATGGAAGAAATTAACAAATAGTATTTCTACAGTAGGGAGATGATTTTCTAACATAGGTAAAAGTATAATAGGGAAAATGATATTGTCCATGTTAGGGATAACATTATTAGTACCTGAGGTTGCTAACCCGCTGGATCACAAACGGGCTGATTCCTGTTTGCAACCGCAAAAAACGGTCGTACATCTGGCCCCCAGTCTCTCTTCTAAATTAAGGCTGGTTCTTTACATTCTAAGCAGTCCATCCCCTGTCTTGTCCTTCAGGTGTCAGCAGCAGTGTCACTTCTTGGATAGGATCCTTTCTCCTCTAAGTAGGAGAGAGAGGGATTTTGTCTCTGGTGCTAGCCCTCATTGAGCTAAGTGAAATAAAAGATGATACTGGATCAGCAAAAATGGGCGGTTTATAGCAAATGCAGTGGAAGTTGGTCTGCAGAGAACCACCCACTCAAACAGAAAGGTGGTCAAAATCTATTGCAGAAGCCAATCATAGCCAAATTCCCCTGCTTTATGAGTTTCTGGACAGTGTCTTTGAATACTGATTGCTCAGCTGCAGTGCTTTCGCAGGCGTGTTTTCCCACACCCTCCATCATCCGTGTGTAACCCCACCAGCTGTCAGACTCCAAATGAAAATTCCACTGCACACTTGACATATGTAGAAAGCCCCCCAAAACGTCTCTTCCTAAACCCATTGCCCCGAACTTTATATGAGCTTAAGAGCTACTGCTGCCTTAATGTCATTGTTGACTGTTGTCACAACAAATGGGCACGGGAAGGCACTGGATTGCAACAGAAACCTAAAAAATGGCCTTGCTTTCAAGGGAGCGGGGGCACTCAATGGGCAAAATGTACTTTTTTCTGAGGCTTCAGCAATCCTTATGCTAGATGTGACTTCTCCCTTCCTTTTTTCCTTCTGAACTCTAAAGTGTCCTCCCTGCAATTCCCTGCGTCTTTCTTTGCACTTTACTAAATCCTCCTCTAATACTTTTGGTGCACTTACTGCTTTACAAAAAGGCCCTCACGTTTCATTCCCTCACCACTATCCCCTGCTCACTCCCTCAGTCCTTAGGCACACATAGCACATGTATGCACATGTACACAACCAGGCTCGGGAGGTACCTGGCTCCACCCAGTGTCTGTAAATAGCGCATTGATAATTGCTAACTCTGTGCTTCCATTTGAGGTCGACAGCTCCCGCGAGACATTTTTTGGTCCACCATGCCTACTCGAGGCAAAGTGATTGTCTCAAGGATAAAGGAAACAGAATTGAATCAAAATATAGATAATCTCCCCCTCCCCCATGGTTTGTTTTGTCTCAATAAAAACGTTTTAAACATAAAATATAGATAATCAAATATTCGAGGGCTTACTTGAAATGATGCTTGTGTTATAAAATGACACACAGCCCTGCTCAGGAGGTGGCAGATAGGTCCAATAATTCCGGATATGAGATACCATATCTAGTTCCTTGCCCTAGGAGAATACATCTCAAGCATTACTCAATGGTTACAGTAGACAGGAATTGATTCTCTGGGTGGTACTCCCTGTGAATAGATCCTGGCTTTGGAAAAACAATGTTTTATTAATCTGTTACAGAGTATATTGTCTGGCATGTCATTATAGAAGCACACACAAAAACACTCTCTTTCTCTCTCACTGGATGATAGGTAACTACTGACAATCTATGACTCGTGACTTCAGACACCAGCTGGAGGACAGCCACATGGCATAAAACCTTCTGAACCCATATACTGGGACTATGTAGAATATGCAAACTAACTGGTTACACCAACATGGATCAGAAAAAAACGGCTGGAAGACCATTAACACCTATGACGTGTGCTCCAATGGACAAGTCTTCCATTTACAGAAAACGGCAGCAACCAAACACACAGCTGCACTGCACTAACAGTCCAAGGATTTGGCAAATGATACACTAATAGTATATATATATATATATATATATATATATATATATATTCACTTAAAAAACCATAGGTTTCACACATGTTATAGTTAGCTGGATATTTCACTCGTGAAAAACCATTGAAATTCAGCCGTTAAAGTTAGTGCAGGCAACTATAACTCACGCGACCGCAATCCTCTGCTGATGACGTCAGATATTACATCACTGTATTTAGACACTTATTTACCCATGTCTTCTTCCATTAATTTTTAGCTATACATATATTACAAATATTTTTTTTTCAGAAAGACACATATGTCATCAGTGATGTAATATCTGACGTCATCAGCAGAGGATTGCGGTCGCGTGAGTTATAGTTGCCTGCACCAACTATAACGGGGGAATTTCAATGGTTTTTCACGAGTGAAATGTCCAGCTAACTATAACATGTGTGAAACCTATGGTTTTTTAAGTGAATTTGCAAGGTTCTTTAAATGCTAATTCCTAACTATAACGTGTGTGAAACCTATGGTTTTCTCAGTGAATTTGTACGGTGTTTTAAATGCTAAGTTATGTATTTTTTTTTTTTAAGGTTTTCACCGTGCACGTACCGTACGCGCACGGTGCGCTTCGCGCACCGTGTGCGCGCTGTGGGCGCGCAGTGCGCTTCGCGCACCGCGCGCCCACGTTACGCAGTTCGGGGAATTTTTCCGTTTCTACCGTACGCACATGCTACGCGTACTCCGCGATTTTTCGCAAAAAAATTAAAGGAAATTTTGGCCCTTGGGGGTCCTTCTGGGACCCCCCTGACAAAGGCTAGGGGGTCAGGAACTGTCCACCCTGCCCCCTTTTCACGTTCTCCACCTTTGTTTTTCACCCCCTCAGACTGCGAGAGACAAAATGGCGGCCGACACTTCCTGGTTTCGACCGATTCGAATGTTTACTAAGATCTAACAACCAATCAGAATCGCACTCGCGCACGTCAGCGTGCGCGTACGGTAAGTTTTACTGTACGCGCACGGTGCGCGCTTATAGATATATATATGCTTTTAAATGCTATTTTCTCAGGAAATACTGAACAGATTTACACCAGACCTATAAAAGGCACATCCCTGACTTGAGGACTACCTCTCTGCCAATTTTCAAGTAATTCTGTTCAGCCGTGGAAAAATGCATGGGGAAAACGTGTTTTGGGACCCCCCCTTTTTCTCAGCCCCCGCTTGACGAATCCCCCCGAGACTTTCAGGGAAGGAGCGGAGCGGAGCGGAGCGCCCCACCTATTTTGAAAATTTCGCAAGGATTCGTCAATCGGCGCCAAAGTTATTCCAAATAGAATGTTGCGGATTTCCTATGGAAACACGATCCTAACTATAACTATCTACTGGCGACTGCCAGTAGATATATATATATATATATATATATATATATATATATATATATATATATATATATATATATTACCTACTGGCGATAGCCAGTAGGTAGTTATAGTTAGGACCACGTTTCCATAGGAAAACCTCAACATTCTATTTTGAATAACTTTGGCGCCGGTCGACGAATCCTCACGAATTTCTCAAAATAGGTGGGGCGCTACGCTCCGCTCCTACCCTGAAAGTCTCGGGGGGATTCGTCAAGCGGGGGCTGAGATAAAAGGGGGGTCCCAAAACGCGTTTTTCCCATGCATTTTTCCATAGGACCTTTAGAACGAGCTACAGCCCGAATGGCTGAACAGAATTACTCAAAATTTGGCAGAGAGGTAGTCCCTAGGTCAAGGAAGTGCCTTTTGTAGGTTTGGTGTAAATCTGTTCAGTAGATTCTGAGAAAATAGCCTTTAAATCAATATATATATCTGAGCCAGCTTACGGTACGCTTACCGTACGCTTACGGTAAGCGTACGGTGGCGTGCGCGAGCGCGATTCTGATTGGCTCTTAGATCTTAGTAAACATTCGAATCGGCCGAAACCAGGAAGCGGCAGCCGCCATTTTGTCTCTCGCACTGAGAGAGATTTTTAAAATCGGAAGCCCAAAAACATGTAAAGGGGCTGTTTTGACAACTCCCTCCCACATAGTCATGTGGAGGGAGTCCCCAAACATCCCCCAAGTGCAAAAACGGTTTTATTTTTTTTTCGGCAATTTCGCGGGGTACGCTTACCGTACGCTTACGGTAAGCGTACGGTAAAAAAATAAAAATAAAAAAAACACTATCCACACTTACCCCACCCCCTGTGCTTTTGGTGGCCGAAGGCCACCAAATGTGCTGGGCTTATTACAATGGAAAAAAACACTATCCACACTTACCCCACCCCCTGTGCTTTTGGTGGCCGTAGGCCACCAAATGTACAGGGCTTATTATAAGGGAAAAAAACGTAGCATTTAAAAAACCGTACTAATTCACTGAAAAAACCATAGGTTTCACACACGTTATAGTTAGGAATTAGCATTTAAAAAACCTTGCAAATTCACTGAAAAAACCATAGGTTTCACACATGTTATAGTTAGTGGAAATTTTACTGATAAAAAACCAATGAAATTGCCCCGTTATAATTAGCGCAGGCAACTATAACTCACGCGACCGCAATCCTCTGCTGATGACATATGTGTCTTTATGAAAAAAAAATATTTGTAATATATGTATAGCTAAAAATGTATGGAAGAAGACATGGGCAAATAAGTGTCTAAATACAGTATTAGCATCAGCAGAAGATTGTGGTCGCGTGAGTTATAGTTGCCTGCGCTAACTATAACGGGGCAATTTCATTGGTTTTTTATCAGTAAAATTTCCACTAACTATAACATGTGTGAAACCTATGGTTTTTTCAGTGAATATATATATATATATATATATACATATATATATATATTCACCAAAGTCGCTCCTTCCGACAGCCGAGGACCCAAAGAAGGTGGCACACACACCGGCGGAGCAAGCCGGTAATAAATCCAGTCGAGAGAATTGCTAGTCGTGCGCTCTCAGTAATACGAATCACCGAACAGTGCAGAGATTCAAGGGTGTTTAATTACGACGCGTTTCAGCTTACGAAGAAGCCTTGTTCACGTAATACAACAGTGCAATGAAAACCATGACTGATAAAGTTTCAAGCAGTGAGCATAGACAAAGGACAAACATTGTCGTTCTGAAGCTATAACGGCAGACATCTTGGAATGGTATATTGCCACAGTGTGGTAACGTGAAAAGTCATGTAAAATAGCTGCCAGAATGAACTTGGACTGTCAAACAAATTGTAAGACACAATAAATGGTATACATTATTGCCATACATGTGGAGCTATGTCAGCCTTTGTCATAAAATAGTGCTGAACACATTGTGTATGATTCGAAAAATATAATATAGCAAGCTCACTGACAGATATAACATTGTTGAATAACTGACAGATATAACATGCATACGTCAACTTGTAAATAGAATATGTATTCATCGATTGTTGCATGACAAGAAAAATGCTCAGTCAACACTGTATAGGAGGAACAGTACGAGAAGGGCAAGTGCCCCTAAACGAAGTGCTGCCAATACTGGTAAACCATTGTAACAAAGCTCTTGTCTAAATAAGAGCTTAAACGACCCAATATGCAAATACAAGGGTATAGACAAGTCTAGAATGCTAGATCTCTGATAAAGAAAGCTAACGTGGGCTTGCTATTAGGAAATTAATAATAACCAAGGTCAAAAATGGCAAGTGCCCAGAATGTAATAATTAGTGATCGAACTATACAAAGTCATACGTGCTTTCAGAGACCAACCAGTCATGGTGATAAGTGAAGATAAGGGGAAAAGGGTAGGTTGCCCGTGAAGTGTGCGTGCCAGTGTCTGGGCCCCTTCCTTTCCTCCTGAAAATAAAAGAAAACAGAAGAGAAATGTAAGGTACAAAACCCCCGTACATATTACAATCATTACATAGTAATATCTCAAATATACAGCTCTGCCAAATGGAAAGAAGAAGAATCATGCATCACACGTTGTAAAATAAAATATCTTAAAAAACACTTTGCAACTCGGAGACAATGGAAAGCGTCATATGAGGAGAATGTCAGCTAACACTCTCTAAGGTGTATTGCCAATTCCTCATCCTGATTTAAACCACCTGGCACCTTCGTCTGGAAGTCCACAATGTACTTGGTCTCCTTTTGTCTCAATTTGAGCACTCTGTTACCGCCCCTGGGATTGATGGTAATCTGTTCAAGAATGAAGAATCTCATGAGGGCAGGATTGGAAAAATGATTGTCCCTAAAATGACGGGCCACAGGATATTTTTCGTCGTTGTGTGTGATGGCCCGATAGTGTTCTAGTACATGTTTCTTGGCCAGGAGTGTGGTACTGCCTATGTACCAGAGTTTGCATGGACACTCAATCACATAAATGACGAAGGTGGTGCTGTAGGTGAGGAATTGTCCAATTTCTTTGTTGACACCATTGTATGAGATACTCTTCATGAAAATGCTGTTTTTGCAAGCTTTGCAGTACCCGCAGGGAAAAAATCCCTTCAGGCCATGCTCGTGTCTATTGGGATAGATAGTGACATCACTGTGAACCAACATGTCCCTGATGTTTCTACCTTTCCTGTAAGTTATACTGGGCCTGTCTGAAATGTGGTCACAAATCATGTTGTCACATTTGAGAATGTCCCAATTTCTTGCAAAGATTTTGCGAATGTTGTTCGAATTAGCTATGTAGGTCAAGATCAAACGGGTGTTGTCCTCACTATTGTCAGGAGATTCGATCACTCTGTCGGTTATGGTGAGCGCTCTGGGCACCGCATCTGCTCTCTTTTTGGACCTAGATAACACCCAGTTGGGATACCCTCTGATCTTAAAACGAGCCAGAATCTCTTTACTCTCCAGTTGGTAGGCCTCTTCTGTGCTGCAGTTCCTCCTTGCCCTTAGTAGCTCCCCATAGGGAATACTCCATTTGAGTGTTTCGGGGTGGCTGCTGAGGGCATGCAAGACACTGTTCCCCGCTGTGCTTTTCCTAAATAGGGTGGTTTGTATTTTGCTGTTCCTAATGTCCAAACCCACATCAAGATATTCAGCATGAATTTTGCTGATATTGCTGGTTAGAACAATGTTTTTGTTGTTGATGTTGATCCTGCCAATAAACTGGATCGCCTCCTGTTCACCGCCTTTCCACACAATGAACAGGTCATCAATGTAGCGCATCCATATAGTGACATGCTCAAGATCAGATTTCCAGTCAGGGTTGGTGAAAATGTCTTCCTCCCAGTGCCCCATGAAGAGGTTCGCAAAACTGGGAGCGAAGCAAGAACCCATCACCGTACCGACAATCTGTCGGTACAGGACACCATTGAACAGAAAGATGTTGTTGGAAAGACAAAACTTTATCATTTCCAAAATCATCTTATTGTATTCTCTGAAGCAAGCAGGTCTGGCTTTGAGGAAATGCTCACAGGCTTCTAGTCCCTGTTGGTGATCAATAATAGTGTACAATGATTGTACATCTAAAGTGATCAAAAGAAACTCGTCATCCCATTCTAGACTGTCAGTTTTATTAAGGAAGTCTTTGGTGTCCCTGATGTAACTGGGAAGACGGATGACATAGTCCCTGAGGAAGTGATCCACATACTTAGATACATGTTCAGACACACTTCCTCTGGAGGAGACTATAGGACGTCCTGGTGGATCAATGGGGTCTTTGTGGAGTTTGGGGAGCAGATACAATACAGGTAGAATGGGGTGATCATTCCTTAAGTAGCAGAATTCTTCCCATTCAAGGATACCTTTGTCTTTCCAGGTGGTGAGTTTTTCCCAGATAGTTAAAGTTACAACCTAGTTTCCATTGGAAAAGCATTTTTTGATTTGCTAATAACTTTAGCAGCGTTTAACGAATCTTTATGAAATTTTCCAAAAGGTTGCACTTTTTAGGTCAGCTCCTATCTTGAAAGTTTGGGGTGATTCGTCAAGCGGGGGCTGAGGAAAAAGGGGGGTCCCAAAACACGTATTCCCATGTTAATTTTCATAGGAAATTTTGCGACGGGCTACAGCCCGAACTGCTGAACGGAATTACCCCAAATTTGGCAGAAAGGTAGAGCTTGGTTCAGAAAGCGACCTTTTTTTAAAATGGTGTAAATACGTTCAGTAGTTTTTGAGAAATTCAAAAAATAAGAGTGAAAAAATCAATTTCCCATAGGAAACTTTGTGCAAGGTTACAGCTGAAACTACTGAACGGAATTACCCCAAATTTGGCACAAAGGTAGTGCGTGGGTCAGAAGCAATCTTTTTATTAAATGGTGTAAATCCGTTCAGTAGTTGCTGAGAAATTAGAAAAATAAAAGTTTTGATATCTGTGCGGAGCCTAAGTCCCATGCACAAGCTTCACTGTGATTGGCTGCCAACACTCCAAACCAGGAAGTGTTGGCAGCCATCTTGTGGCTCGGTAGAAGCGAGTCACTAGAAAACACAGAAACAAAGGTAGAAAACAAGAGAAGGGGCAGAGTAGAAACACCTTGACCCCCTAGGCGTAATTCGCGCTGGGGTCGCGGGTTCCCGTGTTTTATTTTCATGAGACCCCGGGGTGGGTAGGTCCCGGGGGCAAACTAATAGCGGGGGCTCGCTGGGGCTGCGGGTGCCCACTGGGGTCTCCGTAGTCTCGGGGCTTCACTCATGTTGGGAGGGGGGTTGTGCGGCCCCCCTCCAGGAGCTCTCCATCTGCTTATAACTTTGGCATCGTTTGACGATTCATTATGAAATTTTCCAAAAAGTTTCTCTTTTTTGATCAGCTCCTATCTTGAAAGTTTAGGGGTGATTGGGGAAGGGGTGGCTGAGAAAAAAGAGGGGTGTGAAAATGTGTTTTCTCAATGGATTTTCCATAGGAAACTTTAGACAAGGCTACAGGTCAAACTGCTGAACAGAATTACGCCACATTTGGCCTGTTAGAACGGTCTTGGTCCAGAAAGCACAGTTTTGTTGAAATGGTGTAAATCCGTTCAGTAGTTTTTGAGATATTAAAGGGAAAATATATATATATATCTGGTCAGTGCCTTACTCTCGAGCACGAGCTCGCCTCTGATTGGCTGCTAACTCTTCAAAGCAGGAAGTGTCCTCTGATTGGCTGCCAACACTTGAAACCAGGAAGTGTTAGCAGCCATCTTGTGCCTCGCATCGAGTAAAAAAATTTAAAAAAGGTTCCGGGGGCAATTTAATATAGCAGAGACCTGTGTAATGATGATTTTGATGCAGTGAAGGTTTAACATTTATTAACAATTAACGAGAAACAGGTGAGCGCCAGGCAGCACGACTTCCACTTCAGGACACTAGTAGGAAGATAACCCTTTCACGCTCCCTGTGCCCAACATCACCACTTCGGAGGTATGCCTTTAGAAGCCAGTCCGTCGGCTCTCAGCTGTCTACATTTGCGATCTAGTACACTGCTGTGCCTGTACCTCTGCGAGCTACTACGCTGCTGTTCCTTTGGGAGCGGACGGCTCGTAGTTCTGCCTCTGTGAGTTGAGCGGAGGGACCGCAGTTGTCCCTCTGCGAGCCTGGGTATGAACTGTTCATAAGTCTTACTATATGGGCATTGAAAAGCGATTTTGTGATTCAGTCCGTCAGCTGCCATCTGTCCGAGGCATTTCTGAAAACATACCGGAGCTCTGTTTGTGAGAGATACCCCTTTCACGTTGCCTCTCCCCACATCAGCAGGTAACGCACCCTCTTCCCACATCACTAGCATACCGTCAACAACCTTCTTGGGCCCGCAAGTCTCCCTCTGCGAACCACTGGTGGGCTCGCAGCTCTTCCGGTGCAACTTCTTGGGCCCACACTTTTAGGAGCCAGGCCGCCGGTTTGCAGGTCTCTGAGAAGAGATACAATGGTGGCAAAGATGATGCAGGTCAGACACCCAACAGTACTCTGACATCCACCAGCAGCAGCTGCTTGTCCGCCATCCCCGCTCCCCCCCCACAAACAAATGTGACAGGAACGTTTTTAAATGTGGAGCCTTAGAAATCGGCTGGTGTTGCAGTTTTAATAAAAAAGATGCTTGTGAGGTTGGACAAATAAGAATCTTAGTCATGTATGGATTTACATATAAAACATTTTATTAAAACAAAACAACAACAAATAAACCTATGTGTGTAAAATATTTTAATAAAAGAAAACAACAACAAATAAAACTATATACAGCCATGGCGTGTCATCCCTTGACAATTTGTGAATCACAGCCTGCAAGACCAAAAGGAAAATAAGATGGTGCGTTATGCATCCAGCAAAGGAGAGAAAAAGAGAGGGAGAGGGAGATACAAGGAAGATAGAAAGAGAGAAACAATGTGAGAGAGAGGAAGAGAGAGAAAGAGTGAGAGAGGGAGGAAGAGAGAGAGTGAAAGAGAAAGAGAGAGAGGAAGACAGAAAGAAAGAGTAAGACATAGAGCAAGACAGAGAAAGAGTGAGAGAAAGAGAGAGATACAAGGAAGAGAGAGACAGTGTGAGAGAGAAGAGAGAGAGCAAGAGAGAGAGAGAGAGGAAGACAGAGAGAGAGAGAGAGAGAGAGAGAGTGAGAGAGGAAGAGAGAAATAGTGAAACAGTGTGAGAGAGAGGCAGAGAGAGGGAGAAAGAGTGAGAGAGAAGAAGAGAGAGAAAGAGTGAGAGAGAGGAAGAAAGAAATATTAAGAAAGAAAGAGTGAGATACAAGGAAGAGAGAAAGAAACAGTGTGAGAGAGAGGAAAAGAGACAAACAGTGTGAGAGAGAGGAAGAGAGAGAAAGAGGAAGTGAGAGAAAAAAAATGAGAGAGACAGGAAGAGACAGAGAAAGTGTGAGAGAGAGAGGAAGGAAGAGATGGAGAGGGAGTGTTGACAATGGAGAAAATCTTTGCAGCTCACCTTTGTGTCACCGGTGTGTCTCCAACCACGTGCCGGGACATACTGCACCATCAAGTTTAGTTATCTGAAAGATAGTATAGAATTAGTAATTGCAGACTATATACAAGTGCATACGCGTAATTCTCTGTTTTGGCTCTGCACACCCAGGCAGCTGCATCCCATCCACTTCCACTGCCCAGAGGTGTCTAACAGCCGCTGCGCACCCAGGGCCATATTATCAAGAACGCCGCTTTAGCGGCAGGAAACTGCTGCAAAAGCGGCAATAAGGGGCTTGATATTATGCCCTTGTGAATTCTCATAGAAGCCCAGGTTTGATGTCGTTCACACCAGAACCTGGGCTTCTATGGGAATTCTCAAGGGCATATTATCAAGTCACTTATCGCCACTTCCGCTAAAACGGTGATAATGTTATCGCCGTTCTTGATATTATGGTCCCCAGTCTCCTGTAGCCCATACACTTGCACTGCCCAGAGGTGTATAACAGTCGCTGTGCACCCAGGCTGCTGCACCCCATGCACTTCCTCTCTCCGGAGCTGCCGCTGCGCATCCTGGATGCTGCACCCCATCCACTCCCACTGACCGGAGGTGAGGGCCCGCTGCTGCACAAACAAACCTCACTGCTCACCTTCCGCCACCGGTGTGTGTCGAAGAGAGTCGACCACGTGCCAAACGAACCTCCTCAGCCTCAGTACACGCGGTCAACTGAGCTCACAATTCAGAATGGGTGTTGATTGCCAGGATGGCCACGCATCATCGCAGGTTCTAGACGTGTTCAGCTCTGGTGTTGTTGGGGGGACGTCAATTTGTGAATCAGGATCTGTTAGAAAAAAAGCAAGATAAGATTGTGCGTCATGCGTCTATCAAACGAGAGAGGAAGAGAGAGAGAAAGAGTGAGAGAGTGACACTGGAGAAAATCTTCGCAGCTCACCTTTGTGTCACCAGTGTGTCTCTAACCATGTGCCGGCACATAGTGCACCCTCAAGCTCCCACATCTGAAAGATAGTACAGAATTAGTAATTGTAGGAAAGACCAGTATGCAGGAATGAAAAGACAGAGACGGTAATTCTCTTGATGTGGTTTAATCCTCAGAGCATGTTTTGTAAGCAGCAAGTATAAAGCAAGAATGACTGAACCCCCGTTAACTTCTACCTCCCAACCTTCTCACATTCAAAACATAACATTCCCAAAGTGACGTGAGGCAGCCACGAGCTGTGAGAGGAATGTCACGCTCGTGTCTGCATGCTTCGATGGTCCCAACACACCTTATCTCTTTAAAAAAAAACAGAGAAAGGAAAGTTTAGCAAAATTTGATGGTAAATTTAAGGGTACAAAGTATGAAAAAAGAAATACTCAACTACTTTGCTACAGATGTGGGACCGACGGACATTTTGCCGACTGTAAAAACTGTCCTGCTATTGGAAAACTTGTTCAAAATGCAAAAAGAAAGGGTAATGGCGGGGTATATACGACTGCGTATGCTTAAATCGCTGTGCAGCCTTTCTGCATCCAGTCTGCTGCACCACATGCACTCCCGCCCAGAGGTATCTGCCCGACACTGTGCACCCAGGCCTCACTGCTCACCTTTTCGTGGTCACGGCACCCTCCACATCATGCAGCTCCATTCTGGAAGGTAATAGGTCTCACATTGGGTACTGTGTCTTTATATGGCTATGGCAGAGGACATACTAGTGCACCTTTCATCATAGCAGATTGTACAACCGCTCAGTGGTTGCGGTGCTACTAACTCAGTGAGAAGTGAGGGCATGTATTCTAAACTCTAAAATGGAGTAGTGCACGTGCGTCCAGTCTTTTATATTAGCAGGGTCACGTGTTCTGTGATGCCTGTGCTGGATGGGTGTGGTGTGGGTGTATATCAGCCATGAGGGAGTGGCTGTGGCATCAGTGTTGCCAGATTGGGCTAGATCACGCACAATTGGGCTCCATTTTTCCGGTTGTGTGGTAAAATTTTGGTTTGTGCTAGTGGCCAGATTATAAATATATATACAACGCTCCAGCAAAGTAGTATGTTAAAGCACTTTATTAGACAAATATTTACTTGGCATACTGCTGCAACATGAATTGTAATGCATTCACAGCCTGCTTGATGCTGTCCCTGCCCCTCCTTCCCTAAAGTAGCAATATTAGGCTAGTTTGGCCTACTTTTTAGTTGACTTTGGGCTATAGAAAGCTTAACTAAAATGGCGTGGTGCACGTGCACCCGGTCTTTTATATTAGCAGGGTCACGTGTCCTGTGACACCTGTGCTGGATGGGTGTGGTGTGGGTGTATACCAGCCATGAGGGAGTGGCTGTGCGGGTGTCCGTGTTGGAGTGCTTCCGTCACTCGGGAGGCAAAAGACAAAGTGTCACTCTGTGAGCCAAGTCCAACAATATGGCCAACATGGAAGGTACAGGAAATTACTGACCCTATATTCATCCATAGATCCACACAAGAAAGATGGTGGACAAGACACATCTGTGTGGATATAGCAATACAGGGCCATGGAAAGTTAAAGTTTCAGTTTTTGGCACATGGAGGGCAGCCAATTAGAGACAAGCTCGTTGTCGGAGTTAGGCTGCGCCAACATATGTACTTATACAATCACTGCGATGATCCTCACGCACTTATAAATTCACTATACACTCTGCTTGGGGTATTCTAATGATGCAGTCTCTACGTAAGTACTTGTACAATGACCGAGACACAGTTACATAACTAAAGTTTTCCCCCACTGTGAAAGGTAAGATGGTTGCATATACTGTTCAAAGCACTATGTAATGTGGTAGGGCCTAGGGGCAGCATGTTGCATACATTATGAACACATGGACACAGATATACAGTGGAACTGGGTACGGGCACGTGCGCTCGACTCCTTTTTATTACCAGGGTCACATGTCCAGTGACGTCTGTGGTGGATGCGTGTGGGGTGATTGTAAGCCAACCCTCCGGGAATGGTTGGTGCTGGCAACAAGTACAACAGTAATGATTGAATCAGACACAGAGATTCAATCATAAAGGGTCAATGATTTGTGCTGCAGTAAGGGACGGGTATCAGATATGAAATCATACAGAAAAGATTCTATCGTAAAGGGTTCATGACTTGTGATACACTGAGGTAGGACAGCAGATGTGAAATTATACACAAAATATTGTATCAGAAAGGGTGCAGGAGTTGTGCTGCACTGAGGTAGGGGCATCAGAAGTATTCAGCTTGTGCGCAGCCAGCGATGATGCTTGGTGCGGGCCGGCCGCACTGGGAGCAATGTCTCTTGCCTACTGGATTGCGTCATCTGCAATCGCGACTTGATCTGAATTGTGAGCCCTGCTGTCCGAAGTGTAGATCGAAGGCAGTAGTCAGCTCAGACATCGATGAATGCTTTTTGTCACTTCCTCCTGACAAAATCGGAGGACATAGAGTCCAGTTCACTCTGCAATTAATAAATCACAACTGAATTTGAAATATGAGCTCTGCTGTCCGCAGTGTAGACTGCCATTTAGTGTTCATTTGGACTTGCAAGGTGAATTTGGTCATTGTAGTAAAGCTATAACTGATATAAAAGAAGTTCTTGAAGCAAGGATACTAAAAAGGATATTGTGTAGGTTTCAGGGACGCTGTAGCTAGTTGCCTACTGGACTCTTGTGATGATGCGTGGTCCGGGCGGGCCGCACTGGTAGCAATGTCTTTTGTCTAATAAATTTTGCCTTAATAAGGCCACGTGGCGTTGACTTGTGGTGCACTGAGTTAGTGGTACCTCTGGCGCTTAGCGTGTAAGCAGCCTACGGTGATGCGTGGTCAGAGCGGGCCACACTGGGAGCAATGTGTCTTGCCTACTGGACTGCGCCATCTGCAATCGCCACTCCATCTGAATTGTGATCCCTGCTGTCCGCAGTGTAGATCGAAGGCAGTAGCCTGTACAGACATAAGTCTGCGGTGCTGTGCCGCTGTGTTCGCAGGGGGCCTGTATTGAGGAGGCCTGCGGTCATGGCGGCAGCCACGTGGCAGGGTGTGTCCCGCCGCTCTGGCACACTCGTTGGTCTTCACAGTTCACAAGTGAACCACGCCCAGAGCCCCGGCTTATTTATTCACACTCCTACGCTGGGGTGGCGTACGTTGGACCAGCCCACTGTGCTTTTCCGCTTGCAGGGGATGACGACACAGGTACATAACCGAGATCTTCCTCACTGTCTGAGGTAACATGGTTGCGTCCACTGTTCACAACACTACAAGCACCAGCAGAATATGTACTGATGGAGAGGTTGATGATCTGTATAGTGAGGTCTGTCCAGCACATCACCGCTACACTTGGTATTGTGTGCATTATTATTATTGATGGATGAGTTGCGTCCTTCATACATATTTGCTTGCCATATCTGCCAACATTCAAGTATTGTGTGGCTGCAGGACCATGCCATTTTTGGAAGGTCCGCTGTCCTGTTCTGCACTGCCTCAGTGGTAGTAGGGAGGGGGGTGATCCGGGGGGGGGACGTCCTGAGGCTGGTGGCAGTGAGTGTTGTGGCCTTCATGGGTGTTTGAGCTGCGTGATCAATAACTCTATGACACATGCTGCGCTTTAGATGTGATTCTGGGCTGCGATGTCTTTCACATTATAGGTAGTCGTCCTGGTTCACACCAGTAAAATGCAGATGTTAGATACCTACTGCAAACGTGTCTTATTCCCTGTTTTTTGGATCGCACCCCAGATTTGGCTGCTCGTTGACAATATCGGGAACTGGTGCTTTTGTGTTAATTTCTGCACCGGGACGTCTACTCTGTATATTACTACCGTTAGTTGTTGATCTCATTTGTGACGAATATTTTTTTTTGGGAAGCTATTGCCGGAAAACTGGGGATATTGGCTGTTTTCACTAGGTTGACAATGAAGTGATCATTTAAAATCACTGAAAAAATTATAGGTTTAAAGAAGTAAATAATTACAAATTAGCATTTAAAAAACCTTTGAAGTTCACTGAAAAAAACATAGGTTTCAGGGATGTTATAGTTACAAATTAGCATTTAAAAAACCTTTGAAATTCACTGAAAAAACCATAGGTTTCAGGGACATTATAGTTACAAATTAGCATTTTAAAAACCTTTGAAATTCACTGAAAAAACCATAGGTTTCAGGGACGTTATAGTTAGTTGGACATTTAACTCATACAAAACAATAGAAATTCCGCCGTTATAGTTGGTTGAGCTAACTATAACTCACGCACCCGCAATGCACTGCTGATGACGTCACATATTACATCATTCATGACATGGTCAGTGACATCACTGATGACATCTCAAATGACATCACTGATGACATCATCCACATGACAATCTGATGCACCTACTCACACTCTAATATAACCTTTGATACACCCCCTGTAAAATACAGACTACCATTTTCAAAACCATCGACACAGCAATACCAGTTAATACAAACACACTCACTGATTCCTAGGTCTACACACACATCCACTCATCTACCCATACAACCATTCACACATGTAGTCACTGATCAATACAACACTATCGTATGCACTCATACACCTATACATACACTCACACACCACCACTCATCCTAGTCAGTCATGCACTCATCCTACTCAGTCATGCAAAGAATCAATCACAGTTCCATTTACTCACCTACACAGTTATACACACACCACCTCATGTATTCATACAGATACTAACGCATACTTACTCTCTTATATAATCACTAATACAAGTATACGCTCATCCATACAGCCACTCTCACAATCACTGACTCTCACATATAGACATTTATATACTCCAACTCTCACATACACTGCCTTTTACTTTTGTACTTACTTGGACATCTACCACTGAGACATCCAGTCACTCATCAACACATCCATACATACACTCACTCACCCATACAACTGTTTCCACATGCACTCTTAAAGTCATACACCCAGTCAATTAACCACTCACACATCTAGCCACATAGTCACACACCCCCATCCAACCACACACACTTAGTCTCCCATACAATTACTCAGGTAACTAATTAATAACCCATATAGACACCCGTGGAGCTACTGACCAACTAATACAGCAGGTTATACAACAACAGGCAGACTGACACAGACATTCACACAGTTTAGTCACAAACCCATGTATTCAGTAAGACACATTTAATCACTCACTTAAACAGTAAGTCACACACCTACTAAATCCTCCATCCAAACATGTATACATCCACTCATTCTTCAAATCAGCTTGGTTTATATATAATACATATTTAAATTTTAAAGTAAAACACATTCACTGGATGATGTCATCAGTGATGTCATCAGTGATGTCATTTGAGATGTCATCAGTGATGTCATCAGTGATGTCACTGACCATGTCATGAATGATGTAATATGTGACGTCATCAGCAGTGCATTGCGGGGGCGCGAGTTATAGTTAGCTCAACTTACTATAACGGTGGAATTTCTATGGTTTTGTATGAGTGAAATTTCCAACTAACTATAACGTCCCTGAAACCTATGGTTTTTTTCAGTGAAAATATATATCTATATATATACATACATACATATATATATATATTACCTACTGGTGGTCGCCAGTAGGTAGTTATAGTTAGGACCTATTTTTCAAAGGAAATCCGCAACATTCTATTCCCAATAACTTTGGCGCCGATTAACAAATCTTTGCGAAATTTTCAAAACTTTTGGCCAGCTCTGGTCCGCTCCTATCCTGAAAGTCTCGGGGTGATTCGTCAAGCGGGGGCCGAGAAAAAAGGGGGGTCCCAAAACTTGTTTCCCCATGCAATTTTCCATAGGAACCTTTAGTCGCAGCTACAGCCTGAACTGCTGAAAGGAATTACACCAAATTTGGCAAAAAAGGTAGCCCTTGGTTCAGAGTCGTGCCTTTTGGTTAAATGTTGTAAATCCGTTCAGTAGTTCCTGAGAGAACCAAAAGTAAAATTACATATATATCTGGGCGGAGCCTAACCACACATCTCATCGTGAGATCTGATTGGCTGTCAGCACTTCATCCAAGAAGTGTTGGCAGCCATATTGGAACCAATATACATGATAGCACCTCATTAAAAAGCATTTCAGTTAATAGAAGGTTTTAACACTTTAGTTACATTATACATCATTTGTTGATGGTACCATACTCATTTTAGGAATTGTGGTGTGTTCTAAGGTGACTTTACCATGTGAAAAAGCCTTCTGCTGGGATGTCATGAGTCATGTTTGAGAGAAAACTATTTTCCGATGCTTTTCCCACAGATGTTTGGAAGGGGATCTATAAGCTAAACTGGGAACCTATTTTCTGTAAATTCACATTATCTTTCTCAGTCATGCGAGAATGAAGTCTGACTTTCTCAGTAAAACATGTACATCCAACAAGGGCAGAGACTGTCAGTTGATTCCTTTGTGTTCTACTGCAGCTTCCCAGAGTGTTCTAAAGAACAACTAGAGCGCTAACAGTCCTACTTAAGACGAACGTATTGCACACCTGAAGCCATCTTGATTGGAATAAAGTGGCAACCCTTAAAACATTTAATTTAAAAAGGAACAAAATGAGGGGGTTCATTTTGCCCTAGAAAGTATGATTAGTGCTGCAGAAAGAAAAAATAGGGCACATTTTGAGTGACTTCTCAAATCCTCTTATATTTCATTAAAAAATTCTGACATTCAGACTGAAACATGCACTTTCAATACCAACAGCAGACTTCCCTGGTGAGCAGTAGCTTTACTACAGTAATCTAATGAGCAACTAGAGTGCTAACATTCTAAATTTATGGCAAATGTGTGACACATCTGAATGCCTTCTTGATGGAATCAAAGTAAAAAACTGAAAGTATTTCCTACTGATGAGACTGTAGTAAATGAGGAAATGAGGAAACTTCATAACAAATAAGTCTCCCAAGATGGCCACCAGAGACAAAAGAGCCCAAATGTAGCACAAATATCACCCAGATGTAGCCCAAGTATAGCCCAATGACAGAATGTCCCAGAGTGTTCTAAATACCAACTAGAGTGATAACATTCTTAATTATGACAAAAGTATGGCACACCTGAAGCCATCTTGAGTGGAATAAAGTGGTAACACTTAAAACATTTAATTTGCAAAGGAACAAAATGAGGGGGTTCATTTTGCCATAGAAAATATGATTAGTGCTGCAGAAAGAAAAATTAGGGCACATTTTGACTTCTCAAATCCTCTTCTATTTCATTAAAAAATTCTGACATGCAGACTGAAACATGCACTTTGAATACCAGCAGCAGACTTCCCTGGTGAGCAGTAGCTTTACTACAGTGATCTAATGAGCAACTAGAGTGCTAACATTCAGAATTTATGGCAAATGTGAGACACATCTGAATGCCTTCTTGATGGAACCAAAGTACAAAACTGAAAGTATTTCCTACTGAGGAGACTGCAGTAAATGAGGAAATTAGGAAACTTCATAACAAATAAGTCTCCCAAGATGGCCACCAGAGACAAAAGAGCCCAAATGTAGCACAACTATCACCCAGATGTAGCCCAAGTATAGCCCAATGACAGAATGTTCTAGAGTGTTCTTAAGAACAACTAGAGCGCTTACTGTCTTACTTATGACAAAATTACGGCACACCTGAAGCCATCTTGATTGGAATAAACTGGTAACACTTAAAACATTTAATTTAAAAAGGAACACAATGAGGGGGTTCATTTTGCCATAGAAATTATGATTAGTGCTGAAGAAAGAAAAATTAGGGCACATTTTGAGCGACTTCTCAAATCCTCTTCTATTTCATTACAAAATTCTGACATGCAGACTGAAACATGCTCTTTTAATACCAGCAGCAGACTTCCGTGGTGAGCAGTAGCTTTACTACAGTGATCTAATGAGCAACTAGAGTGCTAACATTCAGAATTTATGGCAAATGTGTGACATATCTAAATACCTTCTTGATGGAATCAAAGTAAAAAACTGAAAGCATTTCCTACTGAGGAGAGTTCAGTAAATGAGGAAATTAGGAAACTTTATAACAAATAAATCTCCCAAGATGGCCACAAGAGACAAAAGAGCCCAAATGCAGCACAAATATCACCCAGATGTAGCCCACATGTAGCCAAATGACAGACGTGTGCAAAACACTTTTTATTTTTTGTGTTTTTGCAGTTTTATATAGTGCAGACTTGTCAGGTATTGGAGTGCTTTACATGAGCATTGGTTACATCACACAAGAACAAATTCATTTTGGTTGTAGACATGGGGAGATTAAGTGATTTGACCAGAATAATAGAAAGTCGAGCTGAAGCAGAAACTCCAACCTGGTTCCCCAGTTGCAAAGTCTGCAGCTCTGGAAGTAACACCACATCCTCTCCCCTAAGTGCAACATTTAATCAAGTGGTCAACTGGATAAAAAAACATAAAGATAACAAATAATTTAAAAGTGCTTTGTGGCAATATAATAGACCATTGTGGGCAGAAGGAAGAGGCAGTGGTAGTACAACCATACATGCCAAAAGACCCGATTCAGCCACGAAACGTCCACTGTTTTTAAGCTCAAATGGGCTTTATTTGATCTGTCTCCTGTCTACAGTCTCCTCTTTTTCAATGTAACTCAAAGGGGAAAATCAATACCCCAGTTTGTTTTCAAAATCTCCCTCTTACCAAGTTCAAAATGTTCGCAAGTATAGTACATTGGATCATGGAAGGCAGGAGGAATTGGGGTAGGGACATGGACTCGGATAACAGAGGACAGGAGGGACATGGAGAAGTGCACCAAATTGACCCTACAGGGCAGGCATCAGGGTTTGCAGCAGCACAATACACCACACAGGGCATGCAGGACAGGAGTGCAGCACAACAATCCATAGAAAGCAATAGGGAGGGGACAGGACCATGCACATGGACAACAGAGAACAGAGGGGAAAGAGGCAATGGTAGCTAGCTGAACATAATGGGCAGACAGGAGAGAAAGCTACAGCATAACAGACCATAAAGGGCAGGAGGGACGTATCAGGGGTATTACAATGGAACAGACAAGCCAGGAGGGAGGGAATAGGGGTCTGCATATGAAAACAGAGGGCTGGGGGCAAGGGGTCAGGAGCAGCAAGATGACCTTGGAGGTCAGGCAAGATGGGCACTAGAAGTAAGACACACCATGGAGAGCAACAGTGAGACTATGATGGCATACATACAGACCATGGAAGAAGGTGGGAGGGGGTCAGGGGCAGATAGCTGACCACACAGGGAAGGTGGGAGGGGCCGTGGCAGCACAGAAGACCATGCATGGCAAGCGGGAGGGTTAGTGGCAGCACAATGGCTATGATGGGCAAGAAGGAGGGTGCAGGGGCATGCACAAATGACCATGGAGGATAGAAGGGAGGGTCAGGACCTGGGCACAGACAAGAGAGTTCAGGGGAAGGGGCCTCACAACAGACCGCGCGGGGCAGGCAGGAGGAGCAGTTGCAGCACAACAGACCAGGGAGGGCAGAAGGGTGTGGCAGTAAAATTAACCATGGAGGACAGGAGGAAGGGGATAGGGGTTTGGAATGTGGACAGGCAGGGTGGAGGTGGCAGGGACAGGTTACAGTCATCTGACAATGCTAGGCAGGTGGGAGGGGAGTGGCAGCTCAACAGAACACTCAGAGTAGATAGGAGTGGCAGGTCCATGAAACATGGTGGGCAAAAAGGATGGAGCAGGGGAAAGCACAAAGACATCGGAGGGCAGGGGGAAGGAGAATAGGGGCAGCAAGCTAAGCACAGAGGCTAAGCAGGAGGTCAATGATGGGGCATAGAATTGGGCAATGGAGGGCAGGAGGAGTGAACTGGTACATCATGCTAAATGGAGGGCAGTGGCAGCACATCAGACCATGCATGGCAGGAGGAAGGAGGCTAGTTCATGGATTCAGACAACTGAGGATAGGAAGGAGGTGGATGGGGCAGCAAGCTAACTTTTCAGAGAAGGCAGGAAGGCCAGTGGCAGACCAACGGCCACACAGGGCTGTAATACGGGAGCAGGGACATGGACTTGGACAATGGATGGCTAGGAGGAGGGAAGGCAGGAGCAGCAAGCTTGGGTGGGGGCAGCACAATGCCAGGTCCTGCTTCCAACCCCTCACCATCCATTGTGATATGCATCTTACTTAACGTAAAAGAAAAACTAGAAATTTGCTGAAAAAAACAAAGATTACAGGGACGGTATAGTTAGACTCAGATTTCAGTCACACACAACCAATGAAAATTCAGCAGTTATAGTTACCTGAGCTAACTATTACTTACGCCCCCGAAATGTACTGCTAATGACCTCAGACATTACATCATTCATGACATGGTCAGTTACATCACTCATGAGATCACTCATGACATCTCTAATGAGCTGTGAATGAATGGAACTATAATCGCTAGAACTTTATTTCGGGATAGTGTGTGTATATTAACACCCCTTTTTTTCCTTTGCTTTCGTGTAAGAACCATTATAATACGCAACGTGCCCAGATTAGTATGGCCGATAGCCTTTCACTTTAAAGTAATGTGTAGTCCATTGTTTATGTTGATGTTTGCAATTCTAAGTATGTTTATTATGATTAAGTCACGCTGGCGAACATACAGGTATGGCGGTCACGGGGCAAGATATGCTGAAATGACATTGTGTGCATATTAACACTTGTTTTCTTTTCTTTATTGTATCAATTCCTGAATTTTCACATCGTGACCAGGCCAATAGGGCCGCCAGCTTTTTGGATTAAAGTAATGCACTGCTGATGACGTCACATATTACATCACTCATGACATGGTCAGTGACATCACTGATGACATTACTGATGACATCTCAAATGACATCACTGATGACATCATCCATGTGATCATCTGATGCACCTCCTCACACCCTAAAATACAGACTACCATTCTCGAAACCATAGACACACCAATACTAGTACAGCTACAATATTCTGTGCACTATGCATGCAGACCTCTAATCAGCTACATAGCTTTGATACAGTCTGTTAAATATTCAGTTAGTACCTATGCAGTCTAGGAATCCTTCTGTCTGTCCCATGCACTTCTCCATTCAACCATCCAGCACTATCTACGTATCCTATCACTCTGCCAATTCCTAAGCACTAATAAATTTAGCATGCACTCTCTTTGCAGCACTGAAATTACTCCAGTTATTAGTCATATACTTAACCCCTTCGACACGCATGACGGAACGGTTCGGTCATGCACGTCGGTTGCGCTGTGCGCATTACGGAACCGTTCCGTCATGGCCCCGCCCGCGCACGGAACCTTCAGCGTGGCGCGGAAATCCGCGCCGCGCTGAAGGGGTTAAGGAATGGCCTAGCCACTAACACAAGTGCAGGTACACTATTTTGCACACTGTGCATGCAGACCTCTAACCAGCTACATACTATTGATAGGCTCTTCTAAATACCCAGTTAGTACCTATGCAGTCTAGATATCCATCTGTCTGTCCCATGCAATTCTCCATTCACCCATTCAGCACTATCTATGTACCCTATCACTCCACCAATACCTAATCACTTATAAATTCAGCACGCACTTTCTTTGCAATACAGAAATTACTCTAATTGTTAGTCGTATACTTAAGGAATGGCGTAGTCAAAAACACAAGTGCAGGTACAATATTTTGCACACTATGCATGCACACCTCTAACCAGCTACAAACTATTGATACACTCTTCTAAATACCCAGTTAGTACATATGCAGTGTAGGAATCCTCCTGTCTGTCCCATGCATTTCTCCAATCACCCATCCAGCACTATCTACTTATCCTATTACTCCACCAATACCTAAGCACTTTTAAATTCACTATACACTCTGTTTGTAATACTGTAATTATTCTAGTTACTAGTCATGAACTTATGGAATGGCCTAGCTACTAACACAAGTACATCTATAATATGTTGTGCACTATCCAAGCAGACCTCTAACTATCTACATACTATTGATACACTCTTCTAAATACCCAGTTAGTGCTCATGCAGTGTAGGAATTGTCCAGTCTGTCCCATGAACTTCTTTAATCACTTATCTACCCCTATCTACTTATCCTATCACTCCAACAATACGTAAGCACTTATAAATTAAGTCTTCACTCTGTTTGCAGCACTTTCATCATTCCAGTTACTAGTGGTATTCTTATAAAATGACCTAGGCACCAACACAAGTACACATAAAATATTCTGTGCATAATCCCTACAAATCTCTAAGCAGATACATACTATTGGTCCACTCCGTTAAATACTGAAGTAGTACCCATGCAGTGTAGGATACCTCCTGTCAGCCTCGTGAAATTCTTCAATCACCCATCCAGCACTATGTTCTTATTGTATCAGTCTGCCAATACCTAAGCACTTATGGGGCAGATTTACAAGCACCCTGCGCCACCAGTATGCCACTTTTTGTAACGTAGTATTGGCGCCAAGCACTCCTTCATATTTACAAGGAGAGGAAAAGCCACCCTGCGTGGTTTTTCCTCTCCTTGTAAATACGACCCCTTCATACACAGAACTTTGCTTTGAAGGGGCGTCCCATAGGTGTTGCTGTGGGTGTTTCCACGCAACACCCATAGAACAAGACACATCCCCAGATTTATGAGAAATCGTAAATCTGGAGATGTGTGTGAATGCTGCGCCATCCTAGAGTTGGTGTAGCAAGGCGCAACAAGGAGAATTGTTTTCATTTCTCCTCATTTTTTCCTCTTTCAATGCATGCTGCATTCCACAGCATACATTGAAAGAGGAAAATGCCTTTACTGATTTTTTTTTGTGCAGGAAGGTGTCCCTTCCTGCACAACAATCTCCACACGACACAGACATCCTTGCACCATGGTGCAAGGGTGGCTGTGTCAGCGCATGGCTGCAGTTTGTGCAGCAGTGCAGAGGGAAGCACAGAGTTGCAACATATTCATGTACATATGTCACATCCCTGTGCTTCGGAAGTGCCACAGTGCAGTGCAGCTAAAGAGCTTGCAGTGTCACGCTGCAGTACTTCCTCATAAATCGTCACCTATAAATTCACCATACGCTACTAATGCATTCTTTCAGTCAATCATGCTGTATACATATATTCAACCAAACTTTCACACATTACCATGCAATTATAGTTCTTTCTTTAACCAGAAAAGGTAGTTCTGAAAATAACTTTTTTTTCCTTCTTTTTTCTTTTGTATTTTCCTTTTTATTTTGTTGAAGAATTTGGTATTTTTTTTGGTTTTTTCAAAAAATGAACAAGAAAAAGTACGAATAAAACAGGAAACATTTGGAATTACTTATCATCCTAAAAACAAAAACACAAAAAAATTAACAACGATGGTTGCGTTGCGCAGCACAAACTGCATCCACCGACTGCTTACCGAAGCATATACGTTTCTTACACTTCACGCAGTGTTGCTCGAGAAAGGCGAATTCTGGCCTAATGTCCATTGCAGGTGTTCCTGAGGACGCTCCAGATGTACTTGCCACAGCACGTGAGGGGTTCAAAGCAGCTCGCCTCATTTCCTCCCGAGCAAGATTGAGAGGATGTGTGGTCCGGAGATGCTTGTACATAGAAGCAGTGCCACAAGAGTATTTTTTTTCACTGCCTCTTCACAGGACTCGGTCACAAATTTTGCACGTCACCTTTCCCGCATTTACTTTCTTCTCTCCAGGTGGAAAAGTGAAGAAATTCCATACGACAGATTACGGCCTCTGTGGACGTGGTGCCTTCTGCAAGAATTCTTCTTCAGAAGATACTTCCTCCTGCTGCTGTCCAGATGCCATTTTGTTTGATATTTTTTTTAGAATACCAAAAAACACAAGCAAAAAGGGTTCTTGTAGGAAAAGAGATGTCTCTCTAAAGATGCTCCAACAAGAATGATTCAAATGGGTGGGGTCCGTCAATAGTTACAGTGGGAAATGTTATGAAGAAATGAAATCCTTTTTTTTGAGGTCACATGGGATCCGCGCACTCTGCGCTCATGAAGCACGCACCCGACGCGACTTTGCGAAAATATATTTAAAAATAATATAAGTTTATTATAAGTACAAATATATTATGTTTATGAATATCTTAGATAGTCTCTTGCCCTAATATGTATATTAAACACACAAACATATCATTTTAGAACATAAACAAATTTTGCGGGAGTTGCGCACCCAGAGTGCCCCAGCACGTATATGACGTCACGCGGAACCTGCCACCGCGCAAGCGTCGCGTACCGTAATGCGCATGTGTCGCGAATGCGCGGGAGCAGGAGTCGCGGACTGGTCGCATACCAATCGCGCACATCACGTAATATTAAATGTATATGATGTAACTGAAAAACACGCAGCCGTCGCACACCGTACGCGGATCCTTCACGACGTTTCTAAAATGGCGGCTAAAAGTCGCGCACCCACCGTGTTGTGTACACTTTGGGTGCGTGACTCCGAGAAAATTTTGGAATTTTTTTTTTTTTAAAAAGACAATAATATAAATATATTAAAATAAAAAAATTCAACACAAAAATGAAACAATATTTCAGTTTTAATTTTTTTTTGTTGCTATTTTCAGAAAAATATATAATGTTATTTAATGAATAAAATATTTATAAATAAACAGTTAAAAAACTGTAGACAATCAGTGCAAAAAAATAGGTATAACTACTATTACACTTAAAAAATAGCATTTAAAAAACCTTTGAAATTCACTAAAAAAAACATAGGTTTCAGAAACGTTATAGTTAGAAATGAGCATTTAAAAAAGCTTAGAAATTCACTGAAAAAACATTGGTTTCAGAGACGTTATAGTTAGAAATTAGCATTTAAGAAACCTTAGAAATTCACAGAAAAAAACATAGGTTTCAGGGGTGTTATAGATAGCTGGACATTTCACTCGTACAAAACCATAGAAATTCCCCCGTTATAGTTAGTTCTGCTAACTATAACTCGCGCGCCCGCAATGCACTGCTGATGATGTCACATATTACATCATTCATGACATGGTCAGTGACATCACTGATGACATCTCAAATGACATCACTGATGACATCATCCATGTGACAATCTGATACACCTCATCATACACTAGTACAACCTTTCATCACTCACTGTAAAATACAGAGTACCATATTTGAAACCATTGACACACCAATACCAGTTACTACGTACCCACTCACTGATTCCTAAGTCTATACACACAACTACCCATTCAACAAGAGAATCACTTATACATGCAGTCACTAATTAATAGAACACTATCAAATGCACTTATACACATATATAGACATTGACACATCAGCAGTCATCTTAGTCGGTTATGCAGTCATCCTACTCACTCATGAAAAAAATTAATCACACTTACATTTACTCACTTACACAATTATGCACACAACACCTCATTTATTCAAACACATAGTAACTCATAGTTAATATGTTAAAAAATCACCATTAGAATTATACACTCATTCATATAGTTACTCTCACAATCACTGACTCTTATATATATTTAGTTATATACACCAACTCTCACATACAGTGCCTTTTATTTTTTACTTTGTTGAAGATGTACAACTAAAACATATATTCGTTCACCAACACACAAATAAATACACTCAGTCACCCAAACAACTGTTTCCACATGCACTCTTAATCCTATACACCTAGTCAATCAACCATTCACACATCTTTGCATAGAGTTACACACACCCCATCCAACCACACACAAACTCAGTGTCCCATACAAATACTCACCCAACTAATCAATAACTAATATACAGACTCATGTAGTTAGTGACCAACTGATGCAGAATGTTATACAACAACAGAGACAGTGATGCACACATTCACATAGTTTAGTTACTAATCCATGTATAAGTGAGACACTTTTAATTACTCACTTAAACAGACAGTCAGACAGCTACTAAATCCTCCATCCAGACAGTTATATATCCACTCAATCTTTAATACAGATTGGTATATATATAATACATATTTAAATTTCAAACTAAACCACATCACTGGATGATGTCATCAGTGATGTCATCAGTGATGTCATTTGAGATGTCATCAGTGATGTCATCAGTGATGTCACTGACCATGTCATGAATGATGTAATATGTGACATCATCAGCAGTGCATTACCTGCTCGCGTGCATGCGAGTTATAGTTAGCAGAACTAACTATAACGGCGGAATTTCTATGGTTTTGTACGAGTGAAATGTCCAGCTAACTATAACACCTCTGAAACCTATGTTTTTTTCTGTGAATATATATATATATATATCTTCTATACAGTTAGCAAAATTACTACTATTCAAAACACATACCAGGAATGTGAAATCTCAAGTCAGGATTAATACACTCATGTAAAAAAACATCACAATCATCTTAAACAGACATTTTATTATAGTGGAAATGCTGATTCAAGAACTCAAGTTGGCGACAATAAAGTGCTGGTGCAAGGAATTATAGCCTCAATATGAGCATCTTGAAAAGTGCTGTCCAACAATATCGCTTAACACACAAAGCACTGTCACATTGAAAAGACACGTACAAAAATATTGTCAATCCAATAAGAGATAACAACAAGGTGTTCAATTGTGAGTGCCATCCAACAATATTGCCTAGTGCTTGGATCTCTGTCACAGGCACACTATATTGGAGACCTCAACTAAAGGTAAAAATACACTCACAGAGAAAACGTCGCTATAAGCTGGACCAATATTTCGTTGCAAAAAGAGTTTAAGCAGAAGCTCAAATTAATGACAATAAAGTGCTGGTGCAGTTAACAATAGCAGCAAGATGTTCATTGAAAAGAATCCTCCAACAGTGTTACCTAACGCTGAACACGCAATCATTCTTTAAAAAACGCACAAGGTTTACAAAGTGCAACACTGCTTCTTGTGAGGTCAGCTCATTTACCCGTGGCTCATACTGGCTGCTCAGAATAATCATCCAATTACAACAGGAAACAAGCAATTGCAATGTAACAGGTCTCACATTTACGAGAGTTAAAGCTATTGGCATTGTAAATGACAATGCCTTTTATGTATCTGTTTTGATAATTAACACATAAATAAAAGGCATTGTTATCTACAATGGCAATAGCTCAAAGTCTTGTAAATGCGAGACCTATTTCATTTCAAAGAAGCGGCAGTCATTGTACCGGGCTGCTTGGAAACTGAAAGCGCGCATGGAGCACTGAATGTTGCAGGAAAGCATGTTGTGCCTGCAGTAGAAGAAACTCATTAAAGAAAATAGGGCTTACAGACATGTCATGTAACAAAAGAAGTAAAAGGGCCAGTCCTCATGGGAGGTTACAAATGAAGACAAGGCGGTACTAAGGAGAGACTAACAAGCCTATTAACAAATCAGAAGCAAGCATTTACACAGGACAATGACACAAGCCAATACAAAATATGGGTGAATAGTGGTTGAGCTTCAAGTACATACTCGAATACAGCATGCCTCGCAGAGCAGCGCATGCGCTGTCCAGGCTTGACTCACAAAAGGAGGACAGGGTGCATGGCTGTGGGACATGTGCACATGCTGGAGAAAGTGCAGATGGCCAATGAAATAAGGGTGGCTGCATATCGTCTCTGCCTGTGGGACAGTCTTGTGGCAGCGGGCCATGCGTTCAAAATGCTGGGGGCCCCTAATGAGGACTCTGAGCAACTAAAGCCGCTGCGTGCAAGGGAAACAAATTTTGTTAGTCAGATGTTTAGGCAGGAGATGTCAGGGTTAAGGTAGGCAATGATGGCTTGCCAGCACAAGCTCTTTAGCCTGGTTTTACATTCATACAACAATGCAGGACAAAGGCACACAACATATTCGAAGGATTCCGCACATTGCCCAAAGCCCCTACAAGTCCTTCCTTCTTGGGGTCGGCACCAACTGGCAAGATGCTTCAGAAACGGCCACTTCCCCATCCTAAAAGTCATGAATCTTGCTTTCAGTTGGTTAGAATATGTACAGGCAAGGTAGGATGCAGGGAACACTGGTTGATAGGTATTAATGACCGCTTAAGCATGTGTACGCTTGGCAAGGGTGGCCCTGTCAGAGTGGAATGAAAGTCACTGCCTTGTTTTTCTTCAGATTGACTTCCAAGATGCTTGTGGTTGTATAGCTATGTAACTGGTTTAGCAGTCGTTGTAGCCCAACTCATTGGAAAACTGAACACAGCAAGATCATCGGCATATAAATAATTGCTGGTCTGTTCACCACCTGGCTTGGGGGGTGAAAGTTGACTGAATCAAGGAAATGCTACAGGTCAGCGAAGAACAGATTAAAAAGCAGGGGGGCCAGCACTCACCCTTGCTTTCCACCCTGCATTGTAGGGATTTTCTTTGATACACAAGCTCCACCTCCTATTTTGTTGCGAATGCAAGTGTTGGAGTGCAGCTGAATAATTTACTCCAGGAGCTTCGGAGGGATTCCCCATTTCATTAGTTTGGCCCAGAGTGACCCCTTTTTTATCTGATCAAACACTGCTTCAAAGTCAATAAAACAGCATTACAACAAGGAGTGTGAAGACGTTGCTTTATCCACCAAAATTGATGTTGCTAACAAGTTTGACAACATGCCTGATTTTACAGTGAACCCTGTTTAATTTTTTGGTATGAGCCTCTCTGACTCCGCCCATAGTCGAAGGTCGTTCAAGAGTAAGCTGGCATAACATTTAGCTTCATTGTCCAGAAATGCGATAAGTCTATAATTGTTTGGGTGCGATCTAGAGCCCTCTTTGTGGATTGGATTGATTATGGCCAAGCGCCATGACTTGGGTATTGCCTCAGGTAGTGGTCAAGGACAGCCTTCCAGCCCAGAACAGAATGTCCTGTTTGAAGAGAGCTTGGGGAGACGATATTACTTGGACCAGCCATTTCGTCAAGAAGCCTTAATCTACGTCAGAGCGGTGCGAGCAATCTTGATCTTGAAGTGAGGCAAAGGTGTTAGTTGTTTATGGACTTTGAAGGCCCACCACGGAGTTGGGTCTGCAGCCCCGCTTGCCAGGAAGTGACTGGAGAGGAAAGTTACCCATTCCAGTTCGATGATAATCGCACAGCCAAGCCTGCTTGATCCATTTAACTGCCTGTTTACCAATGTCCAAGACTTCCTACAGCTAGATTTCTTGCTCTCACATAAGAGGGTTACCCAGAAGTGGTTTAAACGTCTTAGCTTCTCTGTTTGAATCCTTGCCTGTAGTTTTTATGCACTTGCTTGAATGGATTGATTAAATCCTTTGATCTGGAGTTCTTCTGAGCCCCCCTCATTGTGGGCTTTCTTAGGGCGCCAAATCGTGGTAGAGACGATGGCTGGATTAATAGTGTGGTACCATCGTGTTGAGCATGGGAACTTGGAGAGGAGAACAACAGTGAGGATTGTCCATGAAGTGATTGGTGACACATTTCTTGAGCCCATCTCCTCAACTAATTTTATGAATTAAGCCTTTGTGTCACCACTTACGGTGTTACTCCATTTAAGGCGCTTAAGGTTCTCTGTGTGTATTCCTTTACATGTGGTGCTTGCAGTGGCATGCTAGGACAAGTTGGCATTTATAATGACTAATTGAGGTTGGTGGCTGCTCTCTGTGAGCGGAATGATACTACAACTTTCTACTGAGGGTAACATACCTATGTTATATATAATATAATCAAGGCTAGAGTAGGTTTTTCCACCGGTTCTTGACAGCTTGGTGGAATGTCTTGTGGGAACCTGCCGTTCAAAATTTTGAAGCCCACGCAGTTAAGTTGCTGAACCAGGAACTCCCCTAATGGGCAGCATGGACAGCCCCTCAGCCTGATTTTTTCCACAATGTTCACAGGGATCCCCAGGATGAGTTTGCCAATGTACTCTTGATGGTTTTGAAAGATGTTTGTATTGAAGTCCCCGGTTATAATATAATCAGCTTGGGGTTGTCTCTGGTCAGGTCGCACAGGGTCAGACTCAGGCACTGTAGTTTGACCTCTTCTCCCTTACATTCGGATGCAGTAATCTCCAGCCCTTGACTTTGATTCCTTGCAGCCAGCTCTCTTGAAGTGTAATCAGGGCAATGCTCCTGGATATATATGGACATCCCTCCCTTTGATCTGCCCAACTTATGCTCTCTCATGGCTTGCTTTCAATATTCAATAAATCCCGGTATCGGACAACTCTGCTCCGCCCATGTTTCCTGCAGAGCTATGATGTCATGATCGTTTAAAAAGGCTATGAAGTCCTGGGACTTCAATTTCTGCGGAAGACCATTGATGTTCCAGGAGCAGAGGGTTAGCATAAGTGACTTATAGTGTACGGTCAGTTCAGTTGGAGCAACCATGAGACAGGGCAGAAGACAGCCAATTCCAGTTGTTTCTGTGGGGGTCGAGTGTAGGTCATCTAGGTTTGCTGCTGATTGTGTTTGTGTGCCCCAGGGCACTTTTTAGAATTGAAAAAGGCTCCTTCCTAGACATCTCTGTTGAGGCCTGAGGCTTTGCCAGAACAGATGGATAGCCAATCGTTTTAAAAGGACTGATCTTGATCGCCCATAGATTAAATGCATTAGAACTTGACAGAATTAACTGTACGGAAGATGGTGAGGCAAACGTTGCTAATGTGACTTATGAGATTTGAGAGCCCTTTGGGGGGAGGAATTAGATTGAGGCAATAGCGCGAGACTCAAGGCCACTCAGCTCAAGGATGGCCGTCAGTAACTTCAAGATGTTCCCCCTATTTAGGGTATCATGAGGACCCTGTAACCAATATTCTGGAATAAACACCAGTTTGGTGTTTCAAGGTTGCGGGGTTACTTGTTGTTGAGAGCTGTGTGTCCTAAGCGGATCCTGGATTGCCAGAGTTGGCAGTTAGGTTTCCCTGTGGGCCGGATGGAAAAGGCCCGGTAACCTCGGGTATGTGAATTGGATCTGACTGTAAGCTCAATGGTTGTGGAGTCCTTGTGATGTCACTTCCTGACTTGAACAGGGTTACGATTGGCCATAACAAGGAGCCTTAGTTGGTCGTTTGAGGGGCCTCGATTTGCCGGTGACCCGTGTGCACTCAGGGCCATGAGAGAGAACGTTGACGTTACAGCTTCTGAACTCGCGCCAGCTTGACTGGGCGGCTGGCAATGCGCATACCTGCAAAAACCCACTGATGGTGCGTTAAGGTTGCTAGGTACTTGGCTCTCGATGGAAGACGGAAGTGGGTCACGTGATTGCCGGTGTGGGCCACTTTCAGCACCAAGGGGGAAGGTTGACCTGATTTGTGAGTCTGCGAACAGTGGAAACAGGTTACGAGTTGCAGTGAGAGTGTTGCTGCTTGTCTTGTTCCATTGTTTATGGAGTCTTTCCCTTTCCCTCTTACCGAGAGGGCATGTTTGCAGAAGGCCGTCTAACGTGGGGTCCCCAGTAGCGGTCAGGGCCACTGGAATGGTGTCTGTTGCCGAGGGCGACAGGGGTGGGACCACTGCCTACTCAGGGCTTGAGCTTATTGATTGCAAGTGAATCTTTGTTGAGGAAGTGGTGGGGTTCTTCTTGCGCCCGGCTGTTAACAAAATTGATGGATGCGGGTGGGCAGATAGCCGGCCGAGAGGCTTCAGATTCTGGACTGGAATCTATGGACACAATGTGCGTGCTTGCAATTTGGGTGTTGTGGGCTACAAAACGTTGTTACATTAAACAAAAAACACATAAAATGATATGTGTAGAGAAAGTAATATTTGTGTCTGTTATCTTGCCCTGTCTTTGAGATCTGGAAGAATATAGCTCCACTCAAACCCAATATAAGCAGAATGGGGAGGACCCCCATAATCACTCCATGGCACCTTAAAATTTGCCGGCATCATATCCTATCACGGGTTGAAGAAATTGTGCTTTCTTCAGCTGCTCAAATTCCAGGTTGCATTGGGCAAGAAAATAAAATGATTTTAGGGTTAATTGACTGATAATTAATTTTGAGTGAACTTGTTTTATGTATTATTGTAATTAATAAAAAATTATACTCAAAAAGATTGAAATAATAAACAAAGAAACTGTACCTCACATTTCAGGCTTTTAGAATTTGCCCAAAGCACATATATTCTAAATTCTTTCTCCTGCCAATGAAATGCATATTCAAGTAGGAAAACTATAGCCAGATCCCTGTCAACAAAATGGAGGTAATTAGAAAGTAAGCAGCGATTTGGACACTGAGTCTGCTGACATCTGACAAATGATGTGTTGTAAGGTGTACAAACATGATGAGGGCTAAAACCACCACTGTCATTAGCCTGGTAATCTCCATATGAAGATGTTTTTCAATGTGAAGGGAGCTCTCATTAAGACAAAATGGAATATCGCTTGCTGTCACACAGGTCTAAACAGTGGTGCGTGTTATACTCCACATGATTAATGGCGAAGACTAATTGTCGTGTTGTACTCCAGTGGTGTGCTGACCTTTCATGGCTCGGAGGTGATAACTCAATTCTTCAAGGAAAGGGGGTAGTGGTCTTCATGGAATTCCATCCCGCAGCTGCGTCATTGTCTGTCCATAGGAACTCCCTCGCGGTTTTGCCAGAGAGGGAAAGTTGTAGGTGCCCTCAAAAGTTGTAAAATAAGCAGGGCCTTAAGTGGGCCGGGTCTCACCGGGTCTGAGCATGGGCAGTTTTTTAAAGGGGGCCTCAAAACGGGTCTCCATTGGCTCTGTTTGTGCCCTGGCACAGGGGTACATTTTTTCCTGACTGCAGTGTTTTATTTATTTAATTACTTACCTTACTCCTGTCCATCGTATGTCGGATTTCACTACCGCCCCACCCTGCCAATCCCCTGCCCACCGCACCACAGCACTCCCACAGCGAGCCACCACTGGTAACAGGTATGCCCAGAAGTGGGTCCCATGATCACTGTGCCATAGAACTCAAACTCATTAAAAAAAAGAATCTGCTGTTAAACTATGCCGGCCAGCCTGGAAGGCTCTAACACGCAGCTGAAGTGTAAACTCACCAAATACTTCAATGCTGTAGAGAAGAAAATAGACTGTAAGGCCCTTATCATACATGGGATTCTGCAATCCCTGTATAAAAACCTGCCTCTAATTTCTCTACAATTGGCCACTTATGACACACCCAGTCACCTATTATGAAGAAATGATGTAGCCGCTCAACCTATTACAGTTGAGTTCTGAGGTTACAAGGCCTACTTCTGAGAGAAAAGGCAGGTCAGGGAAGGAGCATAAATAAAGCAGCTGTTTAAAGAATTAACACAAAACGTTGCTTTTCTTTCTTCTGCGCTGCTTTTCTAGCTGTACAGTGACAGGCAGAAATTAGATATTTATGGCAACATGTTTTTGCACTCCTTAGGAATTATCGACATGTTAGCGCCCGCTCCGGATTTAATCCAGAGCACTCAGGACAGTGTGCTGTGCTGAGGAGGGCCCCTGCGGCTCGGGGCCCCCTGCACCGCGGGTTCTGTGGAGTCTGTGTTACACCACTGATCTCAGTGACTTAAAATATCCTTATACTGTACAGCAGGTGGTACTTTATTCCATATATATATATCAGAAATATTTTTGTGCTCTAAATGCTGCCCTGTTGTTGTTACCGAGCTTTAGCAACACAGACTTCATAGAACTGGAAAGAACTTCAGATTCAGATTTTAGATGCTATTGTATCTTTATTATTGAGTCTCAGAGTAATAGCTTCTTGTACAGACATTAACCTAGACACCAGAACTTTCTTGGCAAAGCATTTTTAACTCTGTTTAAACACATATCTTACAGTCTAATTTTCTTCTAAATACTTGTAAACGCTTAATACATTGTATAGATTTTAATTAATCTAACAATACATCTTTCTATTCACGCCTTACTTTGCTGATGAGGCCCAAGTAGGCTGAAGTTGGTCTTGGTTTGCTTGTGTTTTTGCTCAGAGGAGACCTGGCCTAACTGACTGTTCCTGTTAGAGCTGGACCAAGACTGATTTGCATATGGCTTGCATCTGCCTGAGGTGGCTTGGTGGGTAAAATATTATGGACTAGATTGCAGCCCAGAGTAAATACTAATGGCTAAGATTAATTAAATTAATACACCCATCATTTATTTTGTTATGTGCAAATGAAAAGACTAGTTTGTTTTAAAGTGGTAAAATGGTTCAACCAGGTCTTAAAAGTAGACTGGGTCCTACCGGCGCTCAGCATCGGCATTTCTAAAAAGCAGATGCTGAGATGGGTCTCTACCGGTACCTCCATTTTTGCATTCACCCTCGGAGTGAAAAAAAAAATCTTAACTCTGCAGAAGTACCACTGCTCAAAGCCTTTGATGTAACCAGTGCTTTAAATGGAAAAATAGAAGTGCGGGTACTCTGTAGCAGAGTACCTGCTTGTTTTTGAGAAGTGCCGGTACTCTCCAATTAAAAGTATAGCATTTCTCTTGAGAAGTGCAGGTACTACAACTCTCAGAATAAGAAGGTGCCGGTACTCCGTACTGGACAGTACCTGCCCATTTAAAGCACTGGGTAACTTCAAAGAGGCTTGTTTAGTTCTCTCAGTCTCATCGTTTCAGAACTAAAGCATTTTCAATATTATATGAAACAAAGCTAATTGTTGCTGCTTTTTTCCCTCTTATGCAACTAACAACCATTGACAAAGCCAATAGCGCTGGCTTGTTGTAGCCAATCTTACTTGTTGTATTATATATCTGGATGCAATGACAGAAGCAGCAAAATGCCAGTCAGGCGGCACACTATGCTAAGTAAAGATTTTTATCTTAGGCGTTTTAAGCCACGCCCTTAACTGCATCAGCCACGCCCCTTTAAGAGACCCCCCAGATTTTTCATCCCATTTAAAGCCCTGGTTCAAGCTTACCAAATGCATTACTTCCTGCATAGGGGGAGAGGACGACAGCAGCGTGCATTGTTGGCCTTTCTGTGTGCATCTTGTACGTTGGCTGCATGCTGGCTTCGGGTTGAGAAAGAGGGGATTGAGGCCTTCTTTAATCGCACTCACTGAAGCGTCCCCGCTTTCAGCCCTAATGGGGAATGAGAGTCCAGCTTAAGATATTATATGATATCGGGGTCGGCTTTAAAGCCAAATAGGGTTGGTGGATCGCTGGATGTTACGGACATTCAGATGAACTACAAAGGGGCATATCAACAAGGCGGCAATAAAAAATTATCGCTGCTTTTGTGTCTGTTTTCGGACAAAAAGCAGCGATAATTTTATCGCTTTATCAGCAAGGTCACGCTATCGCGTGAATCCTTGCCTTAGCGCCCTTTCCCGTAATGCCCACCTTTGCATCTCTAATGAGATGCAAAGTGGGCGTTCCGTCCCAAAATAACTGGAGAAATGTCGCTAACCGACATTTCTCCAATTATCGATGGGCACGTTAACAAGCATAGCGATAAGAAAAGCAGCGCTAACCTTGGTTATCGCTACTTTCCTTACGCCTGCTTTTCCTTTGACTAAACAATGTTAGTCAATGGGTGGTGGATTATAGGGCTGAGACCACCCAGCCCTATCAACAAGGATATCGTCGTTTTCCATGGAACATCGCTGGAAAACCAGCTATGTTCAAAGGAAAACATCGCTTTCACAGGAATAATTATCGCCATTGCGCTATGTGGTGCTAATACAGCGCTAGCATTGCGATAATTATCTGCGACAGCCGGCGATAAAATTCCTCACGCTAAGGGCGGCCAGCGATAATTATCGTTGCTGCTTGTTGATATGCCCCAAGATTGGGTGAAATCAGTAACTACAACTTTGCTGCTTTTCCCCTCCCCCGCTTGATCTTCCCTCTATCTGTCACTATGTTCCCCCTCTCCTCTGGCTGACTTACTTCACGCCCCCTTTCTCTCTTACTCTCACCTACTATTTCTTTCTACACTCTCTCGCTCCTCTCTCTATCCCTCCCCTACACGTCGATCTTGCACTATTCCTGTTTCTTTCGCCCCGCCCCTCTCCTCCTCTGTCTCTCTCCCTCTTCCTTCTTTCTGTCTTCCTCACTCGGTCTGCCTTCTTTTACTAGCTCCATCATTCCTCGACCTCTAGTCACGCCTGCCCCCTTTTCCATCTTCCATCTTCGCCCACCCATCCCATCGCCCCTCTACCCTCTCCTTCTCTCTCGAAGGTTCTCTCACACCAGCGCGCGTGTGCCTGCCGATATTCATTTTACTGATTGACATATGCAGCCGTTTCTGAACTTGCCCGACCTACGAACCTGTACACCAGAAGAAATATTTCTCAGTTCTGCGTGAAATACAAATTAGTTGCATTCTATGTAAACAATTTCTTGTTTCCGTATTGTTGCCTAAAACCCCGACGCTTCCTCCTGTCGGTGTTTAGGACTGTACATTCAGTTCACAAATAATCAAAAAACGTGTCGGATTAGAGGGGGCTTAATTTCCCTTTGTTTCTACGAGGACTTCTTTGTTCACAAAAACCATTTGTGAATCCTGCTGTTGCCCATTGGCGACCTAGATAAATAGTTGAAATGCAAGACGGCAAAGCCCCTACTTGGGTGCGTCTTTGGTGCAGGCAGAAAAAATGTACATCAGGAAGGCATGTGGGACTATGAGGAAACGGTACTAGGCGGGCGGTGTTCTAAATATTCCTTCCACCTAGCATAAAACAAAGGGGTTCCCTGCTATGCTCTGAACACAGTCAGGGTACACAGTTACACACGCCATCACAGTGGTTAACTGTAAATAGACATCCATTCTCTTCACTTCACTAAACTGTGTGATCTTTAGCAGATACCGTCGCCATCCCGGTCCCTTCACTTTGTCTCTATCTCCATGCCTAGCAGAATGGGGAATCCTTATGAACAGTATGTGTGGTGGTGTTAACAGAATTTACACAAGTTTTTTACGTTGAGAAGATGTCAGATAGAAGCGGTGTCGGCTTCACAGCACTCTGCCTACGGAGCTACGTATGCTCCTAGAATCGAAAGACCTTCGAGGCGCTTGTCGACAACTGCTGACGTGCCATTTCTTGTTTGGAAGCCGTGCTCCCAGCTGCTCCTGTGCTACAAAACACATCTAAACGCTCGCTGACAAAGTACACTTCCAGGATGTAGGCTGTCTACAAACTACTCTCCAGCAGGCGTAAGCGCTTTCCTACTCATTCGTGCTTTCTTCTCCACCTCTGACCAGCGCTTAGGGACAGCCTGTGATGTTTCGGAAAGCAGGACACGGTTTCACACGGCGAGGAACTCTTTAGTTCCCTCATCATTTCACGGTTCGCTCGGAGGGGGTGGCGGGGTGGGCCCCTCGCCTTCCCACCTCAGACGTTTAGTTTCAGCTCACTGAACAGCTTGCAAAAACCTCGGCGGGGAGCGGAAGGGTTGACTTGTTCCAAAGGAAGAGAAAAAAAAACGCGTAAACTTTTCCTCTCCTTCCCCCCGCCTGTTCCGGCAAGAGCTGAGGCTTGCCGGGATGGAGGCAGAGAGCCACTCCCGGGCCCACAGGATTGGGTGGACAGGTAGGGGGCGCCGCGCTGTTTTTAGCTGCAACTACAGAGAGCTGTTAGTGCGTGAGGAGTGCGTGAGCTGCGGGGCATTCAGTGCGGGACCGGAAGCCACGCGTGAGAGAGAGAGAGCGAAAAAGGGACTGAGAGAAGGAGAAAGAGAGACCCCCGGCTGATTCTACAGTTGTGCCCTGATATTGCTATATACTTTTTAATAAAAGTGCACCAACGCCCATGCTACAAAGCCCGCGCCATCCATCAAGTCGTCTGCCTATAAACAGTATGCTTGTTTCCACACGTGTGTAACACTATACACACATGCATAAATGACGATTCTCGTTCAATGCAGGCGAGATAGAGAGTCGCTAGTTCAATTTACGTAACTTATAAAAATATCCAGTTTTTTTTTTTTAATACAATCTACGGTATGTTTCATCCTTTTATAGACAATATACTATGGACCCCAGATTAGCATTTGTACTGTATTGCATGCAGAAGCGTAAATGATATTATACCATAGTACGCGTAATTGTTCCATGGATGCATATTATATACTCTATAATGAGGTTATCAGATCGAACTGGTTCTATGTATGTGGGAGAATTTAATATATTGTTGTGTTTAATGCATAAAAAGGTTGCATTGATGCACTTAGATTCCAATTTTAATATGCGTCGTGTGAAATATGCTATGCTATCTTGAAATTGGGATTTTCGTACATATATATATGTTGTACGGACACACTGTTATATAACGCACTTGCGAATGCAAAAGCCGTGTTGTGCTTTGTGTAGTCTGGAGTTGGCCTTAATGTACGGCGGGGATCCACGATGTGTGGTGTCCACGGCGAATCGGTGAAAGGAGCATCTGAAAATACTCTGCACGTTACAGTGATGAGCGGCAACTTTATAGCTCGTGTTTGGTCACATGGCTACGGTGTAAGAAAAAAAGAAAAAAAATGATTTTTTTTACTTTCTCTAAGAGATCACTTTTTAACCAGCACGATGTAAAAACCCATTGGAAAAACTGAAGCGATTTGGGGAAGGAAATGTGATTTCTTTTTGATTCGTTTATAGATGAAAGCCCCAAAGGTATATGAAAAGGTTCCCTATATTTACACTAAACGTCCAGGCTGAAAATAATATACTGTGCAATTGCTGTCTATGTGGAAATGGAATACACACACAATGTATGTGGCAGACATTCTTTTTTGCACCCCAGATCCGGTTTTGTTGGTACAGTTCATACAGATCTCCAGACCTACCTCTTCCGAATCTTCCTAACAGCCTAGCCTGTATAGCTTTACTCCTCAGAATCTTCCTAACAGCCTAGCCTGTGTAGCTTTACTCCCACCTCAGAATCTGTCTAGCTTTACTCCCACCTCAGAATCTTCCTAACAGCCTTGCCTGTGTAGCTTTACTCCCACCTCAGAATCTTCCTAACAGCCTAGCCTGTCTAGCTTTACTCACAACTCTGCCCGCTGTGGTATTGTGTTTCTTCAGTATTTTTTATGCATTTATTGTTCCAGAGTCGCATTGTCAAGCGACTTGCCTGTCTGTTTATCCTCACATGCTGGCCATGTATTCTATTGTTTTATGTAGCACTGTTCTCAGGGGCTAGGTTCACACGTTACACACAGCCTTGCAGTATTCAAGATGAATGGCGGATTTAAATGTTTTAATTTTGATTTCTCGATGTACATATTACATGAATTCGATGTTCGTGGTGTAGCCTTTATAAACAGCCATTTGAAAGGCTGCTAGTGGCTCACTTTGTGAGTGTTTGAATTAAGGACTGACCACTGTCACAATTGACCCACTCTACACCACCCCCACCATCAGATTCTCCCCCTCCTGATCCTACACACAAATAAATCGAACAAAAACAACGGTTAAAACGCTCCACACCAACCCGGAGCACGCCTATGTACCAAAAAACACACGTTCTTCCTAAACTATTTGTATTTTTATATAGCAGTTAAGACCCGAGGGTGTATAAGGGTTTTTTCAGATAAAAAAGGTTGTATTACATAATACTTAGGTTGTAAGACAAAGTGATTTAAAAAAAAATAACTTAAAACAAAATAAATGAAAGCTTTCTGTATTTGCCAAAATTATCACAGTCCTAAAATAAAAATAACACCGAAATCGACGTTATAAAAGCTGTATCTTTTTTTGCGCTGGGGCCAATAGAAATACTTGGCAGCCACAAAGCCTTCAGTTCTCAGCTCTGCAGCGGACTGTTGAGGTAGCTAGATTTTTGTGATCCCGAAGGATTCGGAGTCTTATCACCCTCTCCTTGCCCGTGGCTGCTGCGTAAATGCAGGGATTAGAAACTGTGCCTCCCAATAAATCGATTTCGCTCTTCATTAGTGAAATCTACCGAATAAACGGTTCGTCGATAAATAATTTCGCTGTGGTTAATAGCTTCCACTGCAGAGCCGGACTCCCGGTGACCCCGCTAGAGGTCAAGTTCAGGGCCAGCGGCAGCCATTGGAGGAGAACCCCGTCGCCGACGGCAACCAACTCCGTAGGTGCGCGTGGCTCCGCTGAGCACGTGGAGCGACGCACCGGAAGTACTGCTCCAGGGTGCGCCGCTGCAGGAAGCGTCAGACGTTGTGTGTTGTATCAGGGTGGCACTTCCATCGTAAAACGCTGACAAACCTGTCCAGGTTATGTGGGGATGTCTTATACGTGGCAATGGTATTCATTGAGCTGTGATGAGACATTCTTTTTAAGTCAAAATGATTTGCTTGCCGGCCTGAACGTTATGATAGAGCGGAGCCATCTCTTGAGTGCTCACGTTTTGACCACGGGCGTAGGAGTGAGTACTAATAAATATATGTGGTGACATCACATCGAATGATATGTAAAAAATGTTAACAAAATAAAGATTACATATTATAATAAATAATCCCGAAGCCGCACTAAAATAGATTTATAGCTTCCAGTTGCAACTGAAGGGGCAATTGGTTGGCTACTGCTGTGGTGAGAGGTGACGTCCTTCTGTCACCTCTACAGCTCCAATAAACTATTTTCCACACAGCAAAGATTTCAGCATACCCACATTCAGAAGCCATATATATCTTAGTTCTTCACAAATTCTGTGACATTTAGCCTCATATGAGTTGTATCTCAACTGTAATTCCAAATGCGTAGGTCTCACTCATTTTGAATGAGACTTGAGGTTTGTGCATTTTTTTTGACTGGTGGTTTAACATTCAAAAGGGAATGTTTAGTTTCACTGTAAGTAAACTATGCCAAGATCTTAGAGTTGTTGAGAGACTAAAAACATTTTTTTTTTGCTACTACATGCAGGATGCCTGAATCAGGAGTATGGGCATGTACGATGCAATACTTCTCATTTTTGTGTGTGTGATGTATAGGCAGGAATAATAATAATAATCATAATAATACCATCGCCAACAACAATGGTAAAATTATGATATAAGCAAAACAAATCATATTTGCTAATATATAAAAGTTTAACTAAACACTTTACATAGAAGTTTTATGTGTTCATTATGTTTATTACCCTTTTGAAATTAGCACTCCTTTTATTGTGCCCAGAAACATGAATGATTGAGGCGACCTTGTCAGACGTAGATACTAAGCCCTACTATAATACACACCCATTGGATGTATTTCAATTCACAAAAGGAGACAGTAGAATATGTGTTTACATTAAAAGAAAACATACCCAGTGACGGCATCATAGTTTAGAAAAACTTCAATCGTAGTGCACTTGCAGATGTAGACGTGGAAGTATATGGATGAATTGTGCACACCCCTTCAGTGATGTCTATTTATTTCTCACCCTGTTCTAAAATGTATGCCATGAAACTCATAAGGTAGAGCGTACATTCCTCTCCCTATTTCTGTGCCTAGTGTAGCCTGGAGTTCTAGTCAACAGATGTGCTTGCTAGTGTGTTTACAGGTTCATAATTATAGGAGGTGTCCTTCAGATCCTATGTATTTGGCAATTTATATGTGACTGTTCAGCATAAGATCTGGTACCTAGCATATGGAGCACTAAAACAAAAAATAAATACATTACATACACATAGTTCGTTTGGAGTGATACACATTACTTAATCCAGAAAAAAATAGCACTGTCTAGAATAAATAGTGGTTTAAACCCCCATCTTAATACGGCCTAGGAAGGATGCAGGACATTCGGTGGTTTCCTTAGCAGACATCAGAATGAACACTTCACGTTTGTATAACATAATGCCTTCTGGCTACATTCTGTCTCCTCTTTCTTTTGGACAGTGCTATCTCTGCTTTGTTGTCACTGCAGAAGATTTCATCATCCACTTTTGTCTCCCCCAAGCGTGCGTGTAAGCGTCCTCGACGATTTGACACATTAAAATATACATTGAATTTTCCCTGAAGCCATATATAATCTGTTTCCTCTCTTTTCTACTACTCCGTATCTGCTTTTTCAATAAAAGAGAGCAAATACTTACCTTTCATGCTGTTAGGCGCCACTCACACCACACACTGCACACCAGGAAAAGTGGGTTTGACGTTATTGTCTTTAATATCGTTCTGGGAGAAGCCATTCATAAAAAGAAATACGTATTTATTAAAATAACATCTAATAGTTAAATATATATTTCGAAATCACACCCCGCCTGTCATTGTAAATGACAAAATTGGTGGCTCAGCAGCTCAGGCTAAAGCAGTCATAGAGGCTTAATTAAGGTACTGTTGTTTAGGAACGTATGGATTTACAGCGTAATGGTCAAGACCGTAATTCAAGAGCATACCATTTTTCCTGTATACTGTGGATTGAAACTAACAAAATACATCATTTATATTTGTGTGTAATATATAAAATAAAAGCAGCTTTCTTTTTACATAGCGTTTAACACCAGTTCACTTTCAGTTATAACACATGTATACTTATTTATCAGCAGTTTTATATAGCATGAACACGACACGTTCGGTGGCAGAGCGCTTTACATAAGCTTAGTTTTATAGAAGTGGTTTAGGACATTATGAATTTCTAAGAAGTTGTAAAGTACTTTTGTATTACAGAATCAAATATGTACACTCACCAAAATAGAGATGAGCAGCGATAACAAAAGGAGCATGGATGAGAGGTGTCTATACTTAATGGAGAAAAACAGTGGTTACGTAAATATTAGAAACAGCAAAAGGATCAACATTAGGGAGGGTTATAGACACTGATATAAAGTATCAATTGAATCATTTTTTACATAAATGGTAACAACAGTGATCAATGATAGAAAATATACACATAGTGGATTATAGTTCTAAGTAGTGATATAAATTGAGGCAAAAAGGTGTACCAAACTCACAGCTGCACAAAAAAACTCGAGGGTAAAAAACAAACATAATTAAAGAAGTACTAGCAGAAGCATATCCAGACAGTGCAACAGCTAGGGTAATTAATGATCTCAGCACGGGCCGTTCTTGTGGGGCTAGACTCTTCAGCTCTCATTGAATGCTTAATGGGATGTGATTGCCCTAAATATGAAGTGTTATTAATACCCAATGTAATGCTACTCAATCTATAGGTTTTGGAGGGTAGAAGGCTAAATTGGCGTGCTAGGTTTTGAACTCATTACCTTCAGGTCACAACATGTGCCTGTGGCAAACTTTTAATTTACAGAGCCATCTTGATGTAATGATTGATATAAATGGTTGATGTGTGAGTCATGAAGTCTATTAACACCTCAGCCACCAGCCTCACGAGTACTGTATTTTAGAAGCCCTCGGCCATATGATAGAACAAAAACCCATGCCTACCAGTTATGTGTCCTCTTTGTATATATTTGACAAACTGTTCTTGCATCCCACCACCTTATTAATATGTTGTGTAATATATGTGTTGTGCTACAAACATGTCTCAAGCAGAACATAATATAAACAAAAACAAATACACCACTACACGCCTTCTGTTGTTTTCTTTGTTCATATATTTCTGCCCTAGTGATAAAATGATACAATATTGTAGACTAAACATTTTCTGACAAAATACTGTGTCGCGGATAGCTTTTACAACAATATCAATCGATTGGAGTTAATATAAGAAAGTCTACACCCAATGTGACAGTATTTTTGACTGTTTATACTTAGAGAACAATATTTATGTCAGACAATATGTCAACAGTATTTTGACATATAACCTGTAGTAGCACCTTGATGAGGGATTAAATGAATCTACACATTTTGCTATCAGTTCCATGATAATAAACACGCGGGCACTGGTAATAAACAAGCTTGCAGGCCAAGGGGGGTTGCATCAAAAAATCTAGGAAGATATGGCTACATCTTTCCTCTGAAGAAAAAGGTACCACACCTTGCAAATGTTGGCATTTGTAAACAGAGCATAGCTCTATGACAGTCCTCCTTCCCCTCACCCCGTTATTGGAATGCCAATCTTTTCCTTTGGAACCTGTAATCACTTTGTCTCACAAACATTTTGTTGTTAAATGTTCTGTAGCAAAGTTTCCTATTTGAACACTTATCTGTTAATCCTATAGCTGACCTATCACCCTGTCTAAGCCACATTTTGTGTTATATTATAACTCCTTGTCCAGTCAGGAATGTGCACCACAAAAGAGAGATGACCCGTTTAATCCACATGCTATGATATATTATAAATCATTTGTATAGCGTGCATGACTTGCAGGGAGGTTAGTGTTCTCGCAAAGGTTTCTAGAATCGGACACAGTCTCTTAGCTCATGCAATATCACCTCCGCCTTACCTGTTCAGCAGGGTGGTGGTTTGGTGGTGCTGGTTGGTGTGGTCCACACTCTTCCACCCTAGCTGTCAGCATCGGAAATGGGGGATTGGAGATGGCGGTCTCACTCCTTTCTTGGCCACCAGCGTTGAACAATGTAACAGGCTAGCACGCTGGGCATTGATCTTTAGCAGTTGCTTCTTCTGGAAGGATGCAGGCAGGCATGTGTCTGGCAGTGGAAACCTCTACCTGGTTGGTGTACGCCGCTTCTCATCTTCAGCAGTTCTAACCTCCAGGCCAGTACTAATGGGTGCTTGACTTTGGTGGTAGCAGCCTCTGGGTCGGTGCAGGTAGCTACTCACAGGTGAAGATAACAGTAGGCAACTGCAACACTAGTGCTTTGGGGCATGCATTGGGATTGCTTGACTGCACAGGGATGTTCTGATGGTGAGCTTTGTCATGCAGCTCACTAAAAGAACTACATTGTGAGATCAGGAACCCCTCAAAACTTAATTCAACATTAGCTTCACTCCCTTAAGGCAGTTGGCTAATTCAGGGTGTTCCAACTGCTCAGAACATGCCGGTTTATCGTCCAGGACAGTCTCACCTTTTGAAGAACCTGACACTCTCTTTTCTCTCAGAACAGCCATCAAGCAGGCTTCTAGGTACTAGGCAGACTTCAGCTTCTCTAGGAAGTTGCAGACTTCAGGTGATGTCCCCTCACATTTGGGAGACAAGCAGACACTAGCCCTGGTACTTTGAGCACTCTGCAGATTATTTCAATGTTTGGTCTCAGCTAGGTACTGCAACAAAGTAAGGTGGTTTAGGTTCCACTTTTGTACTCATTTTCCAAACATGGGATTTTGATCCAATGTCTAAGGCATGAGGTGGATCCATTTTAAATCTCATGTGGATGTAGTTCAGAAACATCCCTTCTGCAAGGAGATGGTTCTCACAGCATGTAGCAAATGATGCTGGCTTCAGGCAGCATTATCCAAAAGAAGGGCAAAATAAAGACTGATATCTCTGCACCTGACTGTCAACTGCCTTCCTAAAGCTGTACTCAGGAACAGACAAAAGAGAAGGCCCAGCCTTGAAATTTCCTCACCTTGAGCAACAGAAATTGCTGAACCACCATCACCATCACAACAACCATCTACCAAATGGAAGTAGTCAAGAAGAACTAACAAGTTGCCCTTTGCTAAGAAGGACCTCATTGACTTTCTAAGGGTAGCCCGTTTCCATCTGGACCCACTTTCAGTTGCTGGGTCTCCAATATCTAGCCACAGGAATGTAGTCAATATTTCAATTGTCTTGGGAAAGCGTATCTACCCTCCATCTCGTGCAATGCTAGACATTGGCCATACAAAATGGAACCTACTGGTCCCAGTACTCAGCCTTTCACCCTGTACAATGTTTTACTACCACAGTGGTGCTATACATTTACTGCACATACATGCACTAGAAACACACAAAATGTCAGCACAAGGTTCTGGGTGTACACTAAAAAGGAAATTTACACAAGCAGGGTAAGTAGACTGCACTGTCTTCTGACACTGAAAAGAAGGTCTGGACAAGGCTGATAATTCACAAAACACAGTATGCTGCATTAGCCACTTCATGTGATCAACGCAGAACACGGACAGAACATGGCAGTGAAAACTGCATTGCCCGTACATGAATTTGACCACGGAGTAGGCAAATGCTCTGTTCATGCTGATATGTGGCCTGTTGCACACTCCGTGTTTGGCATCTGACGTAATCCAAGTGGCTTCCTGAAATAGGCAGTGGCATGGCCACAACACAAGTATTTGGCAAGCTGTGTGCAACCCGCTGTGTTGGGGTATTGGATATTTGGGTCACAACAGACAATTGAAGGATGAAAGCAGAATGAAGAAGACCCCCCCCCAGGAGTTGGCATGATGAGACGTTGGTGGACATATCTCTTGACGTTTCAAAATTTGGGGCACAGGAGTCTTAAATCTGAAATGTGAAGGGAACAGTAGTGGCTTGACAAGATAACAGTGGTGTTACCACACTGAGGGGAGGACACTAGGGTCCACCTTCCTAACCTCTTATGCCGGGTCTGGTCGCTCAGTGGACTAATGCATCTGCTGCAGGGGCCTGTGTTCGACCTCATGGTCACAGGTTCAAATCCCGGCGGGTCCACTCAGCCTTTCATCCATCTGAGGTCCATAAAATGAGTACCATTGAGTTGGGTAACAATAAACATCTGTTATTCAGCGCCAAGATACCTGTAGTGGTGAACGTGCGCTTTACAAATACACATGTTATGTTATGTTATATAGTGCTGAACGAATACCTCTAGCTTGACCACCAAGTTTGATGGTCTTGTTGCTACAGGCAACTTACTGGGGGTGGAGGACCAGTAGCAAGGGGTGTGGTTATTTGATAGAAGTGCTGACACTAGAATTTAGTCAATAGAAAGTTAACTGATATCTAGGAGCCTGGACTGCTTATTCCCACTTTGCCAGTGACCCTTCTGGCTCACAAATTTGAACAATACATCCTATCATAGTATGGAGCCAACTACTCCAATACGTAGTTAATATGTTATAGAAACATATTCTTTAGAATTTCACCCCAAAATATATTCTTTAATTGAAATCTCAATACAAAACTTTAAACCATAAAACAATTTCTCTTCATTAAATCTATAAAGATATCTCAATAACTTTTGTTGATAGGTTATGCCATCAAGTTTCTAACCCATATGCAGACACACAACTTGAAAAGGCCCATAGACTGCAAGCCAAAATTTCTTTAAATCATTTTTTATCAATGTAACTTAAGTGTTCTTTGTAGAAAATCTCTGTTACTTGCAGGGTACCTCCCAACATGTGTTTTCATGGCTGGGACCCACTGCTTCAGGGCTGTAAAGATCACATCCGATAGCACAAATAGAAGTGCGGGTACTCTGTAGCAGAGTACCTGCTTGTTTTTGAGAAGTGCCGGTACTCTCCAATTAAAAGTATAGCATTTCTCTTGAGAAGTGCAGGTACTACAACTCTCAGAATAAGAAGGTGCCGGTACTCCGTACTGGACAGTACCTGCCCATTTAAAGCACTGGGTAACTTCAAAGAGGCTTGTTTAGTTCTCTCAGTCTCATCGTTTCAGAACTGAAGCATTTTCAATATTATATGCAACAAAGCTCTTTTCTCTCAGAACAGGCATCAAGCAGGCTTCTAGGTACTAGGCAGACTTCAGCTTCTCTAGCAAGTTGCAGACTTCAGGTGATGTCCCCTCACATTTGGGAGACAAGCAGACACTAGCCCTGGTACTTTGAGCACTCTGCAGATTATTTCAATGTTTGGTCTCAAACAACTAGGAACTGCAACAAAGTGGGATGGTTTAGGTTCCACTTTTGTACTCATTTTCCAAATATGGGATTTGGATCCAATGTCTAAGGCATGAGGTGGTTCCATTTTAAATCTCATGTGGATGTAGTTCAGACACATCCCTTCTGCAAGGAGATGGTTCTCAAAGCATGTAGCAAATGATGCTGGCTTCAGGCAGCATTATCCAAAAGAAGGGCAAAATAAAGACTGATATCTCTGCACCCGACTGTCAACTGCCTTCCTAAAGCTGTACTCAGGAACAGACAAAAGAGAAGGCCCAGCCTTGAAATTTCCTCACCTTTTGAGCAGCGGAAATTGCTGAACCACCATCACCATCACAACAACCACCTACCAAATAGAAGTAGTCAAGAAGAACTAACGAGCTGCCCTTTGCTAACAAGGACCTCATTGACTTTCTAAGGGTAGCCCTGTTTCCATACGGACCCACTTCCAGTTGCTGGGTCTCCAATATCTAGCCACAGGAATGTAGTCAATATTTCAATTGTCTTGGGAAAGCGTATCTACCCTCCATCTCGTGCCATGCTGGACATTGGCCATACAAAATGGAACCTACTTGTCCCAGTACTCAGCCTTTTACCCTGTACAATGTTTTACTACCACAGTGGTGCTATACATTTACTGCACATGCATGCACTAGAAACACACAAAATGTCAGCACAAGGTTCTGGGTGCACACTAAAAAGGAAATTTACACAAGTAGGGTAAGTAGACTGCACTGTCTTCTGACACTGAAAAGAAGGTCTGGACAAGGCTGATAACTAGTAGATAATAATTTCCTTCGTAGTTGCCTCACATACCCTGTTTTTATTTATATCCTGAGCCGCCAGTAATAAATTTCCAAACGGCAAGGACTCTCAGAGATATTTTTAATATTCACGACATCACACTCTTGCACCACACCAGCTCCGCTGTAGCCAGGCGTCGTAGCACAACCGGGGGGCATTCGGCCACCCGGTTGGGACCCCGATGATGAAGCATGACACCAACCAGGTTGGTGTGTGAGGGGTCTTTTAACCTACCTAGTAGGTTCCCAAACACTGTCTCACAGTGATCGTACCACACATAATTGGGTTCGTCCACCATTGACAAAACAAGTCTGATAATTCACAAAATACAGTATGCTGCATTAGCCACTTCATGTGATCAACGCAGAACACGGACAGAACATGGCAGTGAAAACTGCATTGCCCGTCCATGAATTTGACCACGGAGTAGGCAAATACTCTGTTCATGCTGATATGTGGCCTGTTGCACACTCCGTGTTTGGCATCTGACGTAATCCAAGTGGCTTCCTGAAATAGGCAGTGGCATAGCCACAACATAAGTATTTGGCAAGCTGTGTGCAACCCGCTGTGTTGGGGTATTAGATATTTGGGTCACAACATACAATTGAAGGATGAAAGCACAATGAAGAAGACCCCCCCCAGGAGTTGGCATGATGAGACGTTGGTGGACATATCTCTTGACGTTTCAAAATTTGGGGCACAGGAGTCTTAAATCTGAAATGTGAAGGGAACGGTAGTGGCTTGACAAGATAACAGTGGTGTTACCACACTGAGGGGAGGACACTAGGGTCCACCTTCCTAACCTCTTATGCCGGGTCTGGTGGCTCAGTGGACTAATGCGTCTGCTGCAGGGGCCTGTGTTCGACCTCATGGTCACAGGTTCAAATCCTGGCGGGTCCACTCAGCCTTTCATCCGTCTGAGGTCGATAAAATGAGTACCATTGAGTTGGGTAACAATAAACATCTGTTATTCAGCGCCAAGATACCCGTAGTGGTGAATGTGCGCTTTACAAATACACATGTTATGTTATATAGTGCTGAACGAATACCTCTAGCTTGACCACCAAGTTTGATGGTCTTGTTGCTACAGGCAACTTACTGGGGGTGGAGGACCAGCAGCGAGGGGTGTGGTTATTTGATAGAAGTGCTGACACTAGAATTTAGTCAATAGAAAGTTAACTGATATCTAGGAGCCTGGACTGCTTATTCCCACTTTGCCAGTGACCCTTCTGGCTCACAAATTTGAACAATACATCCTATCATAGTATACAGCCAACTACTCCAATACGTAGTTAATATGTTATAGAAACATATTCTTTAGAATTTCACCCCAAAATATATTCTTTAATTGAAATCTCAATACAAAACTTTAAACCATAAAACAATTTCTCTTCATTAAATCTATAAAGATATCTCAATAACTTTTGTTGATAGGTTATGCCATCAAGTTTCTAACCCATATGCAGACACACAACTTGAAAAGGCCCATAGACTGCAAGCCAAAATTTCTTTAAATCATTTTTTATCAATGTAACTTAAGTGTTCTTTGTAGAAAATCTCTGTTACTTGCAGGGTACCTCCCAACATGTGTTTTCATGGCTGGGACCCACTGCTTCAGGGCTGTAAAGATCACATCCGAAAGCACAAATACTTTTTTCCATACTACAATAATACAAGACTAATGTACACACCCATTTAACCAATTTTGGCATTTCCTAATTGTTATAATTACATATACATTGACAACAGTTCGCCTCAAATAGTTCTGACCATAAAAATCTAGAAATGATTGCAGAAATATAATCTCTTGGAGAGGAATCAGCTGTGTGGCATAACCTACCCTGTAAACTGCTGACTGCCCAGTGCTTTAATTTTAAATGCATATATGGTCTCACACTATGTAATGTATACGTCAAAGAATTTCTGAGTATTTAATATTCTGTATAGGGCATCACTTACCTACAACTGTGCATTATAGACCTTTTGATCCTTCTCGCTCAAAGTAGTTTCTGTCCTTGCAGTCTTTCCAACCATAATGGTATATCATGATCTAAAAGACTTCACGATGGTTGTCATCAGAAACAGTTTATCTAAGTGTTCTAAAATAAATATGGAGAAGCAATTAGCTATTTTCACCAGCCCTCATCAAAATCGATTTTTCACTTGGAAATCCATCTTTAGATTTTCCTCTCTCCTACTTAATCACCATGTACCTCCTGGTCTGCACAAATGACCTTTAAATCCTTTTCATCATAAGATGCACATTTCCTTTGTAACAATATTAGTCTCCATAGTACTGTCTCATCAGATCACATAGATCTCATATTGGTTGTCATCAATAACCCAATCACCAATTGCTCCTAAAAAAGATTAAAGCTACCTAAAAATGGAACCTATTTATCCAAACAATTCCCCACATGTTATCTCAAATGTATACCATTGCTAGATTAAACATATCACTCCAGAAAAGAGAGGCACCTATCTAAATTGTTATACGTTGTATTCTAAATTGATATAACTTACTACTTTCCAATTACCACTAAATGGGGTGTACACAAGTTTAGCTATAACCCGTCTCTTAGAGTCTTCTCCATCATGATAAAGATCAGCTTTAAGATTAATTGAGAATGATCAAAAGGCCTATTATGCATAACTGTAGGTAAGCAATGTCATGTATGGAAAATGTAATATTCATAAATTCACAGGTTTGTTAATAGTTATTAATAAGGTTCAATTTAAATATACATAACTTATGTATATACCAAAGAAAATGTATCCATATGAACATTTTCCTTCTTAGTGATTAATAAATATGTATAGGAGGAGTTGGCTCTCTACTATGGTATGATGTATTGTTCAAAATTGTGAACCGGAAGAGTTACTTGCGCAGATAGCGCAAAAGTGCAGGACCCTATGCATCAGTTAACCCACCATTGGCTACATTCTTGTTTTGAACTGATTAGGCACCCGGATGAAATTCTACAGAAAATGTGTCCTTCTTTTTGATTATTAAATACATATTGGCCTAATTGGCACACCACCATGGTATGATCTCTGCTGACACTGGGGTTATACTTGGTTTAGCTGTAGAAGATCACCTACAAGAAGAAAGACCTTATTTCGAGGAGATGCTCCCTGGGCAACATGAGAACATAATACCTTTCAGAAGAGATGATGTAAGCAAGGCATATCAGTGGAGGTTCTAGGGATGATGTGTGGGGACCCGAAGGAGACCAGCGTATAGCTGCATTAGAGGATTTTCTGAGATCCTGTTTCTGTTGTTCGGGTGTAGTGTGTTGTCAGGATGTGGTCTCTAGCTTAATGATGTTCAGGGTGCACATCATGACTACACGCTACACCCAAGTGACGTGTCTGCTACGGAACCAGCCGCCCCACAGGTTCATGGGAGCCCTTTAGTGGAGCAACATACAACAGAAACAGGATCTTCTCTGGCCTGCTATCCATGAGGGGGCTGCCATCACTGCTAATCCTTCTGGGCATTATTAGTGTCCCACTACTCACCGGCACAGTTTCAGTCCATATACAGAACGTCATCTAATTTGTCGTCACATTGTGTCCAGAATATTAATGCGTTACCTCCTTACAGTTTTCCTGCAAATTCAGGAAAACATCAGTTTCAGTGATTATAGAAAGTTCTTCATATACTACATTACAGGTCAGATAGAGTAACCAGTGACTTTCCTGAAGAAGGCGCTTCTGTGCCGAAACGTGAGTAGAAGAATTCAGGTGAATTATCTCAACCAGTCACTATTAAATTCCATTATTGCAAAAAATGTGGATGAATCATCCCTATCAGCCACATTTTTTCTTCACACACATATTATAAACCCTAATTTAACTGTCTGATCACAATTGGACTATTACGTATGCCCTAACATGGTGCTGAGTGCAGCATAGTCACGTGTTTTGTTGGCTAGTAAAATCCATCTTGTTCTCCTCCTTGCTTTATTTTCCATTTGGAACATTCTTAACTATTTTTATATATCCGTATATCTGATTGTATTGATTAGATTTCAATTCGGGCCAGCCCCAGGTTGATTTCATTGGGGTGATTGTGGTATAGGTCGGCATAGGCTGAACAATGGGGAAGCGTACCTGCCCTCCTAAGCCTAAAGCTACCGCTTTATCCTCATTGCTGCCTATTTCAATTGATAGGATGTTACAGAGGGCTATGGGGTGGTTAACACAGAAATAGAGCTCACTGAGAGGGGCTTGTCACTCACTCCTGGCTTATGCATTCCAGTGTCTGACCTATGTACTTCACAATCTGCCACCCCAGCCCCTTTAGCTGAATCACCTTTAACCCCACTCCAAGAAGCTGCACCAAAGAAAGTAACTCGTAAGGGAAGAAATACCAGCAGTATTTCAAAGAACGGAATGCATAAACAAGTACTTGGGGTGGGAGCTAAAAGAAAGAAAACAAGTGAAGATCCATTATCCAGTCATCAGGATTGTGAGAAGTCTGACACAAATACAAGTTGTATGCTACCTGGGCACTGAATTTGTTGACTGACCTGCAGTACCAACTAAGAGCTATTGTAAGGGAAGAACTCGCCCCCCTACTCAATCATCTAGATAAAGTGACAACAATGGTGGAAGTGAACAAGTAAATTCCAACACAAGCGCCACCCATGTAATAGCAAGGGGGATTGATTTTGTCTGCCAGGTGGGCAAATCTGACATCTCCGGACGGGTTGGGAATGCAGTGCAATCTAGATTCCACAACAACCCAAGAGATAAGGTCAACAACCACCAGGCAGTCACAAGCTTCAATTGCGAGGCTGGGACCAAAATTGTAGTACCCACAAAAAAGGGCATGAATAAAAAGAGCCCCCCTCTACGGAGACCCATGGAGATTTGCGAGTGGGATGGTGAGGGGCGGACATATTGTTCATTGGCCTGAAGTAGCGAATTTACGGACCATAAATTTACCCCCTGCCTGTTCCCCGTATGTAGTTATATTGGTAGGAGTTCCCGTAGTCAAAAATGACAGGAGGAAAGCACAACTCGACCTTAGGAACAAATGCCTGTTCTGGCTAGCGAGGCACAGGCAGTTTGACTACGACAGAGCAGGGGAAATTTTAATGGTCCGTAAGGTTGGCTGGGTGGGAAACTCACGAAAATCAGTGAAAGGGGACTGTGTAGTCCTAAACCTAAAAAAAAAAATGTGGGTATGCTACTTAACCAGAAAACATGCCTCCAGGAGCCACCCACAGGCATTAGGCCTTTTCCACTGGACTTTTTTTACATTCACCACCAAGTGCCCCCTAGGGCCCACATTACCCCAGACGCATGCATATGGCCATTAAGCACTCCAACAGTGGGCAGACGGGATGCTCTCCCCAGACCCTTACTATTTAACATTCCAGTAAATAATAGATTTGGGGTTCTGGATGAGGTAGATTGACAGGTGGTGACTCTGACTCCAGATGGGGAACCTGTAACGCAGCGGTCACACACTGAATTGGACGAGCTTAGTGGGGATTATCTCACCCAGACAATATGTCCTGGGCTAGGGGGAACAGGGAAGGACGATCAATTTGGAACATCTCAGACTATTGGGCTAGAAGGAGTAGGGGTTCAATTGCCAGGACCACTTCCTGCTCCACCACCCGTTCCCTTGAGTAAAACACTGAGAAAAGGCTTGTCTCCAAGATTATTAGATAACCAGCCCACTATTCAAACGAGGGAAATCCAAATTCCTAACATCAATACACTTGAGTGCACCTCTAGAAAGAGCTCGCAAGTTAACACAATGAGGGTCTTATCCTGGAAAGTTGCTGGACTCAAAAGCAAACTGTCCCGCCCAGACTGGGGGCTTTTCGTGGAAAAATACGATGTATGCATGTTCCACGAAACCTGGGCTCAGGAAGTCCATCTGAGGGCGGGTTTTGCTTAATTTAATATCCCAGCTACCTCGGGGTGAGGGGTAGACCATCAGGGGGTTTAACCATCTGTGTATGAGCACATGTGGGCTGCAGAGCCGAACAGTTGACTACCCCTTCAAATGACATCCAGTGTGTCGTACTTACCTTTCTTTCAAATAAAAAAATTGCCTTTATCAATGTTTACTCTCGGCCTGTTAGCCTTAGCCAGGTATCTGTGACAGTAGATCAACTGAGCCTCTTTATCCCGACTGTTGATCCAAGCATATGGTTGATCGGCGACTTCAACTATCAATTTGAACCCCTCACTGATCCAAGTAATACCACCCCAGCGAGAAGGACCTCCAATGGCTAATCCCAGATCCACAAATCCAACCTATTAAAGCCTGGTCCCCGCTGGCACTCCAGATTAATTCAATCACATTAATTCACTCCCTAAGAGCGTGCAATGGCCGCACAAAATCAGACACCCCGGGGCAGCTAACATTCAACAGATTAGGTCAATCGTCCCTGTTGGATTACATTTTAGTGGAGACTAGGCTATGCAAAGGGTTTGTGATTTTGCTGTTTTAAGACGGCTGGACAGTGATCACAACGCTTAGACCATGGATCTGGAGATGCCGAATTTGGGCCATATTAATTCTATGGCCACGTGCACACCCCCGAACAGTGGACTAATCCTCTCAAATAATAGAAAGAAAATCAGGTGGGGTCAAATCCAACAGCCACCTCACAAAATGGCCACAGTATATCATTCAGTAATCCCGATACTAGCAAAAATGTGGGCGGTCACAATTGTAGAGGGTTCTCTATTAACTATTGAGAGGGTTGCAGAATTACACGCAGAATTAACATCTAAACTGGCAGATCTATTTTACCCAGTTGTACCACATAGGGTGAAAAGATGGCCAAAACGATACCAAATGCCGAAAAGCTAAACGGGCTGTGTTGGAAGCCATTAAAACCAAGGATAAGCATCGAACCAAACTGACCCGGATGCTATATAAAGACAGCATCCAGCAAGCGAAAAAGAGCTGGGAACTGGGTAGATGGGAGGCCCTTAAATCTTAAACACACTGAGAGGGGGACCAGGAGCAAGAGTTAAGAAGGAGGTCCTGTACCAGCGCTCCTAAGATAGCTAAATACACAAAATGGTACCAGTTCCTATGGTGGGCAGTCCCAAAGCGGTGAACTGCCTGAGGGGTTGGGAAGATAATAGTGATTGGAAAGGTTCGCGGTGATGTCTAAAGTGTAGGCCAGATACTCCTGGGTGGTTTTCCAAGTGCCCTCACACACCCTTGCGGGTGCAAAGCATCATCATCGGGCGTTGCTCCTCGTGGGGGTGGCGCTGCAGTCCCTCACGGGCCCTTCAGGAGGGCTCTCTGTCGGAGATCTTTTTACTGGAGTAGCCGTAGTTGTGCGTGCGGGTGTGTGGGGATAGTGGGTGATGTGGTGAGGCTAAAAAGACCTGTAGGAACCCCAAACGGTTTATTAATGAGTCCTACGGGTCTGGTTAAAATCTAACGGGGAGTGGTGCCTAAGTAGCACTCTAAAAAAGTAGGGGAAAGGTAGATAGTTCTGTTACTCTCGACCCGTATGTGGTAAAGTTAGAGTGAGAACGTGAGGTGGGTGGTCAACATGTTTCGCGCTTCCCAGCGGTCCCTAACGGATCCGTAGCGCTTCGTCAGGACCAAAAGAAAAGTGGTAACAAAAATTGATATAGGTCAGAATGTATCCTATATGTCCATAGTCTGGGGATCACGTTTTATTCGAGTCCCTAAGAGCGGACCTAAAAGGAGAGGGAGGAGAAAAAGGGGACAGGGAGACAAAAAGAGGCAAACTGTAGTGGTCAGCAACATATCCAGGGGGCGTAATACATATCCCTGGTGTCAAAACAAGTCGGTGCGGAGATATACTCGCATAATGGTTGTGCCACATGCCAGGGGAGGGGGGGCGGGTGCAAGAAAGACTTGTGGCTCTATCGACTCTGTGGGTGTACTGGTCACGCAAGCTAAATCAGTGCGGGACACATGCATTGTAGACAGCTCCAGGAACTCAGTGCTAAGTACATGCAGGGTTTCAGAGGGAGGCATAACTGCACTTATTGAGCTGGTGTCTAAAAGTCGACTAGTGACCAGTGAGACTACTTATTAACGACATGCCTCGCGGTCTACCATAGTACATGGCGAGTCATGCAGGGTTTCAGAGGGAGTCATGGCTGCTATGGTTGAACCGGTGTCTAAAAATCGACTTGTGTCGAGTGAGATAGCTTCTTAACGACATGTCTAGAGGTCTAACTGGTGAGTTAGGATAAAAGAGCCGGTGAGATTACTCAGCAGTATCCCGTGCTCGAGACTATTCTACGTAGTGGTGGTGTGGCAATATAATGTTTGTAGAAAAACTGGTAAACCTACCCAATGTTAAATGGGTCCAGGCTATACCGGATAAAGATCAGCTGGGGCGGGGGGCGCCAGCTAAAAAAAGACAACCAGCGTAGGTTTAGAATTAACACTTCGAGGGGAGAGAAAAATTGTTAAAAAAACCAGTAGGACTAACTGGGCAGAGTAATGATAATTCAAACAGAACTCAGTAAGGTGGCTTCAGACAAGTACTTACTTACGCCCCGGGTATTCTGCTCTGAACACCTACGTGTCTCCAGGATCGCCGGTAGTTGACACGGTTTGGAGGCACAATATATGTCCGAAGATGATTGGGTGCTCAACCCGGAACAGCTGCAAGTGTCGTGGAAACAGAAGGGGGACTGTGTTTCCATGAAGCTGTGAATGGCGGCCATGTTGGAATGGTCCGTAACTCGAAAAAGTAAGTCAAAGGTGTACACCATTACATATATTGTGCCTCCAAACCGTGTCAACTACCGGCGATCCTGGAGGCACGTAGGTGTTCAGAGCAGAATACCCGGGGCGTAAGTAAGTACTTGTCTGAAGCCACCTTACTGAGTTCTGTTTGAATTATCATTACTCTGCCCAGTTAGTCCTACTGGTTTTTTTAACAATTTTTCTCTCCCCTCGAAGTGTTAATTCTAAACCTACGCTGGTTGTCTTTTTTTAGCTGGCGCCCCCCGCCCCAGCTGATCTTTATCCGGTATAGCCTGGACCCATTTAACATTGGGTAGGTTTACCAGTTTTTCTACAAACATTATATTGCCACACCACCACTACGTAGAATAGTCTCGAGCACGGGATACTGCTGAGTAATCTCACCGGCTCTTTTATCCTAACTCACCAGTTAGACCTCTAGACATGTCGTTAAGAAGCTATCTCACTCGACACAAGTCGATTTTTAGACACCGGTTCAACCATAGCAGTCATGACTCCCTCTGAAACCCTGCATGACTCACCATGTACTATGGTAGACCGCGAGGCATGTCGTTAATAAGTAGTCTCACTGGTCACTAGTCGACTTTTAGACACCAGCTCAATAAGTGCAGTTATGCCTCCCTCTGAAACCCTGCATGTACTTAGCACTGAGTTCCTGGAGCTGTCTACAATGCATGTGTCCCGCACTGATTTAGCTTGCGTGACCAGTACACCCACAGAGTCGATAGAGCCACAAGTCTTTCTTGCACCCGCCCCCCCTCCCCTGGCATGTGGCACAACCATTATGCGAGTATATCTCCGCACCGACTTGTTTTGACACCAGGGATATGTATTACGCCCCCTGGATATGTTGCTGACCACTACAGTTTGCCTCTTTTTGTCTCCCTGTCCCCTTTTTCTCCTCCCTCTCCTTTTAGGTTCGCTCTTAGGGACTCGAATAAAACGTGATCCCCAGACTATGGACATATAGGATACATTCTGACCTATATCAATTTTTGTTACCACTTTTCTTTTGGTCCTGACGAAGCGCTACGGATCCGTTAGGGACCGCTGGGAAGCGCGAAACATGTTGACCACCCACCTCACGTTCTCACTCTCACTCTAACTTTACCACATACGGGTCGAGAGTAACAGAACTATCTACCTTTCCCCTACTTTTTTAGAGTGCTACTTAGGCACCACTCCCCGTTAGATTTTAACCAGACCCGTAGGACTCATTAATAAACCGTTTGGGGTTCCTACAGGTCTTTTTAGCCTCACCACATCACCCACTATCCCCACACACCCGCACGCACAACTACGGCTACTCCAGTAAAAAGATCTCCGACAGAGAGCCCTCCTGAAGGGCCCGTGAGGGACTGCAGCGCCACCCCCACGAGGAGCAACGCCCGATGATGATGCTTTGCACCCGCAAGGGTGTGTGAGGGCACTTGGAAAACCACCCAGGAGTATCTGGCCTACACTTTAGACATCACCGCGAACCTTTCCAATCACTATTATCTTCCCAACCCCTCAGGCAGTTCACCGCTTTGGGACTGCCCACCATAGGAACTGGTACCATTTTGTGTAATTAGGCCCTTAAATCTGCCTTATCTAATAAAGACATGAAGGCTTTCTGGTCCATTGTTAGCTCAGATGATACTGAAGGGAAGCCAGCCATTGAGCCGAATATAGCATCTGAAGTATGGGAGACTCATTTCCAGGCCCTATATACCACTAAGGAAGCTGTGGACCAAATTGATGAATCTTCCATAATCATTCCGGGTACACACAGGAGGCGGCCCCAGGGTTTACCATGTCTGAAGTGCTGAATGCAATCAACAAACTTTCCCTCAATAAAGCGCCGGGTCTGGATAAACTACTGGGTGATCTCTTTCGGGGGGGAACCAAACATTTGGGGACCTTATTTATGGGTCTTATTCAATGCCATTATGAATGGCATGGAGCCCCCTGACACCTGGCTGGGGGCAGAAATTGTTCCAGTCCTTAAAAAGGGCTCACCTCTTCTACCCACTAATTATAGGCTGATCAGTTTGATCGATGTTACCTAGAAACTCTTTGCACAGATACTTCTTGACCGCCTTCAGGCGTGGATGGAAGAACAAGAGATAATGAGCCCCTATCAAGCCGGATTAAGAAAAAAAACACCTCAACCGTCGACCAGATATTTAGACTTCAACTTCTTTTCTGGAAAACGGTGACTATAGAGGGTGGCAGCCTCTACCTAATATTTGTGGATCTGAAGTCGACTTTTGATCTCGTGCCAAGGGACAAACTAGGGGGTGTACTTAGAGATCTGGGGATCCCCCTACCTCCTTAGCGTTTTGATGAGGCTGCACAGAGGTAATTTTGCTCAAGTGAGGTATGGAAAACATGGTGATCGAACCCCCCCACTTTCCAGTTAAAAAAGAGGTACAGCAGGGGTGCGTTCTTGCTCCTACCTTATTTTGCTTATTTATTAATGCTCTGGTTGACCAACTCAGAAAGATTAAGTATAATGATGCCCCCAGCTAGCGTCTGGTAAAGTTCCAGCAGTGATGTTTGCTGACGACACCCTCTTACTCTCAAAGTCGCCCATGTCAATCCAGAGGATTCTCAATAGCTTTGTTGACTTCTGCAAAACCAGGGGGTTGGAGATTAATACCCAGAAGACCAAATTTATGGTCTTCAATCCTGCCAACAAGTCTCGCTCCAATCCCTGTCTGAACAGCACCATGCCTGAAAGAGTGCCAGTCTTTGACTATTTAGGTGTCACCTTGATAGAAAACATGGAGTGGGGGCCGCACATGGCCAAAGCAAGCCTCAAGCTTGCTCAGACCGTAAGAGGAATTGCAAAATTGTAAAGAACTTCCATACACAAACCAGCCGGGCCAATAGCTGAAATCCACAAAGTACAAGCAAGGGGTATCACATTATATGGGGCAGAACTATGGGGGCATTGCCCCACTAGCAACCTGATCAAGACAGAGAATAATTTCATGAGGCAGCTGCTAGGCCTCCGCCTTACCACCCCCATCACCTCCCTACGCCTTGATCTGTGCATTAGGCCCATTAGGGAAGAGATCGCTCTTAAAACCGTGACCTTCTGGCGTAGATTGTGGGTGACCCTGGAACTCGTAGCCTATCGGTCTGAGCTCAAAGAGCCGTTGAGTCTCCCAGGTATCAGCAAAATACCTTGGCTTGTATACTTAAAGGATGTCTGTAACAGGCTGGGCAAAGCAGGCCTATGGAATAGTCCTGTAGAATCGTGCCTTTTAATCTCGCAATCAGAATTGGTAAAATCCTTCAGGAGGCATAAATTTGCCGACATCCAGGAAAGCTCATCTTCCGGCTGCTTGACAGCCGATTTCTTAAAAAACAAAGACGAGTACATTATGGAATCTTTTCTGGGCGACATCCTACCAGCTCTGGCTAGGAAATTGTATGTTCAGTTTAGATTCAAACTGGAGGATGTCCTGCCTATAATTATAAGGAAGAGACAGAGCTACACGTCTTTTTTTTCTGCCCTGGTTACAAATTTACCCAGACAGCGCTGGCTTATCCAACTATGCAGGAACCTAGGCTTTGTACATTGTTTTGAGGCATTTTTAAAGTACGATACTCATGTCTCCATCGTTTTTGCCGTATCTCGTTTTTTAATCTCAATGTGGCATGCACGTTTGACTTTTTTAAGCTAGTAATCAACGCCCTTGAAACTTAGATTGTTTTGTATTCTTTTTTATCTTCGTATCCACTTTGTTTTTTAACTGTTTTATTGACAATATCTTCTAATTAAATATGTTTTTTAAACCTGTGACTGCACTGCACTATATTATATGCCTGGGCTCATACCCTGGAAGAACCTTAAATGCACTTTATCATCGCTAAATGTTGCAAACTATACAGCTGTTTTTTTGGACACTTTTCTAGCATACTTTCTTTTACATGTCTCAATTGTATGGTTATGCTCTATTCATGATACATTGTGAAATTTTCATGATTATGTACTTTTATGGTCCATGAGAGCGAAATAAAGTTATGGAATGGAATACACCCTTACTCTTCTTTTTCTTCACATAAAAGTTGTGCTAAGTTTTATTATAAATGTATAATGTTCACTGTGTAGCTTTTTTGAATACCCATGAGTAGTCCTAGATTTCTCTATATTAATAAAGACAAGTAACAGAGACAGCTGAGGAAGAGTTGGTAGACAGATGGGAGGAGTGAGAGAATACTGAGAAAGAGTCTTTCCAGAGAGGAGAAGCAGAGAGTAAGAAAGAAAGCTAAGAGAGGCACTATAGAAACCCAGGTCTGAAAGACATCTCAGGGATGGGAAGGTGGACAAGTTAGAAAGTGATAGCTGAAAGAAGGGAGACATATGAGAGATATGTAAATGATATTGTGACAGAGACAGTTAAGAAAGAGATAGACAAGGGAGTACGAGAGGTGGGTAAAAGGTGAAATAGAGGTGAAAAGGTGACAGCACAGGTGAGAAAGTCAGGTGAGACAGAGGAAGGTGTATTATGAGATCAGTGAGAAAGATGCAGTTAAGATAGATAGAATTGGTAAAAAAGAGAGAGCTACAGATGAGAAAAACCAGCGAGAGAGAGAGATAATAAAAAGGTAGACAGTTCACAAACAGCTGAAAGGAGGGCGACAGTTTCTGTGATGTCATTGAGTGGTCAAAGGACATGTGATGTCACTTCTGCTCCTCCTGGCATTTTGGCGAATCAATGCCCATGCTAAGTACTGAGCAGGTATGACCACAACTTTGGCAGAACAAAACAATGAGAATTCAGGAACAGAAGTTGAAATATAAATTGTTTTCTCTCAATGTCAATTCAAATAAATGAACTGAGAGAAATTCAGAATAAAATGACAAATGTGGAAAAACAAATGTGTGAAAAAGCAGGATGCAAGATGAACATGAAATGTGAGGATGTGCAGATAAGAGGTTTGTCTTGCCAGATTCATTGCTTCTGCAAATGGCAATGTTGTTTATTGCATAAACACATGTGGGAAGTGATGGGTTGTTGGACTTCTTTAAGACGGATTGTTTACTCTCCATTTTCAATATATTGCAGAGGATTTGTTTCAAAGATGTATAGTGTGCCAATAAATTAATGTAGGTAAAATAATTGTAGCAAAAATATTTAATGTAGGAAATAGAAGTCTATTTCACAAGACTACAGATGTTTTTTTGTAGAAATGTCACCTTGCAATGGTCTAAACTAAAGTATATTTTAGAGATTGTTTGCTTATTCCTTAAATAGATTGAAGAATATCCAGCAAGGAGATGTGATGCATTGACAGTAGTTAAATTGTTGTTAAGGAGTTGATCCCAAGGTTTGGGTTGCCAACTTCGCTGGAGACCAATTAAGACAGACATTTTAAGATTGAAAGCATGAAGATTCTGTACACTACATTACATATTGAGCGCAAGTTTCACTGCAGCTATTGTTCAGAAGCTTCAGAAGTGGTAGAATGCCTAAATGGTGTTGTAAAGAACAAGATAGCTAAAGTTTCTGCCTCAACATCGCTGAAATGACAAGTTGGTCTTCCTTTAGTACTATTCAGTAAATTATCATGGGAGAACCATGTGAACTCCTGTTATTCCATCAGCTGTTCCTTGACATATCACAGATGAATTACTCTTGGGTTACTGCTAAGTCTTGGCTGATACACCTCACCAAGTAAAGCTTGCTACACGTTCTGCGAGTCGAAACCTTTGCCATGCCCTGAAGCCTGGACACTGGGTATTATTAAAGAAGCATGTACACAGATGCTGTGTGGTGCCTAGGTGGAGTGGACACACTAAGGGCCTGAATACGATCTTGGCGGACTGGAATACTCCGTCACAAACGTAACGGATATCCCGTCCGCCGTATTACAATTCCATTATAACCTATGGAACTTGTAATACGGCAGACGGGATATTCGTCACGTTTATGATAGAGTATCCCATTTGCCAAGATCGTAATCAGGTCCTAAATAACAAACATCTATGAAAATTTGAAAGTTTTTCATATTGGATTCATGCTTGTCACACAAAAAGTGTATGCTGCTAAGGAAGAGAAGAGGAGACAACCCATTGTCTGGAGCAATTCAAACTTTGAAGATTCAAACACTGAAAACCCAAAGAGCAAACCAAAGTGCACCAACTGCAAGTCATACAAATAGAAAAGCAGATGAAACTCAAGCAGATGAAGTATATGAAACTGAAGATGGAATATTGATTCAAACTGGATGGCATGAGCGTGTAAGATAAAGAATCAGAGTGCTGCACAGCAAAAGCAGATTGAAGAAAAGTGATGAAAATTCAGTTGAAACAATAAAAGAGGGTGCTAATATAGAGGCTAAGCAAAACATTGGTAAACTTTCAACTTAGAAATAAACAACATATGTTGCAGCAAGAAGATCAACGTGAGCCAGAGAGCTAAATAAAAATTACACAGCTCCTGAATGAGCATATCAGAAAAAAACGGGCCTGAAGAAAGTGATATTGATTTGAAAGATTTTCAATTTCTAATTGAAGATCCTCCATGAAATGAAAATTGAACTCTGAAATGATCAATGCTAAATACGTTTCCTAATGAAAAAGTGAACTGTTGCTCTGCATTTTGAATGACTGAGATTTCTTAGAAAATATGCTGTTGAAATGTTTGGGTAACTCTAAAAATCACTTTGATTACTTGGATTCCTTTTGGATTATGATTAAAACACCTTAATTAACTAGATTATTTTAGATAACTTTAGCTTACTTCTTGCACATAGATGATTTGTGGACTACTTTTTGTAATTTACTAATTTTTGCTTTTAAACTACTTTTGAAGGACAAGAGAAAATGCCTTCGTGAAAAGAAAGACTGCTTCGCTTTCCAAATATTTTACATAATTCCTATTTTGGCCACACTAACAGATGTGTTGATTCATCTATATCTTCCTGCTGAATGTCTTTCAGTCAAATACAAAGCTCAATGTTCTATAATAATACTTATACTAAAAATAACAGGTTAGGTTACAAAGATAGTTATAGTCAAGCTTTTGGAGAAATTTCACTTATAGAGTTACAAGAAAATTGTAGGGAATAATTAATTTGACTGATTGTTATGTTTGCATGCATTTGCCGGTATTCTGTTTCTGAAGTGTCGGCATATGTTCATTACCTCGTACATATCGGCCTTTCTGTGCAGCATATTTTCGAGTCATTATGCACCATGAATATGTAGAAGAAACTAGCAGAGATCACAATCTCCCAATTAATAGTGCTTTCAAACCTAGAGGCAGCTATACCGTATGTCTGTGTTATAGTGTCTCTAAGCGCTAACAAGAGAAGTACTAACATTCAATATGTGTGGAAACTGAGTGAAGTTGAACATGATTTTCTTAGAGAATATACTAGAAAGAGATAAAAGGAAAGATGAGACAAATCAAGGGAAATGCGATTTGAATCAAAAGAAGAGATTGTGATTGAAAAGTCACTAATACCTCCTAGTCTTAGAATTTTGAAAGAGCAAGAAGGGAGTGTGTGTATGATGCGAATGGAGCATAGTGAATATGATGGGCCGAATATAGTAGGGAATAGTACTTCTACTTTCAGTTATATTATAGATAGGTTTTACATGCTAGATAGTGTTGAAATTATTTCTAAAAACCTTTATCACATCTTCAACAAAACTTCTGATTTTATGCTTCCTGAAGGTTGGGCAGTTTCTTATTATTTAGCTTTTGTGTTTCCTAAAGTCTATCATGTAAAAAGTTTGAGTGAAGGCATCAAGGAAGAGTGAAGAGAGAAAGTGCAGGTCAACAAGTGCTAGATGTGTTTGTTGCATTAATTCATCCCATAGGAATAGCTTTAAATGACGCTAAAATGAGAACATTTTCTTTTTTAGTGAGCGTTTGGTGAGTAATACCACAGGTGCTTTAAATAAGATTAATGAAGAGATGTTTGCAATAAGATCTATGGATATCCAAAATCATCAGTGTCGTACTTACACCTGAGAAAGCAGTGAGTTTTGTAACACATATATTGATAACTAACATAGTTAGTGAGAGTCAATCAATGAATATAACTTTATTTTGGTCATTACGACCATAAAAGTGCAAATGCATACAGTACATGAAGAATAAAAACAAGCATACAAGGTTAGGTAACTGTAGGTTTTCAGAAATCAAGTTAGATGGTATTCCTGGCCAACAATGTAACAACAATCAATGCACAGATGTATATAAAAAGGTCAGTAGCTGCATGATATAAGAATCCAAACTAGGTAATGATCTTAATCAATAGTATAGGCACCAAATGTGCAAGTGCACACAGTACATGAAAAATGGAACTAAGCATACTAAAGCTATTAGCTATAACTATCACAGTCAATCTTAAGCATTGATCCTAAATATTAATATGAGGGCTGATAAAGTGCAAATACCTGCAATACAAAAAAGGTAGATGTAATCATACTAAGAACAGTACCGACTTTGGCAAAATTACTGAGCAGTAATAAAACTGTTAAAAAAGGCTTGCAGGACAATTAAGAGCTTATGTCCACTTAAGTCTATGCGGTAAAATCTGAACGGCATGACCCGCCATTTGGCCAGAATGCTAAAAATAATGCTCGATCCAAGCAAAAACTGAGAGTCATCTAATGAGAAATCCTAGAATTTGGAAGAAGACAGGTTCATGGTTTAGTGAGATTGGTAAAGATATACTAATGAAACTAAATCAGCATTAATCACTACACTAATAGTAATAATCCTGATTATAATGATTGTTTTATTAATAACCAAGCCTTTCAAAGCAATTTGCATTGAGGGTATAAAGTGTAACTGTAGAAGCAAGAACAAGAAAAGAGCGAGACAAATGAACAACAAGGAGATGGTTCCAATGAAATGAAGGTGAAAAAGTGTGATGGCCTGAAAGCCTGACAGAAGAAGAAATTGATGGAATCAAGAATGGTGGAGGAAATATTACAATACTGTAGAGTGACAATTAGCGCTAATTAGTAATATTTAGTGATAATTATCAGAGAGGGGAAGTTGCAGAAGTGGTTTAATTTATTAGAAATTAATGATTTATTTAGGTGCATTAGTTAGCATGGCTAGGCCACAACTTTGCTACATTGAAAATCATTCAAATGTATTGAAGAAGGAAATGTCTGTTTTATGTGTACGGGTACGAAAAAGCATAAGCATAATCAAATGAGCAAGTTACCTTTGGGCATCATGACCTTAGTGTATACATTTGAACTGATTTCTTCTAGGAGGAAGGGAGAAGGGTGTTTTTTGTAACAATGTCAAGACCGCTGGAAACTGCCAACGTCCTGCACTGTAGTTAATGCAAGCTATTGTTCATAATGTATGAGCTCATGTCCTTAAGTTTGCACTGCCCTAACCAATTGTCTGTATTACGAAGTAGGTGTTGCAGGGGTGGCATAGAAATGAATAGTTTGATTGGCTATTGTGATTGAAACATTGCTTGTATGTAAAATCATGTTATAAAGTGGGTGCCTTCTGTAACAAAGTTATTATAAAAAGTATGTGCTATCTGGAGATGAGCCAGACTTTTGACTTCAGACTTTTAGATGTTTAGACACATTTTGCTATGGGATCGTTGCTCTGAGACCCTTGACGTGAGGTTTACAGCTCTCTTCTGAGAGCTGTTTGAGCTTTTCTTTGAAGGTAGACCTTATGTCAGTATGCTTGCTAATATATTTGTTTTATTAACTACTTTGCCTTCTGCAATGAAACTTCATAATTTTAATAAACACATGAGGTGATAACATTAAGAATCTTGTGTGCATTTATAAATAGCCTTGGGCATAGTCTATGAGAAGCTGTCCCGTTGCCCCAAACGACCCTGTTGATTTATTAATGAAAGTGTCAACTCTGTGTGCCCCCCAACATTATCTGCCCCTGCTTTCAGCTGCTACGGAAGAGCAGAGGAATAATGGTGAAACAATGCACAACATGGCCTCTCCTCCCGGTCTCAAATTTTTCAAAGACACATCGCCCCTGTCCAGCCCCTTCAACCCCCACTCTCTGTGCCTTACTTTCCCCCTCCTCCAGAGACTGTCGTCTCCACCATCCTGCGGTGCTCTGCCAAGCTCTGAGAGCCCAGCCAGAGCAGCCTGGAATTCCTTCATGCTCTAGCAACAGTGGTTAACAAGTTCTGTTACCCACTTTTGCTACGTCATAGCAGTGAATCACTGCATTTAGAATCCAGTCGATCATGCTAATGGCTTTCTATGAGAGCCATGCATAACATATAGAATTATTGATAGGTAAGAGTGATTAATGGGGATGTTTTTCACTGAGGCGTTCTTAGTGAAATCAAATAGACAAAGAGAGGGAAGCTCAAGTTAGCTATGATGTAACTCAGAACCAAAGCCTAAAAACTTTCCAATTATTCACTTTTCACCTATGTATAATTTTCTGTAATTGTATGGCCCCCAAAATCATAATGTGACCATACACAGCATGGCCTACCCTCCCTGTCCCAAACATAAAAAAATACATAACTGGCCTTCATCCACCCACGCTACCGCCCTCTGTGCCATACCACACCCTCCACTCCCAAAGCTGTCCCCTCAGCCCTCCATCAGAGTAGAAAGACAGCGTGGGACTGACAGGCTGTCAGAGAGGCTTGTCAGGGTAACCAAGAATTTCTTTACGAGGTAGAAACAATTGGTAATAACTGTTGTTACCAACGGTTGCTATGCAGAGAATAACCAGATTAGAATCTGGAGTTTACGTAAGTGGCTCTCTGTGGGAGTCAAACATAGCATATAGAATTATAGATGGTTAACTATGAATAACAATGACATTATTCACTGAGGGGCTCTTAGTGACATCAAATAGACAGCAAGAACAAAGCTTGAGTTATCTATGATGTCACTTAGTACCCTGAGTTTCTTCACATTTTACCTATCTGTAATTTCATGTTGTATATGCCCTCTCCAAATCATCTGTCTCTGCTTCCAACATATATGTAGGACTAGACGAGAAATGGGGACGCCATATTCAAAAGGTATTTAAAACGATTTTTTTTAAAAACACGTCTCATGCTACCCCCTCACCAACTTGAGATACCCTCCCCAGCACCTAAATTAAACATTCAAGGGGGCATGGCTGACACAGCAAAGATGGTGGACGCATCTAGGAGACGCTCCCTGGACTTCCTCCGTCATCCTGCTTAATGTGCCGCCCTGTGTCCCTTACACTCTGCTTTGCCCCACCATGACGACCCTGCAACGCTGATCTGCTGACTGGGGGCTGAGTTCCACCCTGTCGAGCCCTAGGGAGGTGGGACTCGTCATGGACCTTGCCGCAATCTCTCCACCAGAATGGCGCCGGCCCACAGACCTCAGGAGTGACCGTGGAGAGGTCTGCCAGGCTGAGTGGCTCATGTGTGCGGAGGCCAGGGAGAGCCTGTGAGAAGAGGGCAGCGAGGTCTATTGAGGTGTGCCTGGGTCAGAGAGATTTCCCAGTGGATGACTCCTCACCCCGCCTGACTGCTTGGAGGTATGATCGGGGATTGGCGGTCGCAGGCTAAGAGCTGTGTGCTATATTTCAGTCACAGCTTGGACTTCTCTCCCCGATTCCTCGTGACAGCCCCTACCTGTGGAATTACCGCAGGGCTCAGCAAGACTGTTTACGGTCATCGGGCCCGAGGCCCGCGCCCCTGGAGTCGGCACAACTTTACCTTCAGTAATCAGCCCCCACCTGTGAGGTTGCTGCGGGTGCTCAGCAAGACTCTTCGTGGTCGTCGAAGCCCCCAGGCCTGTGCCCCTGGAAGTGACAATACTTCCACTCTGTCATTTCCTTTACCCCAGGGCTTTGGTGGCTCCGACATCTTTGGGGACCTCAGCCGTGCCTTATCTCAACTGCTTTGACCTTCATTGTCGACCCCCTAAGGCCTGAAGGGGGGGTGCTGAGGTCTACACTGCCCTAATGGAAGTGCGGAGGCTCTCCCCTAGCTGTTTGTGCTGCCCCTTAGAGGACTTGGTGGTTAGTGTGTCAGAGGTCTGCCACCCATGCCCCCTTCATTGACAATCAAGTGATTGAATGAACTGGCATATGGCAACATTCGGGGAGACACTACAGAGGTGGAAATGATCCTTATTGATCTTTCCTGTTTATTCCCCCCTGTCCAGCAGGCTGCCACCCTTTGCCTTGGCTGTTTGTGCTGCCCCTGTCACTGAGTGCATGCACTGGAGGACATCCCCTGATTCTACGGCATCGCCATTCCCAAGACTCTCTACTTTGGTCTCAAAGATCCTGAAACCCGGCCTTATTGCGTTATACTAACCCTCTGCACTTACAGAGGTGTGCGACTCAAGGCTCCCTCCATGTACTATAGTGGGGAAGGATAAGCCCCCAGTGATGGGTGCTCAATCCAAAACTGACAGGTTCACGAGATACCCCTGGGACACCAGTAAGCAACTAATGGCGAGTGACCAGACCCTGGTGTCCTCTGCCACCACAGATGTGACCCAAATACTACAAGCCATTCAGGCCTCAAGGGAGGTCCTTGAGTTAAAGATTGGTGAAATTTGTATTGACGTTGCTCTCCTGTGTCAAGACCTTTGCGGCGTGGCCGGGAGGGTTACTGAAGTCGAGGGTAGGGTGTCCACCCTTGAGAATGACTCAATAGTTAATATGGTTAAGGTGGATACGCTGCTCTCAACTGTGCTCATCGTTGAGGCTAGAGCTGAAGATGCTGAGAATCACTCCAGGTGCAACACTTCGCACTTTGTGGCATTTCCTGAAGGAGTCGAGACGCCCCTTCTGGAGACCTTTATTGAAAACTGACTTTAATCATGTGTTCCTGAAGGGGCCCTATCACCCTGGTTTGTGATGGAGTGGGCACACCAGGCATTGAGGCAGTGTCCCCCTCCCCCCCCACCCGGAGCCCCGCCACACCCTGTCATTGTCAGGATACTGACATATCATGACTGAGACGTGATTCTCTGGGAAGATCATATCCATGGTAAGCTCATTTTTCAATCGTCCCACATTATGGTCTTCCTGGACTACACTGAATCTATGCAAAAGCAATGCAAATCCTACAATGTGGTTAAACAGAAGCTCGGGGTGATGTTCTTCAGTATATGCTGCTCTTTCTGGCATGGCCTAGAGTCATTCACAGGTCCAGTTCCCACTTCTTTGATACTGCCTTGGAGTGGGCAACAGAACAATGAACCATATGAGCCCCCAGACAGAGCTACCCAGACAGTTGAGGACTCGCTATGCTCAGCTGTCACCCACTCCCGGATAAAAAGACATCCTAAATCTAAAGGAAGGTGTGAGTGGCACTCTCATGAGTTCTTGGAGACTGGCCCGGTGAGTCCCTGGCAGTGGGTTAACGACCCCTTGTTTCCCTGATGCCTGATCACGCCCCGGAGCCTGACGAGGCAGGCACATCTGGTGACGGAGACCTCCTTGACGATCCACTGCAACTCTCTACCACCCTTTGCTATTATGACCTGGCCATGGACCCAGGGTGTACTCTGTTTTGTGTTCTGATTTCTGGCTATTGATCTTAGATAGGAGGAGATCTACCTCGAATGCCAGATATGTACATTACCTATTTTGTTGGGGGAAATTGGGCGACAGATCCTTCATGGTAGAATTGTGGGCTGGGTTTGTTGATGTTGGAGGGTACTAAATGGGTTTATGTTTTCTATGTTTTGTTTTCTTTTGTTATGATTACTCTAGTATATGCCTTGACTCATTCATGGCACTGTTTGTGGTGGACCCGCCAACCATCCCTTGATCCCCTATAATGGAGCTTAGTTTTCTCTCATGGAATGTCAATAGCCTGCTTTACCATAAAAAGCACACTGCAGTCCTCAAATTTCTACAACGTTATCAGCCGGGTGTTGCTTTATTGGAAGAGATACATCTTTTAGGTGCCCTTTGCCCTTCCTAAGTAGGTATGGTTATGACCAGGTATATCACTGGCTTCAGTAGGGGTTCCAAAGTAGCTGAGATCCTTCTTTACAAAAACCTTCCCCGGTGATGATGCAGAGCATACATGACCCCCAGGGCTGTCATGTGGGAGTGGTCAGGACACTAGAGGGGAAACAATACAATCTGTTGAGCGTCTATATACTTTCCCTTGCATGGGCCAACCCTCTGAGACCTCACCAGGGTGGTTGCCAGAGTGTGGTCACCGGATTACCTTACCATTCTAAATTTTGACATGGAGGTATCTGGCCCTCCTTCACGAGACTGCACGCGGGAGAGGACATATACCTCTTCGTCCACAAAAACTTTGTATTGCATAACTCCGGGCAGAGACCGTCGCTCCGCCCGCAGAGTGTGCAGAGATTTGCCTTCTCAGCATTCCGCAGAGAACGCGGAGAAGGTAAATCCCCGCACACTCTGCAGCGGAGCAGAGTTGGCCACCTCTGCCTCCACCCCCACTATTAACAAGTAAGTAAGCATTCATTAAAAACACATTTAAAACCACTTACCTCTGTACTGCAGCGTCCCCGGGCGGCAGTCCTCCTCTTCCTCGCCCTATCGGCACTCCTGGTGAAAACTGCGCATGCGCGCATGCGTATTTCTTGCAAGAAATGCGCGGGCACGCACGCATGCGCAGTTTTCTCCAGGATTACCGATACGGCGAGGGAGAGGAGGACTGCAGCCCGGAGACGCCGCAGTACAGAGGTAAGTGGTTTTACATGTATTTTTAATAAATGTTTACTTACTTGTTAATAGGGGGGTGGAGGCGGGTGGCGTAGCGGAGCTCTATGGAGTTCCACGGAGTTTGTTTGCTACTCCGTGAACCTCTGTGTAGCCCCGCTACGCCCACTACGCCCAGGGTTATAATTGCATTGTTCATAAATTTCTACCGGCCCCAGACGTGCCTTCCACTTCGGGTACCACTATACTCTCCAGCGGTATATAAGATCATTCCCCTGTACTACTTCACCTTGGGACCCAGGCAGGACATGAAAGGCCTATGTGGGGTTTGAACGCCTGGTTCCTCATGAATGACAGTCCCTGGACTACCTGTCTGAGGAGCTGCATTCTATTTCAAGACTTACGAGGGGACAGTTTAAAGGGCTAGCACAATATGGGCGGCAAGTAAACCCACAATACGGGGAGTAGCCAAAGTATACCTCAAGCACATAGAGAGCTACAGTCACCAGCGCATTACAGAGCTTGAAACTCACATACTCTGGATGGATACTGCAGCAGTAACAAGTGTGACTGAATCTCTGACCTGACATTTGGAGAATGATAGGGCATTCCTGCGCCAGCTGACCTTCCATTAAGCCTGCAACTGCTGGCGTGCCTCAACCTAATAAGCGCAGAGATAAAAGTAATAGGCTCCATTATAGATTGGGCTCCAGGAATGGTAGCTTCTGACTCATTCCTTCTATTGCTGATGCCTCGGGGTCCCCCTTATGACCTCAGAGGCAATAGCGACTGTCTCTGCAGACTTCTGTGAGACACTTTATGCCCATCATCTGCAGCCTGTCCCTGAGATGGGCCAACTGCTATTGTCTGACGTACCTCTTTCCCGTCTGACACAACACCAACAAAGGACCCTTGATTCATCTATCACAGCAGATGAGATCCAGGCGGCCATTCAGGAGTTAAAAAACAGTAAAACCCCAGGCCCGGATGGCTTCCCTCCCGAATACTATTCTAAATTTCAAGACATTGTCATCCAGCACCTTCTCCGCTTATATACGGAGGTAGAAAAACAAGGCTCCTTCCCCCAAGAGCTTGACCTCGCAACCATTGTAGTCATCCCTAAATCAGATTGCCCATTGTCGGGGTTCCAATTCTCACCAATGCATGCCACTATAATGCTCAACTTGTGTGCTAAGAACCATGGACAACTGAGTCCTTGGTTTATTAAAGAATGGCCCCCTCCTTCCCGGTGTTTGGGAAGTGCCTTACTGAGGTTTCATGATTTGTACATTATTTTGTATTGCCATAAAAATCCCTGGTGGCAGTGGTAGGATGACAATGAATAATGTATATTTGATTCACTGATTCTGTAAAATATCCCTGGTGGCAGTAGTTGCACTGAAATAGAACTCTGCACATTTTAGAAAGGCACACAGCCATTTTCACGTGCACGAGCGCTCACCAACGTGTTCTAACGGCCGCACCCGACCGCATCCAGCCGCTTGAGAACCATCTCCAACTTCCGCACGTGCTTCTGGCTGCCATGTGCAGACACGGCTATAATGGCTGCTTCCACTCGCTCGACGGTGCTTGACCTCATCGCATTGTGCACCACTTAACTCCCACAGCGATTTCCAGTAAACTACTTCTTCCTCTCTCCTTGATTGGCAGCACCTTCGGCCTCCAGTTCTTCATGACCTTCCAGTTCCTGCAAGTTCCACTTTCTGCAAAGGGACAAAGAACAAAACGGCATAAACAAGGTTTGATGCAAACGCATAGTGCTGTACACAGTCTGCATAATCATAAAACTCAGAGACTCGCATGACGCAAATGCAAAGTTTGTGGTTGTTGGCATTGGGAAGCTATTGTTGGCGCTACAGAGACTCGAATAGAGACAGTTTGTGATTTCTTGCAATATTACGCTAGCGCATAGAGACGTACATTATAAAAGGACATGAAACACTATTGCTAGTGCTACAGAAAGATGCACTTCAAAGTTCAGAGGTTTATTGTATACATTTGGAATTGTATTAAACATTTTTAAAGCACTTTCATGATTATTATGCAACTTGTGATGATGTCATGATGTATCCCATGTTTCCTTGTTCATGATCATAATTCAAGAGAGTGTTCCATGATATGGCTGATAATTCAAGTGTTCCAGATATTTCTAATCATGTCACAATGCATGTTGTATATCTCATGAACCCCTCAAGCATAAGAATCCTAAGAAGAACAGGGAGTAGTTTTTAGGCGATACCCTGTGCATTCAGGGGTGACATACAGACAACTTTAGACCCATGTATTATATGAGTACATTCATGAAGAGACAGAGTTAATTGATATTTTTCATTGACAGATGCCCCGTGCACTATCTCTGCAACATCCTTAGGTGCTGAAGCAGATGAACAGTGATCACTGCTGACGCAGTCGTGTTGTGACCAGGTGAAATTGAACCTACTCCACGTCTTTCTCTCTCTTTTGTCAATCCCATTCTCCATTCTACTCAGGTACTGATGCACAGAGTCTATCGTCTTATGCTGAGGTTGGTGCTTGGGTGGAGAGGAGATTCAGCATCGCCCTACCACCTAGACTTCAGGTGAGTGGTACAGCCTAGAACGTTGACACCCATCAACAAACTTTGCATCCTGCCCCCCTATTTCCTTAATTAACACAGACATCAAAATATAAGCTAAAATCTTGCTGACTAGGCTGCAATTGGTCCTTCACTCCTTGATCCACCCAGATCAATATGGATTTATGTGTAACCGCAGCACTAGATATTGTATCTTCTGTGTACATGTGGCCCTAGCTCATGTCGGCAACATTGAGGAGGCGGCAGCCTTATTACTTGTCGACTTTGAAAAGGCATTTGATACCATTGATTCGACTTATCTTGAATCAGTGCTGCCCCGTATGGACTCAGGTCCTTGCTTTTGTACTTTGGTGCCTGTTAGACTTGGCGTCTTTTGGCTGTTTCCCCCGAGTTTTTGCTTTCTGCCCTCCTGGTTTTGATTCTGTTTTTGCTGGTGTAACATTTCTACGCGCTTTTTGCACTGCTGATCAGTGGTAAAGTGCTGGTGCTCCTGTGGTAATTTGTGATATGATTGGATGTTCGATGTACTTGTCAGTCCCCAGTAAAGGGACCGCTACTCGTGGGCCTGCAGCACGGATTGTACCACCCACGTACGTAACCCGAAAAAGGTATCAGTGAATGAACATTGGTATGCCTGAACTCAGTGTCTAAAGACGCAGCCTTTAGCGAGGATGCCCTTTTCATCCTGAGTTCATAAAGGCCACTTTTAGTAAGTGGGTATTATTTTGCACGGTCTTCCCGTGTGCCTCTGCTGGAATGTGGATTGCCTGTGGGTTTGGTACGACAGATGGCTAGGAAGCAGGGTGGCTCCCGATAGTCTAGGTAGGTCAGGAAAGGGCTAAATAGACCTGGGTTGCGATGGGGGGAAGAGGGAGGAGATTTCCTTGCACCTCAAAGGACCTGGTCTGCCTCTGACAAAGCTGTGTCCACCTCCTGCCAGGAATTTACGCCAGAGAAGGCCCGACTGGTTCTGGCTGGACACCGACACCCTCTGCCTGGAAGATCAAAGGATTTTTGTATACAAATACTGGGGCCCAGACCCCTGAACTAGAGAACTTATCTGGATCAAGAAGACTGCCAAGAAGAAGAGCCGGAGAAGCTGCTAAGAAGAACGACTGCTTTTGCTGCGTGCTTTGCTGGACTGAACTGCAGTGGCTGCTTCTGTCTTGCGCAGTGAAAAGCCTGGACTGGACTTTCTACAACCGCATTGGTGAGACTCTCCAAGGGATTGAAGTAGAGCTTGCCCCCTGTTCACAGAGTCTCAGGAACCTCAAAGACTCCAGGTTCTTTGACCCGCAGCACTGGGGGCTGTGTGTTTCGTACTGCAACCCGAAGAACACCACCCCGACAATGCCTATGATGACCCAGCCCCATGTCCTGAAGGCACCGTAGAGGGCACCGCTGCAACGCCACAATACGACCCTGGTCTCACCGACGACGCCTGCTGATGCCATCACTGAGCCGCTGCTCGCACCGCGACCTGTGGGCACCGCACTCTGCACCGCCTTGCTTCACGCCGAAGCTTTGGCACCGCAGAGGGCAACACCGCACCGCGACCCTGGTCTCACCGACGATGCCTGCTGACGCCATCACCGAGCCGCTGCTCGCACCACGATCTGTGCGCACCGCACTCTGCACCGCCTCGCTACACGACAACGGCGTGGCCTTCCTGACACCGCCACTTCCCGCCGAAATCGACGTCGCTGCTTGCACCGTGGTTCGGGGGCATCGCTTGTAAGTTACACGATGCACTGCCCTCATCCCACACCACAGCCTTGGCCCACTGACACCGGTGTCATCGACTCCAGTTCGTCAGCCAACAACAGCGCTTCAGCAACGATGACGACGCTGCTTGCACCACGACCCTGGTCTCACCGACGACGCCATCAGACGCCGCCACCGAGCCGCGACCTGGGGGCACCGCACGCCGCACCGCTGCGCTTCGCACAGCAGCACCAGACGCCTGTTGGCACCAGCACTCCTGATCCCATCAGAAAGGAGCTCAACCTGCAACGCGAATGACTTCAAGGGCTCCATCACCCTGCATCTCTGAAAGGTACTGTATGCGGGTCTTCCCGACACCATAGCTGGGCTGCAACCCCGTGGTCGGCCAGAACAGTTTTTGGATTTGTGTGTTCACGACGCCGTGATAGCCCGGACAGAGCTATCCACACAAGGTACTCTTTTTAATCAACGTATTTTTGAATTGTGATCTTTTAAGTATAAGTATTGTGGATTTTTATCGTTTTTGGTCTTGTTTTAATTATATCAAAAAATTTGATATTTTTCTAAACTGGTGTGGTGTCCTTTTGTAGTGAGTACACTGTATTACTGTTGGTCAAGTGCAAATGCTTTACAAGCGGCCTCTAAGATAAGCCTGGCTGCTCGGCCCAAGCTACCAAGGAGGTGAGCAGGGCTTATTTTAGACATGTAACTCCCTTATCCTGACTAGAGTGGTGAGGTTTGCCTGGCTTTGGCCCACGACCTAGCCTACCAAAAATCCCATTTCTAACATTGGTTGTCAGCGGTGAGGATAGGACTTGCGTTTGCACTTGACTTACAGTGATTGGTGTGCACTACTGCCATATCGCAGACCATTACGTGACGCATACTAACCCGTTTTCCTTTTGGCCAATTTGTGTGATCTTGCCAGGTGAACTTTCTGCTTCAGGATGCCGGAATCAATAACATCATCCGTTGCATCCATGGACATTACCTTTTAGGAGGATAGGTTGGAGCTCTACACTGTGAGAGAATTGAAGTCCATTTGCAAAAACCTAACAGTCCAAATCAGAGGCCTCACTAGGAAGGACGAGCTACAAAAGGCGCTGAGGGCCTGGGAAGCAGCCAGAGACGCAAGTGGGCAATCTGGTGACCTTAGTGGAGAGGCGGGGAGCCTAGTCCTAGGATGGATGTGCTTTTGGGAGGGGGGAACCGTTGCAGGTCCTCCACTTGACCTGGCTCAAACTCCACTTCGAGAGGTCTGAAGTGAGCATGCTTCTGGCAACGGACAACGGGGAGGAAGCGGAGAGTGAGCCTCTCACAAACCTCCTGTCTGCCCAAGAGGGGGATGGGTCGGTGGATGGTGTGGCCCTCTCCCCGGCCCTGACCGCTGAGCAACAGAGCAAGTGTCGCCAGTTGTTGGGGCAGTTTGCCCCCCTGTTCTCCTTGACCCCAGGTGTTACTCACTGGTGTACCCACAACGTGGATACCGGTGACAGCCCCCCAGTGAAACACAAGATTTACCGGTTGGATGACCAGGTCAAGGCCAGCATCAAAGAGGAGGTCTGGAAGATGTTGGCGTTAGGGGTGGTTGAGCCATCCAGCAGCCCCTGGGCCAGCCCCGTGGTCTTGGTCCCGAAGGCAACGGCGCCCGGTGCCGCCTCTGAACTGCGGTTCTGCGTGGACTATCGGGGGCTCAATGCCGTCACGTGGACTGACACCCACCCCATCCCCCGAGCTGATGAGCTCATCGACCGGTTGGGAGCGGCCAGATTCCTGAGTACGTTCGATTTAACATCAGGGTACTGGCAGATCGCTCTAACCGAGGGGGCCAAAGAAAGATCTGCATTCTCGACCCCGGATGGGCACTACCAGTTCCGTGTGATGCCCTTTGGCTTGAAGAATGCACCTGCCACATATCAGAGGTTGGTCAACCAGGTGTTGGCCGGGCTGGAGGAATTCAGCGCCGCGTACCTGGACGACATTGCGGTGTTCAGTTCCAGTTGGGACGAACATCTGCAACACCTCAGGGAAGAGTTGAGGACGCTGCAGACGGCAGGCCTCACGATTAAGGCCAGTAAGTGCCAGATCGGGCAGGGGTCGGTGGAGTACTTGGGACAACAGGTAGGGAGCGGCCAGGTGGCGCCACTTTCTGGGACCGATCTGTGAGGTAGGAGTGAAGCCAGCTTAGTGCCTTGTCTGCCAGACCTATGTCCTTCAATCGTACATGGGAACAGTCCAGCCCGAACTGCCAAGCCAGGTCCTCCCTAGACCGGAAACAAGCATCCTAGGACCGGTTTCGGTGTTTCACCCCTTTTCAGCCAGGATAGCTTGATTCCAGTGGCACAGTGAGCCCAGGACTCACGTCTGAGCATACCTGGCGCACTTAGGGTGAGAAAGCAAAAGACACACAACTGATGGACGGAATGCAGAACAAATCAAAACATTCACCCCCAGTCAAGAGATCTGGGTTAAATCCATCATTCTTTTGCTCACCATGCCACCCCAGTTTAGACCTCTCTATATGCAAATCAGTCTTGACCCTGTGCCTCATGGGAACAGTCCAGCCCGAGCTGCCAAGCCAGGTCCTCCCTGGACCGAAAACAAGCATCCTAGGACCGGTTTCGGGGTTTCACCCCTCTTCAGCCAGGATAGCTTGATTCTAGTGGCACAGTGAGCCCAGGACTCACGTCTGAGCATACCTGGCGCACTTAGGGCGAGAAAGCAAAAGACACACAATTGATGGATGGGTATGCTCAGAAGTAAGACCTGTGCTCTCCATGCCACTGGAATCAAGCTGTCCTGGCTGAAGAGTGGTGAAACCCCGAAACCGGTCCCAGGATGCTTGGTTCCAGTCCAGGGAAGACCTGGCTTGGCAGTTCGGGCTGGACTGTTCCCATGAGGCACAGGGTCAAGACTGATTTGCATATAGCCAGGTCTAAACTGGGGTGGCATGGTGAGCAAAAGAATGATGGGTTTAACCCAGATCTCTTGACTGGGGGTGAATGTTTTGATTTGTTCTGCATTCCGTTCATCAATTGTGTGTCTTTTGCTTTCTCGCCCTAAGTGCGCCAGGTATGCTCAGACGTGAGTCCTGGGCTCACTGTGCCACTGGAATAAAGCTATCCTGGCTGAAGAGGGGTGAAACCCCGAAACCGGTCCTAGGATGGTTGTTTCCGGTCCAGGGAGGACCTGGCTTGGCAGTTCGGTCTGGACTGTTCCCATGAGGCACAGGGTCAAGACTGATTTGCATATAGCCAGGTCTAAACTGGGGTGGCATTGTGAGCAAAAGAATTATGGATTTAACCCAGATCTCTTGACTGGGGGTGAATGTTTTGATTTATTCTGCATTCCTCCATGAATTGTGTGTCTTTTGCTTTCTCGCCCTAAGTGCGCCAGGTATGCTCAGACGTGAGTCCTGGGCTCACTGTGCCACTGGAATCAAGCTATCCTGGCTGAAGAGGGGTGAAACCCCGAAACCGGTCCTAGGATGCTTGTTTCCGGTCTAGGGAGGACCTGGCTTGGCAGTTCGGGCTGGACTGTTCCCATGAGGCACAGGGTCAATACTGATTTGCATATAGCCAGGTCTAAACTGGGGTGGTATGGTGAGCAAAAGAATGATGGATTTAACCCAGATCTCTTGACTGGGGGTGAATGTTTTGATTTGTTCTGCATTCCATCCATCAATTGTGTGTCTTTTGCTTTTTCCCCCCTGGACTGACCTGCAGTGGCTGCTTCTGCCTTGGGCAGTGAGAGGCCTGGAACGGACTTTCTACAACCGCATTGGTGAGACTCCAAGGGCTTGAAGTAGAGCTCGCCCCCTGTTCACGGAGTTTCAGAAACTTTAAAGACTCCAGGTTCTTCGACCTGCAGCACTGGGGACTATGTGTTTCGTACTGCAACCCGAAGAACACCACCCCGATGATGCCTACGAAAACCCGGCGGACCCCATGTCCTGAAGGCACCGCAGAGGGCACCGCCGCAACGCCACACCGCGACCCTGGTCTCACCGACGACGCCTGCCGACGCCATCACCAAGCCGCTGCTCGTACCGCGACCTGTGGGCACCGCACTCTGCACCGCCTCGCTACACGACAACGCCGTGGCCTTCCTGACGCCACCACTTCCCGACAATATCGATGCCGCTGCTTGCACCGTAGTTCGGGGGCACTGCTCGCAAGTTACACGACGCACCGCCCTCATCCCACACCGCAGGCTTGGCCTACCGACGCTGGTGTCATCGACTCCAGTTCGTCAGCCAATGACAGCGCTTCAGCAGCAACGACGACGACGCTGCTTGCATCATGACCTGCTAGCACCGTGACGAGCACCGCCTTTATCTTGCACCGTGACCCTGGTCCCACCGATGACGTCATCAGATTCTGCCACTGAGCCGCTGCTCGCACCGTGACCTGGGGGCACCGCTGGGCTTCGCACCGCAGCACTCGACGCTTGTTGGCGCCAGCGCGTCTGATCCCATTAGAAAGGAGCTCGCCCTGCAACGCGAGTGACTTCAAGGGTCCCATCACCCTGAAGCTTTGAAAGGTACTGTTTGCGGGTCTTCCCGGCACCGTAGCTGGCCTGCGACCCTGCGGTCGACCAGAACAGTTTTTGGATTTGTGTGTTCACGACGCAGTGATAGCCCAGACGGAGCTATCCACACGAATTACTCTTTTTAATCAACATATTTTTTAATTGTGATCTTTTGAGTATACGTATTGTGGATTTTTATCATTTTTGGTCTTGTTTTAATTATAGAAAAATATTGGATATTTTTCTAAACTGGTTTGGTGTCCTTTTGTAGTGCGTACACTGTATTACTGTTGGCTATGTGCAAATGCTTTACAGGCGGCGTCTAAGATAAGCCTGGCTGCTCGGGCCAAGCTACCAAGGGGGTGAGCAGGGGTTATTTTAGACGTGTAACTCCCTTATCCTGACTAGGGTGGTGATTTTTGCCTGGCTTTGGCCCACGCCCTAGCCTACCAAAAATCCCATTTCTAACAGTGCCTCTCCTATATTTGCAACATGCAGCCCAGGTTCTTGTTAATGGCATAGTCTCTCACCAATTTTCGATCCGGCATGGGTTCCCCCTTTCCGCACTCCTTCCCTCCTTCCCTCTCGCCATAGAACCCCTGGCCTGTATAATACACTGTGATGCTCAAATGCGGGGCTGAAGATGGAGTGGGACGTTTGAAGACAGAATTGTATTACATGTGGATGATGACCTTCTATTTCTTGCTGAGCCTGCAGTGTTGAGCCAGCATGTCTTTGAGATCATCTGACTTTTTCGAAGAGGCCTCGGGACTCTAGGTAATTCCTTTAAAAGAAGACAATGTAATGTGTCACTGGAGTGGCAGTCTGGTATACCTGCTCACCGGCTGAACTTCAAGTACATAACAACAGTGCCAGAGTTCATGCGCCATCTCAATCTTGCCCCCTTCTTAAAGGGACTAAACCTAGTCTAGTTGCTTGAACAATCTCCCTCTTAACATCCTGGGCCGAGCGGCATTGACTAAAATGATGATGCTCTCCTGTTTTCTTTATACTCTGCAGAATATCTCACTCCAAATCCCCAACGCCTGGTTGTATCACGGTCGGAACTTCATTTACCAACTTTGGTGCGCTGGATTAGTTCCCGACTTAGGTTCTTGAAGATTCTATTCTGTACGAGGTAAGGGCCACCCTTTCCATTAGCCACGGTGCTGTCAGCAATGTGACACAAGAGCAGACTGTGCCTTCCGGAAGGAGTCCTAAAGAGGGAAAACCGCGAAGGGAAAACAATTCTGACTGCAGGCGATGACTACAGGAATGGAGGGGAGGCGAAAGGAGAGGGCCATGAAAAAGGTCAGAAGACACCAGCAAGGAGAAATAGACCTGAAGACAGGAAACTCCAGGCAGGTTTCAAGGATTCCCAACAGGAACAGGAAACGTCAACAGGAATCAGAGATACACCATACAGAAGTTTGAGTGCACCAACAGGAGCAAGGACACACCAGTAGGAGCAAAGAGTTTTGCAACGCAGAGAGATAAAAGATTAATCTGCTTATATATCCAAAAACATGAAGGGATGCGACAGGAAGCGAACAACCACAATCTTGGTTAGGTAAATGATAAGGGAAAAGATTAGAGCAGTCGCTATCTTGGAATGGTATAAGATCCCGATTCCCAAGGAATGTTGGGAGCAAGGCTGCGGGATTATGGCTCCTTAACACATGATGGTACTAGGATCTGTAATTCTGAAAAGCAATGTCCTGGGCACACGTTATGGAATGAAAACAATGGTTAATAAAGTCTCATGCATTTGGAGAGATATCATGTGGGGTCCACACAAGTAGGTTAAAGTCTCTTTAGTTGTTTAATTTTTATTGTAAAAGGACACAACCAGCCAATGCGTGTTTTGTCACAGTGGGAAGTATACCGTGACTTCTTCAGGGCTGAATGTGAAAGCGTAGATATCTTGGGGAAATCGCAGACCAGCCGGGTCGGACTTATCACCGGCGGAGCGATTTGTGTCCTTTTACGATAAAAATTTAACAACTAAAGAGACTTTAACCTACTTGTGTGGACCCCACATGATAGCTCTCCAAATGCACGAGACTTTATTAACCATTGTTTTCACTCCATAACGTGTGCCCAGGACATTGCTTTTCTGACATTTGTGTGAGTTTCTACCCACACACATACAGGGGTTATAGGGTAATTCCCCTGACCTGGCAGCACCGTGCCATACACACACCACACGTATCATACGCACACAAAGCAAGGCGCCATACTTCCTGGTATTTCCAAAACCCTACTCTTAAGACAATAGGATCTGTAATTCTGTCACCTTAATGCAAGGTAAGTGTTTTACAGGGGGCTGCAACTCTAAAGCAAGGACCACAGCGTCCCTGGCACATCAAAGAAAGAATAACGGGCCGCCGCATGTATCAGCGGCATGCCCAACATCTGAGGAGACAAGCCGCAAGCTGAACTACAACCCATGGCTGAATATGTGTAACCGGAGCTCGCTGCAGTGAAGTCTAAGGTACCATGGGCCACGGTCCGGCCTGTGGTGTAACAGGTTCACAGAAGTGGTGGTGCTCCAGTCGTTCCTCTGGCAGGATTGGCCCTCACACATTGCTCAAGATAAATGTTGTTGCTAGGTGTACGATTGTGGATATTCGCCTATTTTACTGGGATCTCACCTCTTGAGTATCAGTGATTGGTTGACCGACAGTTAAAATGACCCATCATTCCAGCTCGAGCTGTCTGGCCTCGGTATTGACCGGGTGATGCACTATCTGTACGGTCGGCCGGTGCCTCTTACTTTCCCAGAGGTTACCAGAGTGATATTCCTGGTGTGGACGGCAGCTAATAGATTCACTGGGTGGGGCGGATGAATGACCCCACAAATCCTTCTTTGGAAGGGCCACTGGCTAGATCACATAGCAGGGTTGGTGGTCTAATTGTGATTACAGTATTGGTAGATATGTGGCACAGAGCCTCTATGTACTCCTTCACAGACCTCCAAACTCAATTCACACCTTCTCATACTCAATTCCATAAATACCTTCAATTGAGACATGCACAAGGACAGTACAACGCCTGTTTAATAGATTTACCCGATTTTAGCCCCCGGAGGCACGATTGTTGCTGGGGGTTCTGGGTCGAGGAGGTACTTCCCAGATATATCACTTCCTATTTGTAATGCTCCAATGACACTGGATCCACTTAGACGGAGATGGAAGAGATGAGTGGGAGGACTGGAGGAGGTGGAGGGGCGAGAGGCATGCATGGCTCCTCGGGTGCTTGCGATATGTGCAAGACTCAAACTAATCCAACTACACTACCTACATGACACCTCAATGGCTCTAGCACGCACTATTATCTGCAAGCCTAACTGTACTCGATGCTTGTCCCCTAGAGCAGGCTTTTACATATGGTTTGGCAATGTCCTGAGATTGGCAAGTTCTGGGCCTTGATAGATGCTGCCCTGCCTGTAATCCAGGCTAGACCTATGACGTTGATCCAGAGAGTGGCTCTTCTGGGTCTTATGGATAAATTTGGAGATGCGAGGGGTCATAGGACACTGGTAGGGTTGGTGGCACTGGTGGGCAGGAGAGACATTGCAAGTTCCTGGAAATCACCAAGGCTGCCTAGCTTGACATTGTGGATAATCAACATAGACTAGTGTGCCAAACAAGAAGAAACAATCTATATTACCATGGGTTGTCCTCGGAAATTCAATGAAATCTGGGGCAGATGGTGGGAGTACTATGTCCTGGTGTCCACATTGGAGACTGAACCTGGGGATGGTACGTCTGTGTAATTTGCTGAAACTGGGTGGGTGGGGGCTTTGACCGGGTTGCAATGCAATGTTTTCTTTCATTATGTTGCTGTACTCTTACTAACACCAATAGAAACAGTTTATAACATTAAATAAAAATACTTGACTTCCTTCACGCATGCCGAACACTCTCAACACAACCTTCCACAACTACCCAAATTTAAAAATAAAATATTACATGTCTCCTCCACCAATCCCCACCACCCACTGCGTGCTCTACTAGAGCCACTCTCAGCGTGGCTGCATATTTCCTCAGGTGCAGGTATGCAGAGGCCTATGCTGAGAAGGGAAAAGGTGGTTGGCAGATGCACAGACTGCCCGTGTTCTCCCGTCTCTCTTTGGGTGTATGGAGACCCAGGAAATTCAGGCGAAGGTGGGTGAGACCTCCCACTACCTTTCCCCTTACACCCTCTGATCTCTGAAGATCTGAGCAAGGTGGCGAAATGAAGGGGAAGCGAATACTTTTTTTTCCTGCAGATTTATATAGCGCGAACTCGACCCGAAGGTATTGGAGCACTTTACATGAGCACCAGTTACCTTACACAAGGACGCATTCATTTTCTTTGGTAAGCACAGGGGGCCTCATTTATGAAAAGTGGCGCATCGCTGCGTGAAGACAGCGATGCGTCACTTTCATTGCGCCCTCCTTGCGACATGCGGGATGTGTCATATTTACAGTATCACGCATCATGTCGCAAGGAGTTACAGATACGTCAGTATTTCTGATGTATCTGTAGGTGCAAAAATGACGCATTGCTGAAGTGTGTCACAAAAGTGACGCAACTCCATCAATGGGTCATTTCACATGAGCAAGTCCCATTTTAAATGTGCCTGCGTCAGTCTTACGCCTGCTGTGAGGCAGGCGTAAGATATTGACGCATTTGCGTCCTAGAAGTGGCGCAGTGAAATCTCATAGATTTCACTGCGTCACTTCTACGAGGCTTACTTGCGTAAGAACGCCCACCCTGCATACATTATACCTGGCGCAGGTATAATGTGGCGCATGGGTTTACAAAGTGACGCATCTAACTAGATGTGTCACTTTGTAAATATGACGCAACATGGCGCATTTTTTACGCTGCTGGTGCTTCACAAAAAGTGACGCACAGGCGGTGTAAAAGTGACGCAAGGGCTCATAAATAAGCCCCAGGGAGATTACGTGATTTGCCCAGAATCACAGGATGTGGAGTCGACCCGAGGCTCAAACCTTGGTTTCCCAGCTCCCAAGTCAGCAGTCTAGCCGTGAGACCACAACCTATCTTGAGTGCAGTCACAACAGTGGTTAACCACTTTAGATGACCACGGATGTAATGTTAATCCACTAACTATGAGGGATTCCGATCGGATTTGTCATGCTGAAGGCTTCCTATAACCGTCATATACAAGAGATAGATGGGTGGATGGATGGACGGATGACTGGACAATGATGAGTATGAAAGAAAATAAGGGAAAAAGTTAGAAACCGTCAAAGAAGAAAAAAGAGTGAGAGGCATATAAGGGAGAAATATATGAGAAAACAGAATCTAAAAATGTATCAGCATATCAGCTTAAGCCAGCGTTTAACTAATAATAGACAGTGAGTCTAGTTTTATACTTAAATCTGTACTGGATGACTTGTGGCTATAAATTATACATACCATGTCCCATAAAACATATGCATGTGGGGTGGCAACAGGGAGAAGATGCAGTCAATACGCATCTTTCTTAGAGGGTGGGGATATAATATTAAGTTTCAACAGGTACCTGAAAGAAATTATTCAATTATGCTTCCTGCGGAACATCATATAAGATCGTCTTTGAAGAGAGCCATACCTGTGAAACAGAGTCCATATATAGGCGATGATCAAAACTGCAAACCAGAAGCCAAGGGTGTGAATCGACCAGAGGCTCCTATCACACTAGGTCAATGCGACTGAATGATATTTGTAACTGCACGTTAAATCGATTTATGACTAACGGTCCTAATTATAGATTGCTTACACCAATTAACAATCTGGAACTGCACTATAAGTTACCACTCTTTTAGGAAGCGGAAGCTAATTGACAACTAAACTATGAATATTTATTTTTGCGTAATCTCCGACTAGGGCAGTACTTAATTTTTTAAAATACATAAGTTTTTCTTAGGAGTCCACTGCCGTCTCTGCTGGATGCCCAGGTTCCTGAAGCCCAAGGCTGCCTACTCTTGATTACCTCATGCTACTTTCTTCTGACACCCAATACTTCCAGTCTCTAGATCTCACTCTTGCAGGTTTTCATCCTTTTTCCACAGCTTTCCTATCTTTACTTTCCTCTTTCTTTCTTACCTTTTTAAATTTCTCTAAATTTCCGATAGAGTCTGATCAATAATAAGTGCCTGTCCTCACAAAATAGTGCCGGTGCTCACTACCTGAAACCACCTGCACAAATTAAGAACTGTAAAGTACAGTATTTGATATACCGCCCTGACGAAGGAGTTTTTTTAAAACACTCAATATTCTTACTGCTATTAAGAAACCACATCTCCCTCCATCTTACATTGTTCCAGGGCCCAGGGGAGGGGGTAGGAGAGAGAGAGGGAGAAAGAGAGGAGAGAAGAGAGGATGGATGGATGGATGGAAAGATAAATTACAGGATTACACGAACAGAGCGGGATTGTTTTGAACATTCCCGCCAGAGCTGTGTTTTGGTTGGTTTCCCTGTAGGCCCTGCGTCGCCCTTGCCAAACGGATTATCCTTCAAAAACATTTCTTATGGCAGAATGCTGCTGCTAAAAGTCGGATTTTGCTCGTGTTTTCTGAACCGGGACCCTACATTTAGCAAAGTTTTTGCATCAAATGCCATATCTGCAAACTGCTTGAAGTTTGGAACTATAACAAAATAGCTCACAAATTTCATGCAGTTTGCAGATTTGTAAAAAGGACTTCCTGAAATGTGTGGAAGCAGGTCCTGCAATTTATTGAACAGTCCTAGATAAAAGACATTATTTAAAGTATACGTCCGATAGCGTACAAGCAATCTTCATTATTCTGATTACCCAAGCAAAAAAAGTATATCTTTTAAAAATACCAGAATCACATTTTCTAAAACAAAAACAGAGAAAAAAGAAAGAAAAAAATGAAACCAGTCGAAAGACCAGGCGCAGCCATGGTCACCATGGCGTCTAAGGAACGCAGATACAACAAGCATTGGGAATGCCAATGGGTCTCGCCTATGCAAGAGCTATTGGCTTTGGGAATATGTTTTAGCCATTATGGACACCAGTGTGGCTTCTGTTCAGTATGGCTAAAAGTTAGTGGCATGGAATGGGGTGAGGAAGTTTTGAGTGGGGTAGAGTGGAGTGGAGTAGGTTGCAGTAGAGTGGAGTGGGGTAGAGTGGAGTAGAATGAAGTGCAGTCGATTGGGGTAGATTGGAGTGGGGAGTCGGGTAGATTAGCTTGTTAGATTGGAGTGGGGTTCATTGATTTGGGGTAGTTTGGGGTAGATTGGAGTGGAGTAGATTGGGGTAGGTTAGAGTGGGGTAGATCAGGATAGATTGGGGTAGAGTGGAGTGGAATATATTGAGGTAGATTGGAGTGCGGTAGATTAGGAAAGAGTGGATTTGGGTAGAGTGGAGTGGGGTGGGGTAGACTGATGTGGAGTCGGGTAGATTGGAGTGGAATGGGATAGATTGAAGTGGGGTAGATTGGGTGGATTATAGTAGGATAGAATGGAACGGTGTGCGGGTAGATTGGTGTAGTTTGGAGTTGAATAGATTGGGGCAGAGTGGGGTAGATTGGAGTGGTGCGGGGCAGAGTGGGATGGGGTGGGGTAGATTGGGGTAGAGATGGGTAGATTGGAATGGAGTGGAATAGATTGGGGTAGATTGGAGTGGGGTTGATTGAATTGGGGTAGTTTGGGGTGAACTGGAATAAATTGGGATGGAGTGGGGTAGATCAGGGTAGAATGGAGTGGGATATATTAGGATAGATTGGAGTGGAGTGGGGTAGATTTGAGTAAAGAGGAGTAGATTGAAGATCGAGTGGGGTAGATTAGGGAGGAGTGGGATTTAGTGGGCTAGATTGGAGTGGGATAGATTGGGTGGATTATGGCAGGGTAGGTTGGAGTGAAGTAGAGTAGGTTGGAGTGGAGTGGGGTAGATTGGAGTGAGGTAGATATGAATGGGTTAGTTTGGAGTCGTGTATGGAGTATGGAGTACATTGGTATGGGATGAGGTAGATTCTGCCAAACTGTAATGAGGCCAATTGTCTCTACCCAACTCAAATAACGTACTGCTAGTCTTCATAGGCCACAGATTCAAGCAAACAGAATTTGACTGAATCTTTAGAAGCATGACCAAAAGAAAACAGACATGAATGCACTCTGGGAGGGACGGGGGTGGAGGGGTGGTGATGAGTCTAGCCACGATCAAGATGGTCGGCTTCTGCTGAGGTCCCGCATAACCCTAACAACGTAATCCATGGGATAGTGTTCTTTGATGGCCTCAATTACTGAAACTAGCAATATGGCCAGTGGAAGGAGTGGTGAGCCTGAGGAGTGCTTTTCCTGCTGCTCGAGATGTTTAATTAATACTGTGTCCCAACAGAGCTACATTTGAGAGTGCTGCAGGCCCAAGTCTGCTCGGCACGCTTTACTACCCCACCGCTACTCTGTGGAAAGACCCGCATTAACAGGTGTAGTATACTGGAACCCAAAGTCTGGAGCCAATGTACTACTGGGCGGTGAGAGAAATTTTGGAAGCCTGGAAGGCCTTGTGGATGTGCATAGAGATGGTGGAGTGGGGCCTGAAATTTCCTGGAAGCATATTGGGTACCATGCCGCGCAAGAGGACCACAAGCTGACTGCCGGAGTGCAGGTGCCGCCTGTGGGGTGGGGGGTCACTTCCTCTCTGTCCCATGTAGAATCAACTAATCCAGTCTACATATTGCTGATAGGAGCTAGACCAGTGCAGTCACCCCTGCTAACCAAACGCTACCGCTAGCCCTCGTCCCCGAGTGTCCAAGCGGGAGTGGCCAGATCAGGGGCTGGTGGTGTGAGGCAAGTAACAGGAGGCACACTGGGGTCACATCCTCATCTTGGGTTGCCGCTGAGTTGATTGCCCTACGGTGGATTGCAATCGTCCCAAACATCTACACATGATGCCGCTCAAGGTGAATGTTAATAAAAGAAAAAATGTTCTTGCCTATGTAGCCACAAAATCCCCTGAATTGTGTTGTTACATTAAACGCACAGATGGAATTGGACAAGCTGACAATGATTGGGTGGGGAGAGTCATAAGTGCCAGCTGCAGTGGGTGATTGGACAGACCAGACGGTGGACAGAGCCCAATCAAATACCCTAAAAAACATAGTGTTACTATCCTCATTAGGAAGACACTTCTATGCACAATACACAAAACTGGGGTGGATGATGGGGGATGCTATGTTTTTGCCAAGACCAGTACCATGGGATCAATGATGGTGATAGACTCCGTATATTAGCCTAATACTAATTGAGCTGATTTTGTTTCTACTTTGGCATGACTTTTTTTGTTGAATTTGGACTTACCAAACTGGTGGTGGCGGATGAATGGGACCTTCCTAAGCACTCTTACATACATCTTACAGGAGGATATCACATAACAAACGCTAGGGACCTTGCACTTTTAACGGACAATATGTCGGACTTTGGTGTGATGGACCTGTGGCACCTAACTCACCCTAGAGATAGGGAATACACTTACTTATCGCATGTGCATGGTTCTTGTTCAGGGATTGACTATTTTCTTTTAAACCACTGACACTGGCTGCATTGAGGGACTGTAGAATAATAGAAGAGGGTCTAAATGGCCATGCCCCAGTACTATAAGAGCTGGATCTGGGACAAATGGCCGTGGCGACAAAGCGTTGCCGACTAAACATGTCCAATTATAAGCAACCCCTGGACAAGCAGAAACTGACTTCCCATCTGTGTCAATACCTAGCTGAGAACGAAGAGTTGGTATAATCTGCCCACACCCTCTGGGCTGTGTTCGTAATGCTGTCATAAGAGGTGACCTGATGAGAGACTCCACTCCCCGTGTGCGGGAATCTTTGCAAAAGCAGATGGAACGGGTGGTGCAGTACTTTCTAAAATAATACATAGACCACACATTGTCCCAGACTTTATGACAGCTTGAAAGAGCGAAGCTGGAAATGAACGTGCTCATTACATACAAAGCACAGTACGCCCTACTGCACTTAAAAATTAGATATTACGAGCACGGTGAAAAGGCATATAGGTTATTGGCAGCGCAGCTCCATCAATGTGATCCACATCTCACCATTCTGGCAGTCCATGATCAGGCTAGTCACTTGGTTACACATCCAGTACAGATGGGAGACTCCTTTCTCACTTCTTTGGCAACCTGTACTGTGCAGAAGCCACAGAAGACCCTTGAAGCAAACTGGAATTCCTAGTAGGAGTTTACTTTCTGACTCTATCAGAGCCGATAGCCACCTGCTTGAAGGGAACATAATGGAGGAAGAGCTAGCCAAGACCATCTCAAATATGCCCTATAACCAGTCCCTGGGGGATAAAGGGTTCTCCACGGAATGTAAAAAACTAAGCAAGCAAACAGTGATGCCTCTCCTCCATCAGATCTTTAAGGACGCTGAAGCACAGGATGGATTTCCCGCAGAGTGCAAGAAGGTAATTATAAACCTAATTCTGAAGGTTAACAAGGACGCCACCCAATATGCTAATTACTTCCCAAATTCACTCCTTTACATGGACATGAAATTCCTGGCTGAGGTGTTAGCGACCTCGCTTAAGAAAGTGTCCAGTGTTACAACCTGGATGAGGTCCAACTGCCTAAAGCTCAACACGACAAGACCAAAGTGATGATATTCAGAAAGAAGACCTCTGCATGGGACTCCACCTCTTGGCCAGCAGACCTCGGCCCCACAGGAGTACCCCACTGCTCACGCCAGGAACCTAGGAATCATCCTACATGACAAACTTGAAATGTCGGCCCAGGTAAACGTGGTGACCTCCACCTGCTTCCACAGCATGAGGATGCTATGAAAAATCTTCAAGTGATTTCCGAAGAATATAAGGAAAACTGAAAGACAAGCTCTGATTACTAGCAGACTCGATAACACACTCAGCGCTCCTGAACTGGCTCAAAACCATCCAAAATGCGGCAGCACGACTCGTCCTCAACCTACCTCACCGCATCCACATCTCCCCACACCTCAAAGCACTTCACTGGTTCCCCATACACAATTCAAACGACTCACTCACACATGTGAAGCATTACACAAAATAGGCCCGCCTACATCAAAAACCACAATTCACATCCACCATCCCACACCAGACACCTCTGTTCTGCAACACTCTCTCTAGAACAGGTACCTTGCATACACAAGAACAGGAGGGCGTGCATTATCTCACATCACCCCCAAAGCCTTGAATTACCAGTTAAAGCACATCAAAGACTCCTCATTAATCCTTGAGTTCTGCAAGAAGCTGAAGACCTTGCTGTTTGAGTAGCCACCCCCTAGCCACCCACAACCTTCCTAACTGTAAAGTGTCTTGATACCCTTAAGGGTGATTAGTGCACTCTACAAATAGGCATAACATAAAAGAGGAACAATTTCTATGTGTGGGTCCGTAGCAAGGCTAGAAAGAAGAAGAAACCTTAACAATCTAAAAGGGGGAAAAAGAAGGGTGATTCTGCCAAATTTATTGAACTTAAACCTTCATATTCACTGATATCAGCCTCAGGTTTGCATGGGGATTTGTGCCTATAAGAAGATTAGGTGATGGAGGCAAGTGGGGGATAAAAGAACTACAATTAGATGAGAGTGCCCTTCTTAATTCATTGATGTTCCACAGAGCTTATTTATAGGCAGTGAATAATTATGCAGTAGTTGCATAGAGAGGAGAGCTGTGGTATAATAATTCCTGAGGTCCTTCTCCCTTCATTCTCCTTCCTGCTTTTGTCCAGCAGTGACGGGATACTTTGTATGCCATTTTGTAAAACTCATATAGATAATTCTGGGATCCCTATAGCCAATATCTGGAGGGGTCTTTTTGAACTTTGTGTCACTTTCACCAATTTTGCTGCTTATTCCATCCTGTTTTGGCTAGTGTTTGTGGTTGTACATATCCTCCTTATCAACGTAGTCCCCTTCTACTTTGAAGTGGTGGAAATTTTACTTAGTTGGGTGCCCAGGTCTGCAATGATGCTTATGGCTTCTAGGATGACTATCAAACATCACTTGCACTCTGCGGTGTGATGGAAGGTGGTGTTCTTCCTATTCTAGTTAGCTTCGTAATCTCTATTGGCAGCCTAAGAACATGGTTCTAACTGCTTCACTTATATCCTTTTGGGGCTGCTGTCAGACAGTATTATTGAAACTAAAGTAAAAAGTGCAAGAACCCCATGTGCACTTCAGTGGAAAATCAACAGTAAAGTATAAGAAATTGCCAGCAAGACTACAGCCGCAACAGCTTCAAATACGGAGAGCTGGAAAACATAGAGTGAAGTTTATCCCAGAAAACAAGAGCAAAGGGGTACTTTGCAGAAATGATAGAAATTGTATAACTGCATTACCAGCAATTCCAGCGTCATCAGTTGTCTATCCTGATTGATCTCCCTTTCACTCGCTCCTGTTATAATTATAAAGTTTTTCTCTTCTAGGTATACCCCTTCGTAGACTTTATATGATAATCATTAAGATGGAACTGACAAATATAGAATGCCTGCTTGTTTAATGTCACTTCTCTTTCCAGGATGATAATCACGTCTGCTCTAATATATTGACAGTATTGAATCTGAGCTGCATTCACCCCTGTGTTCTAAAATAATCAGTGCTGAGTTGTGAAGAAAGTTTCATGAACACTGATAATTTAATTTCTAGTTTTTTATTATTGTTCAAAGAGCGCGGGTTTACGGAATAAAAATAAATGAAAGATCACCAGGCCACTTTGTGCTAATTGCTTATTCTAAGAGATTCAATAATAACTAGATAATATTATATACGTTAGAAACATAGTGTTAGGAGCTAGAGATGACTATTAAACTAGGACTGAGAGGAGGCAGAATTGCTTCACCTAGTTTCACTGAAGAAAAACAGGAGCTTTATTCATCCTCCACTTGCCAGGGGCTTATCAGACTCCCTCCCAGTGGAGATGAGAATAGCATACTATGCTATTATATTGAACACTAACTTCATTGTACAAAACACGTTTGAGAGTGTAAACCATCTTTGAAACCAAATTAGGTTTTTATATATTGCTGAATTCGGTCGGTAAGCGAAAGATACAAGGGTGAGATTGATATAAAATCAAACAGCCAATATGTTGGACTATTTTCTGCTGTTGACATTACTTGTAAATGTTTGTTTTTATTACAATTCATATTGTGTGCACTAGGATAGTTTTAATTTTAATTTTCCCTATCGTCTGTTATAGGGAGATCTTCATACAAGTGGTAGAGCACCGTGTGGTAAAGTGAAAATAAACACTTGACTTGAAAAGCATGAAAAAAATAGTAAAAACATGTTTATATTAAATGTAAATTAATTTTAGAAATGTATTTATAAAGTAGTATAAAAGAATGCTACATCACTATTAACTTAATTTACATATTTTTTTAAGTTTGAATTCAGAACAAAATTCTCACTTGAAGTAGAAACAGGTACAATTTGTATTATGTATTAATAAATATTAAAAGAGTTCTATAGAATTACTTTAAAGTAATTTACTAATATTTTAATCAAAAATAATGGCACAATATTTTTTTTAAATTCGAAAGTTATTATAATATTTAAAACATAAGTAATAATTACGTTTTATATTTAGATAATTATACAATAAAATAAATTGTTTTAAATTTTTTAAAAGTTTAAATAATTTAATTTAAAAACATTATTTTCTATGGGATTTTATTTTAAGTCCCTAACTCCATTGATTTCAATGGGAAGGTTTTGCAGTACCAGTAGATGGCCACTTATGGTGCTGGACTAAGTCCAGCTCTGAGCTGGAGTACATTTACTACAGTTGCGGGTTGTTTTAGGCTGTAGTAAATTTAGAGGCATAGTTTGTTAACTGCAATGGGCATACTCTTTTTTGAGTGATTGTTTGTCCCTGCCTAAACCCCTACTTAACCCTCTCTTAAGCCCTCCTTACTCCTTCGTAATCACACCGATTTTATTGTAAATATACCTGATTTTTCCACCACTCCCCTGTTCCCTTTTACATTTACTACAAAGTAGTAAACTTATGTGTGAGGATCCCCCCATAGAAAAAAATAGGAGAGGTGGAGATTTGGACTTGCAGCTTTGTGAAGAGCAGTTTTTAGTACATTTAGTAGTAGTACTGTAGTACTACTAAACATACTACAAAATGTAGTTTTGTGAATAGGGCTCGTAGGGTTGCTCATCTGTGCAGCTTTGAAGGTGTAAGCCTGGACAGTTATAGATTTGCATTTGTGCCATTTTATTGTTGTTAAAGCTGTGCAGTTGTATGTGTGCAAACATTTTATTTTATAGAATATAAAAACAATTGTAATATAATTAACCAAGGCCAAGATTTTAACTTGCTTCCCCAATGTGAAAGTTAGCATCTCTAGCCACTATGCCCCATCTCCTCCTTCGCATATGCATGGCCCTGAGCAGAATCAGGTAAGTAGTGCGAGGCGCCACATGCACTCAGATAGGGATCTCTGAATTAATACATTTTGTTTATTTTCCAGAGTGGTTCTGTATCTAATCTGGGTTGGTGTGCTTTGCTCCTAAGTGCACAGGAGTTGGTGCATTTGCCAGGGTGGATTACTTCTGGATGGGTGTCTACCAGCATGAATAGTGATTTTAAATGGTACCATGAAGCCTGCTGTACTTTGTTCTTACCTATGTTGATTGTGAGATTAGTCAAGGTTTATTTTGTGTAAGATTAAGTGAGAAAGGTTTGCAATTGGTTTTCTCGTCCACAAATAAGTTGCAGTACGATTTGGTCAGTCACCTGGGGAGCCACGATGGGATTGGAGAGACGTCACTGCAATGCTGCGCTGTCATTGGTTGGTTGCAGACAGAGCTGCACTGTGATAGGTTAACCTTTGACAGAGCTGTGCTGGGATTGGATGTTGTTTGCTGGTTTGTGCTGTGTCATGTTTTAGATTGATTTGAGCAAAAATAATGGGTGCTGTGTTGAAAAAGCCTAAAGTTTCTGGTGTACATTCTACTGAGGGTCAAAAATTGTCTTCTGAGGCAATGCCTGCTTACGAAATGATGACGGTGTTGTATATGAGTATGTATATCTGAATGGCATGGCTATACTACTTCTGATAAAGACTTACAGATTCCTTTAGAAGGTACCTTTAACATTAGAAAGATAGATTTCCTGAGACAATAAATGACAGGAAGCTGTTATGCAGACCTACACAGTTTGAGCCATTAAACAAATGGGAGCTACAGAGAAGGAAAGAAAGAGACTCTGAAAGTAAAAACTATTAATGTTGGCATTTTGAAAATTCAATTTTGAAGAAATGTTACAAAGCACATTTAAATAAACTATAATCATACAATGTTGAGAAAATGAGGTATTTGATCGAAAAAGCAGCGAGATGTGCAAATGAATTGCAAAATAGATTTGAGTCATGATGAACTAAAGGAATTAGGTTTAATGACTTTGTGAACTCACATTAAAGCTTTATTTGAAAAGACAAGGTAATGGAGTGATTTGAAAAAAATACAGAGAAAGATGGAAAAGGAGGACAGCAAGAAAAGAGAAAGTTAAGAAATCAGAGAGAAAGGCGAAGGATAAGCTGGTGATTTAGAAGTAGGATCAGGAACAATTTTGGAATTTCCATTGAGAGAAGTTCATGGGGTAAATGTACTGTGAATGAGAGCTGATGTTTATGCTTTTCCTACAAATGTTCCAAAACTGTTGAGGGAGCCTGAACTGTGGTAGAAGGAGTTCTTAGGTTCACAATTTCACAGATGCTGAGGACTGATCTGAAACCATTATTTGAAACTAATCCCTAGTGACACATAGTTTGAATGTAAAGTTGCTGTCATTTGGTCAAATGAAGAACCAGCCAGTGTTGTGAGCTAATTACTATAGACAAGTGATTGAATATTTGAAAAAGAAGGTGCCGGAAAAGTATATTAATTGGGCAAAGATTTTGAGAACTTCACAAGAACCTAAAGAGTCAGTGCATGGTTATCATGGGAGACTCAGGTAGATTTTCAAGAGGCACAGCGGATTTGATGATCCTGAGAAAGACGGTGTCAGTGATTTTGTTTGTGCTTTCCTTATGGATTTGCATCCAGCACTGAGTAATCATATACAACAAAGTGAAATGTATTAGCAGACAAAGATTATCGATGAGATTTTAAAGCTGGCCAAATACAGTAGTGATTGGTTTGATGCGAAGCAGAAGAGAACTAAAGAGATGCTGATGTTTGCCCAGACACAGCAATTTGAGAGGAACCCCCGAAATCTATTGATGGGTTCAGACATGAGTTATGTTTAATCTGGAAATGTTGGAATGAACAGAATGGCTAAGATGCGGGGTGCGAGGAGAGTAAATGGGTTAATGTAAATGCAAGGTGGTGGAAAAGGAATAATGAATTATTCTGGAATGAATACAAATATTGAAATGGTGAAGAGGAACACTGCCTGTCACTTTAGTGGTAAAACTTGGCATTGGAAACAGGAACCGACAAAATCTAGATATAATGCAGAATGCGTTTGTTCCTCAGATACAGAAAAATCTGTTAACCATGGTCCCAACCCAATCGACTTCTGTACAAAGTATGCATGATTACAAACACTTACGCATGATAATGCCTTTAGCTCCTGTGATTTAGCAAAACATGAAGAATAAAATGGCATATAGTCCATGATAACAACAGAATCCACTGATTCTGAGTAATGATTCTTCTCAGTCTTCTTAAGTAAGTAATTCGCAATGACAGTGCCAGAGAGGGGAGGAAGAATTCTTACTTGGAGCAGTCTTGGCGGTAGATCAAAGTGGCCCATACATTGATGGAGAAGTCAATGGCCTTCCTATTTTTACTTTAATTCATACAGGTTCTACGCATTCTACAGTTCGTTCTGTGGAAGTTCCAAACTTACCCATTTTGGGAAGAGAAGTTAAATTGAAAATAAACCTCAGTTCATTTTGTGTGATTCTAATCTTATAAACCTTTCGGATAGGATTTTTTTTGCAAAATGAATTGTGTGATTTACAGTTCACTGGATGGTATTGTGATTGAAACATAGCATGAAGACTCGGGAGCCAATTGCAATGTCGGTCAGAAAGCCTTCAACCACTGGTCGTAAGCTGTCTGACTGCGGTCAGAGGCTTTACGATGGACATGGTTGGTTTGCGGTCTGACCGCCAAATTACGATTTCGCCGGTCAGAGCGTTAACAGGCTGGTCATTCTGATGCAGTTCTGGCCGGCTATCAGAGTCTTCCAGCCAGTTGGAACGCACCGTAATCCCCTATGGATGGCCTTTCTGCCGTCAGGATTACGATATCGGTTTATGACAGCTTTTCCATGCCTGTCTTTCTGACATGGAAAGGCTGTCAGAAAGCAACTTTGGGGACCCTAGCAGGGCCCCCTTGCATCCGCAGCCTATGGTTGGTGGCTGAGGGGGTACCTAGGGTGCCCCCCTGTAAATCCCTGCACCGTGTGGCAGGCACCATGGGGGGCCTGCCACAGGGAGCAGGGCTTTCCACACATCCCCATTTCTCTATGGGAGCTTGTGTTACGGGCAGCGTACAGCCGTAACACAAGCTCCCATGGAGAAATGGGAGAGTGCGACCGAACAGTGTTCGGTCGCATCATAATCATGCGGTCGGAACTGCCAACCAGAGGTTGGTCGGTCCCGACACTGCGACAGTGTCAGTCGGAGGTAACTCCGACCGACATCGTAATCGGCCCCTCAGTGTTCAGATCAAATCACAAGATTCGATAGTTCAATTGTTTGCAGCTTTAAAAAAAGGTGATCTGCCTCCAGATTTAAGACATGCTGTCAAAGAAAATGTGTGGGATTTCACTGCCAAAGAGATAAGATAGATAAAAGTGCAGAACCAGTTAAAATTAAAATAACATCTGATGCCATTTTCCTGTGATTACGCAATATTATCTTCAAAAGGAGCAGCGGAAGGAATGAAAACAGTTACTGAAAATATTATTGAGCAGGGAATCCTTCAGGAAGTACTTGGTATTCCTTGCAGTTCTCCAGTGATGGGGATAAAGAAATGCATTGGAAAATGGTGCATTGTGCAGGAGCTAAAAAACGTAATAAAATTGGCATCCCAAGTTGTTCGGTGGCACCAAATCAAGCAGTAATTTGGTTCCAAATTGCTTCTGGGACAGAATGGTATACAGGCATTGTCATTGCCAGCCATTTGTCTCATTTCCTTTTCACAAAAGAGAACCAATTTATTTTTGCTTTTCAATTCCAAAATAAAGTTCTTGTGTGGTGTAGAATTCCACAAGCTTACACTGAAAGACCTTCAATTGTTAAATTCTAAAGATGCAGTACTGTAAAATGGAGGCAATTTATCGTGGTCACCATATGGAGAATGTCTCAAAAGAATGCTTTTCTACAATTCTGAAAATGAGTCCTTCTACCACCCAAAGGAAGGCAAGGATGTTTTTGGGAATTGTTGGCTACTGTTGTCTGTGAAATCCAAATCTTTCCTTGATTACAAAATCTTTATTAAGGTTCACTCACCATGCCATAAAAGATTCAGTACCGATCAACAAAGAATGTTGAAAGGCATTCCGAATATTGAGAGAGAGTTTATGTAATTCACGCACCCTTGGAATGCATGATTATAATTTGACCTTCTTTTTGTACTGCCATGAGAAGGATGGGTGTACTTCATCAATTCTTAAAAGGAGACATGGTGGAGCGATGAGACCAGTAGTCTATCTCTCAGTTGTATTGGATCCAGTAGCTGTAAGTCTTCCTGGTTTTCTAAAATCAATCCATTGCAGCTGTTTGTGTTGCCATTGAGCAAAGTGAAGGAATAGTGATGGGCCATAATTTAATTGCATATGTCCTGTACTCAGTTGAAATCCTGTTGACACACAGAAGAGCTCAGCACATGACATTTAGTCAGCTAAGCAGATATGAGCAAGTCCTTTTTGCAGCATAGACTTTTTCAGTGAAGAGAGGCAATACCCACAGTCCAGTGACACTACTTCTTTTTACAGACATAAGTTGTGAAGAAAGGGACACAAATGAAAATAAAGATGAAGATAATGAAAGTGAGCATGATTGCATTGTGGTTCCTGAATTCTGTACCAAAACAAGACCAGGTACAAGAGATTGTTGCTTATCACAGAATTTACATTTGACCCAGAAAGACAATATGGTTTTGGTGTGGTACATGATTTTGGTCAGCTGTGGTCACAGAGAGATATTATGGCATCTTCTGGAGCTCTCATAAACACCGGTCTCTATATATTTGATCTTTTGAAAGCAATACACAACCAAGTGTGCTGCCCAGAAGGCTGGAAAAAAATCTGGTTACCTTGAGAAATAACTATGCTGATCAGGTAGCCAGGTATTGTGAATTTGAAGATGAAACAGTGGTTCAAGATCTGAAACTGATGAATCAACAATAAATACTATACAAAATGTGGAAAATGTGAATTGTTTCCTATTAAGTTCAATTCTGACTTTTTGAGTGAGTTGGAAGCCCTTCAAGAGAATGCTTCAGAAGATGAGAAAAGGAGATGGAAAAAACTGGGTTACAAGAAAAAGTATCAGAGTCTGAAAAAAAATACATTCGTCCAGAGACCATGTTATATCCTATGCTAGGTATTTCCATGGTCAATCTCATTCAGGGTGAGATTCTATGATTTGCACTTTTAGAAAATATTGGGAAAATACACATTTTAGAAATGTTGCTGAAAGTTTGTGCTCCAGATGTCTGGTGTGTCAGAAAAATAATCAGGGAAAGAGAACATTGACTTAATGAATCACATTGCCAAATCAGAAGGCCCATTTACAAGACTCCAAGCAGACTTTGTCATGATGAAAGTTTGCAATGGCTTGAAATATATCTTGGTCATTGTCTACTTATTTTCTAAATAGGTCAAACTCTATCCCACTTGGAGATAGGATAGCCTTACAGTTGCTAAGCCTTTGTTGAGAGAGTTGATACAGCGGTTTGAGTTTACAACGTCTATTGAGACAGATCATGGTTCACACCTTTAAAATGAGATTTTGCAAACAATGTGTACTTGTACTGCCTTTCAAATTAACCAACGGTTCCAGTGTAGGTATAGCCCTCAATCTTCCGAGTGGTTGAGAGGATGAATAGAACTTTCAAGAACAAACTAAATAATGTCTGTGCTTACACTGGTATCAAATGGCTGGATTATCTTCCCCTAGTTTTGATGAGCATCAGGTGTACCCACAAACAAAAAGACTGGTCTCTCACCACATGACATGATCATGGGCAGAGCAATGAGATTGGTTTATATCCCTTCAGCTGCATTAGTCTCAATAACTGATTACATTGTGGTAGATTACTGCAAAGATATGACTGATAGGATGAAATCTGTTTCTCATCCGGTGAATGTGGCAACAGAAACAACAAAGGAGGTACTATACCATAGATTGAACCCTGGAGACTGGATAGTGGCCCGAAAACAAATGAGAAAGAACTGCTTTGAAGAGCACTGGAGCTGACTGCTAGACCTGTCAGCCTTGGGATAGTCTTCTCACAAACATTTTGCCTTTGCCCCCCACTTTTTGCAGAAATTAGTTTTTATTGGTCGAAGGACTCTGTGCACTTTACCTCAGCTAACCAGTTCTAAATTGCTTCTGCTCTCTCCATTAAACATGGCAAAATTGGCTACACCTGGTTGGCAAATTTGATTTACTTGTAAGTCCCTTGTAGAGTGGGATACCATATACCCAGGGCCTATAAATTAAATGCTACTAGTCGGCCTGCAGCGCTTATTGTGCCACCCTCTTAAGTAACACCTTGTCCAAGGCCTGCTATTGCAACCTGAATGCAGTATTAAACTGCCAATTCGATTTGGCAATATAACCCCTTTGCCAAACCTTTAACTCCCCTTTTATTACATATAAGTCGCACCTAAGGGAGGCTCTAACGTAGGGCAGAGAGCATTGTAATTAAAAGATTGGACATGTACTTTGATGTCCTGATAGTGAAAACTCCTAAATGTATGTTCCACTACTGTGAGGCCTACCTCTCCCATAGGATAGCATTGGATTGCCTTATTACTTTTAATAAGTGCTAACGTTTGATTGGGAACAGCTTAACATTTCATGTTTGGTGTATGAGAAATTGTAATTAAATAGATTTTAAGTTACAATTGTGAAAATGCCACTTTTAGAAAGATGTAAAGCGAAAAAAGGGGTTAAGCCCTGTATTGATAGCCAGATGGGGCTTAAGTTAAAGTTTTATAGAAAAGGGAATCTGGCTACCGTTTTTGATTTGCTGCTATTTATTTAAGCAGACTGTGAGCCACTACACATAGTCTCCTTGGTCCAGGTATAATTATTTATCCATTACTTCGGTATTTTATTGTAACATTTTTACAATTTTAAATGTCTGGAACATGACGATACACTATTTAGTGCAAACAAATAACTTACATAAGTGCATTCAATGATTATAACACTCAAAAATTGTGTTTCAACAAATTAAACAGTAAAACATGAAATCATAACAATTGTAAATCACTGTGACCATTTGAACATATTTATTGGCCCACAGTCTGCTTAAATATATAGCAGCAAATCAAAAACAGTAGCCAGATTCTCTTTTCTATAAAAGTTTTAGAAAATTGGCATTTTCCTGGACTAGCTATCTGGTACCTGCAGCCGGTCCAAGGTCACATGATTGGATGTAGTTGGCAATTGGACTTTGTTAATTTCTCCTAGGCAGCCGTACAATAGTAGAATTAGGTGCGCCTGGATGGGTCGTCACCTGGCAGGATGGGATGGAGCTTTGCACAGCCCCTCTTTCAACTGAACAGGCTGTGCTCTGACTTCAGACAAAGAACTTGTCACCCCTGCATGTTTTATGCAGTCAGCTTGGAGCCAGCGGAGTCAGTAAAATTCAACCAATTCAAAGGAAATTCTCTAGAAAATTATCCTACTTCAAAGGAGGCACCAGATATAAAAAGAAGAACCTCACACCCACTCTTCAGTTCACTTCCTGGATCTGCTGAAGAACTCTCATAGGAGTGCCGGCTGCTGTGGCCCATTCTATAGTCCACAAGACTGCTTTGCTGCATCTAGAAGGACTGCTTTGCTGCCTGTGACCTGCCTTGAACCCTCAGAACTCTGCCCGGCTGTTTGAGCCCTGTTTCATCATTTGAAGCCAGGGCTGCTAGAGTGACTCCATGGACTAACTGGGTGACCTCTTAATCAGAGCGGCAGGGACAGAAAAGGCTCCAACCATCTTGGACACACACAGACCCAGCCTGAGTATGTCCTAAGCGCCCAAGTGTTGCCCATCCAGTACCGGACCCTTGTTGGTGGTACTAAAGGTGCCCAGATAGCAAAATCCAAAACTTGGGTCTTAGAAATTCTTTGGCTAAAATCTGCTCTGAGAACCGATAGAAGACCAGTACCAACATGTTGTCTATCCACCTAAAGTGCATCGCCCATGTGCCTGACCATGTGGCATCTCCCGCTATGTTCTCTCCACAGAAGCAAGTCCTGTTCAGTAGTCCTTTGTCAAAGGGGTATCTGGTCTGGTGGAACTTTTGTTGGCTACAACTTCCAGCATCGTCCCACTGAAGAAGTTTGAATTCCAAATAAGAGACGAATTCTAAATGTAGAAATCTTCAATGCAGCTTTGTCCAGCGACTCCCTGATGATGATGCTCCCTCTTCAGACACAGCCTGCAGCCTTGCCCCGCTGAAATTTACTTCTCAGAATATTTTTCTCAGACATTCTTCTAAGTCCAAAGGTAAGTGCCTGCCAAGCCCAATCCACTCTTTTTATCTGACCCGTGCTCCATCGTGGTCAGCCATATATTATAGACTTTGACCTGGTCTTGCATGTCTAGATGTCCGCGGTGGGTGCTTTGGACACTTCACTCCTCTCATGCCAGGCTACAGCGCGGAGGTTTGGTTCCTCTCATGCAGCCCCCAGCCTTACGATCGATACTCAGCGACTCATCCCCTGGATTTACTCCACTCTTCGCAATATCCTTCAAAGTAATCTTCATCGGCAAGGGCACAAACACACCATGGAGCTCTACAGATACCCCCGATTCATCTAGTTTCCTAATTAGTTTCCTAATTAGTGTAACCACGGTTGCCTGACACCGCGCCTCCCTTGGCAACCCCTGATTCTTCAGACCTGGATGCTTGACCTACCCCGCGCCCTACTGAGCACTACTTTAAAACTAATGACCATTGTCCTGATGATGACCTGAAATAAATCAGGTTGAAACGCCATCGACTACCCAGCTAAAAACATTGGCGCTGTTGTGGACAATTTATTTATCTTGAATCCTAAATATCAACCCTGTATATAATCCTTATCTGTATTTCTGACCACAGTATTATTATTATTATTTTTTGTCGCCGTTCACGCTGTTATCCTCACCCCTGTGTCACTGCGCCGTTCACTATCACTAGCACATCCAGTGCTCACTTCGTGTGTTATAGTCATTGTATAATAAATTGTACTGTAGTGCTACTATAGCTACTTATAAATAATAACCCTTTTACTTTACCATCTTCGTTGTGGTCTTCCTTCCTTTGTCCCCTCCCGCTGTGATTTATATCACTGTTTTCTCTGTCTTGTTTTCATGATTTCCAGTTGAGACATTGTCGTTTGTTGCAAACTTTACCCTGTCTCACCTGGGTTAACGGGTTATACTCCTGTAATTGTTTCTTTGATAATTTAGGCACTAGTTTTTACCTTCACTTTAAAAAATTCATAACTTCGGTTCTACTGATTGGATTTTTTTTTGTTTTGGTGTCAAATTATTATTTTGTTTTCTAAATTTGTGGGCGATTTTTATTGTGCTGTGTTTTTATTTTATTTCTGCTTGTGTGCTGCCTAACTACTTTACACATTGCCTCTACAGTACGCCTGACTGCTTTAGTGCCAAGCTACTTGAGGGTTAAACACTGGTTAATTTATTGACTTTATGATTCACACTGACAGGAATTGTGGCTATTGCTTGAACAAGGGTCACCCCCCATATTCAACCAAGAACCCAATTTCTCACATTGACCCTACCAGGTGATCTTAATGACAAACACTGTTGTGAAGTGTGCTGGAGTTCTGCAGTGGATCCACGCAGCTCACACAAAAACAGTGAAGATGGCAGATAAAGAAGTGGTGAAAACAACCACTGATTCACAGAGTCAAGCTAAAGTTCACGGCGTGAATCTAGAGAGGGGTGAAAATGTTAAACATTTTGAAACTGATGAAGACAATGAAGTCATAAAAGTCCAGATCAGTGAATGTTCTGGTGAAGAACCTGGTACCTCTACCAGTGGTGCTGCTGTCCAGTTTCAAAGTGGGGATCAGAGTGAAGAGATGCTGCAGTGTTAAAGGCATGAGTGACTGCAAGAAGATGTAGTCTCTGATCCAAAGAATGAAAGATTGCAGTTGCAAATTTCAGTCACAAGAATCCCCAGAGAAAGAAAACAGCTCACAGTAAATTGTTCAGTTGAAATTGATCAAGGTTCAAGTCCATCAGTGAGTTAAGAAACAAGTGGAAAAGGGAGAACAGAAGGAATAGAAGGAAACAAGTAACTCTAAAGAACCTGCAAATAAAAGCATTGTCAACCAGAAAAACAAAAAAACTAAAGCCAATCGATGTGAGTTCTGAAGTAATTGAATTAGATTCAGAATATAGTAAAAGTGAATCACCTGTTATTAAAAGACTAGCTAGAAAGAGAACACCATATAGAAAGTATGTGTTACCTGAATGGGTATATCAAGCTACAGTGTCAGAGGAAGAAGAATCAAATTCCGAGATTTGCAGCCCAACAAATCATTGCCAAAACAGTTTTGAAATATAGTTTAAAAGTGATCAGAGAAAGAAGAACGACCTTGAAAAGTTTTAAAGACTGTAAAGAGTGCATTTTCTCAAGTGAATCAAATTAAAGACAATTATTGGGAGTATGAACCTAAAGACTTTTTTTTGTTTTGATTATTGTTGTGAAATAAATAAGAATAATAGAAGAAATCTATAATTGTTTTAAAAAAAATATTTAACTTTTTCATTTTGAGCCTCACGTTCAATTTTCTTTGTCTTAGTAGAAGATGAAATACAACGAATGCTGTAAAATTATCAGTTTAATTGTTTTCTTAAAAAATATTATTGCCCTTATTTAGCCAACTGTTGTGCTTACAATTTCCACTGGGAAGCGTCTCCACAAGAGTTGAATTAACCACAGTTTTTTCCTTCCTTCTTCAATAGGGGAGAGTGCTACATATTGACAGATTCCAGTTTCTTGTCATGCACAGTGTTTATTAGAATATTTAATAAACAATATTTTTTTCTCCTTATTTGTCGGATTTCAATGTGACTTAGGAGGATTTGCCAATCTCGGAGAAGGAGGAATCTAATAATATGGTTAAGTATGATAATTTTCTGAAAAGAATTGCACAAATTAAGCAGTAAACTAAAATGATTAAACAGGGGTATTTTTGTGGTTTGAGAACATGAATTTATTTAGGAGTATAATGAGAGGAGAGTAAAAATTGAGAGATTGGAGAGATGAAACAGCTTTAAGAGAACAAAATGAAGAGTGGGAAGAATTCAGATTGTCAAATCTTCACCCTAGTTTGAGAATGGAGCAAGAAAGAAGAGGATAAATGTGTAAGGTGGCTAGGCCTATTATGTGGGAGAGAGTGAGTGGAAAAGGATTTATATTTAAGTGGTGATTATTTGGTTGTGGAGAGACGATTCTGAGAGGAATTTATTATGTGTGTGGTAAGACTGCAGATCTGAATTTGCCGTGTAACTGGGTTGGATCTTGTGCTCTTGCTTTAGTGTTTTCAAGAGTTTATCATACAAATGGAATGAGTGATATAGTTAGTATGAGGAGAGTGAAATGAGGATTGGGTAGGGAGTTCTAGATATATTATCTGCTAGTATTACTCTTATACGTGTGGCAATAAATCAAGTGAATATTAGACATCTATCTGCATTGGAGGACAGACTTGCTTTAAGTAAAGCTGGGGCGCTAACTCAAATTAATTCAGAACTAATTGCTATTAGAGCTATGGTGATGCTGAACCGCTTAGCATTAAATATCCTTCTTGCAAAAGAAGGTGGTGTTTGCAAAATGCTAAAGCTTAAGAGGTGTTGCTCTTTTATCCCAGATAACAGTCCTATCATTAATTCTTATGTCACGAACTTGACTAACAACTCTCGTGAACTTCACTCTATGAAAGAACATGGCTTATGGGAAGCTATAGGTTCCTGGGTTACTGAGATAGAGAAGGGTTTAGTAAGGTTGGTGAATGGATTGATAATTTGAGTGGGGGAACCTTGCTCTTGAGATAACTATTATGATTTGTGCAATTGTTCTATTTCTTTTATTAAAACTTTCTGGGTGTCTGATTTAAAATTGCGAGCACAAGAAAAATGAACGATTGTTAAAGAGGAAGAGGTCTGAAAATTATGAGATGAAGAATATCAAGGTTGTGTCTACAACCAATTAAAGGTGGTGGAGGAGAATTTCAGAAAACAGCAGAAAATGAGGGATACTGCCTGAATTTCTGATTAATAAAGTAATATTAATTGTTTTAGTGATTATGAAATAATCAGAGGGGGGATTTTGTGGGATTTGTTTTAGTTTATATTTTTGTGCACAATTAATAATGCGTAATTTGGTGTTTTACACATGATCCTGAATATAGACTGAATTAATAGAGTTGCTATATAAATAAATTTAATATGATGTATACAAGTGAAGTTATCAATGTGTTTTAGTTAGGCTGCATGTCTGTATAAACTTCTATTTTAAAGAAGATGCTTTCAATCTCTGTCACTCACTCCTACTTCCCTCCCCGCACACATCCACTCACCACAGGCTTTGCAGAACACAGTAAGCTAATGACATAATGTTTTTTTGCCACAGCAGTAGTTGTGTTGCTAGTGCTGGACTTGCCATGGTGCAGATGTAAGATTGCAACAAGTATCTATCTCGTTTGGCTTCTTCACTGAGCCCAGTCTTTGAGAGAAAGTCTTATTGTCTAAATGTTTCTTATTTGTATGACCATCTCTGGATGACATTAGCATATAGGGTGTTGAATAAGGTCTTTAGAAATGGGACTGTGCTTATGTGTTAGGGTAATGACGTGTATTATTCTTTTGTTCTGATTTGCTAAACAATTATACTTTTGCCCACACCACAATGATTCTGCAGCTTTCCTAATTTACTATGCAAAAATTGTTTATAAAATACCCTTGATTTTGGAGGTAAGCCAGAGATTTTCATGAACTTTGATAAGCTGCTAGTGATGCTGTCCAATCTTCTTATGATTTTGCACTCCATTATTTAATGAACAGATTTTACTCCGCTAATTGATGTTTGGGAGGTGCCTTAACACAGGTATACATTGCCTCATGAAATTGAGGTTTAACTCCGTCTCCGATCCAGTAAACTGTGGAAGAACCAATTGAGGTACATTTTGGGGTGTCCAAATTTTGGGGTATGATTTTGCTCCCACAGTGTCCTAGAGTAAACCCTACTAATCAACCCGAAACTGATCACCAGGTACACACCATTTGACTTTTGGGGTAGTGAAGTTGAAGAATCCAAGGCTTATTCAGGGAGGTTGTGTGGTGTTAGAGACTCAGCATACAATAAACATCACGTAACAGTCAATAAACTGTTATCTAGTCAGTACTTAATGTTAAGAAAAATATACTGTACATAAGGGACAAAGAGCACTAATTACAGAGTGCCATTGGGAAACATTAGCTGCACTTTATTGGGGACAGTCACTTCAGGCAACGGCATTGGCCTGTGGCCCATTGGGGGAAATCATAGAGAGTGTGACTGTTTGTGGGAACAATACCACGGTACTATTCTATCCCTTGTAGATTAGTTTGTGAAGTCATCATGTGCAGGCATTTCCTGCATGTGTCTCTGTTAGCAGGAAGTTGGCCAATTCCTGGTGGTGTTCAGAGTATGGAAAACTGTGTGCAGAAGGTGCAGTCCAACTTCTGTCCAGCTGGCAGGATCTCGTATATGAGGAACACTGGCACCTGCAACCACAGGCAAGTCACAGCAGCACCTGCACCACTCAATCGGTAGCCTCAGAACTTGCAATCATGGAGATCTTGCCACTTGGGTGCTTCCTCAGGCCCATACCTTCCCTGGTCACAGTGGTAACACCCCTCCTGTTGAGCTTGACTTCTGTCTGAATTTGAAGTCATTCTTGGAAGTCCGACCATATCGAATGGTTCAGATCATCTTAATGCTTTGGCAATTCTTGGCCCTTTTTTAATTCTCCTTTTGGTGAGTTCCCAGACACCCTGAGTATGGGTACCAATTCAGTCTCTACTGAGGAAACAAGTTTGGGCGATAAGACCTTCTCACAGCTCCTGGATGTGGGTCCCCTCCCGTGTGCCAGTAGTAGCATTGCTTTTTCTTGCTGTGTCCCTTCAAAGTTGAGACTTCTTCTGAGCAGTGTTTTCTCCATGTACAGGCACCCCCGTTGCCTATCCTGTCCAGTAGGTCAGTTCTTTCCTTGAAAGTTAGTTGTAGTAAATGCCTCCTCTTCCCCAGGTTACTGGCACTGAACCTGGGATTGAGAGTTGGCAGTAGCATCCCAACCAAAGGACTCTTCCTGTTGCCACAGGTGTGGGAACCCAGGTCAGGGAATCTTGGCGCCCTTACTGGAAGATTCTGACTCATTTTCATACTCAAGTTCTAGACAGTCCTTGTTATTGCAGAAGATCAGTTATTTGATCAGTTCAGGGCAGCAGAGCACTTTTCCGATTTTAATGCAGACTGGTCCAGCCATGGTCTTTGTGATGAGTGTGAGCAGGAAGGCGGGTGGGAGAGGATCTCTGAGTCTCCCAAAACAAGAGCTCAAAGGTGCCCCTTTCAACTACCTGTGTGAGGTAGCTCCTCCTAGGGAAAAATGAGCCAGGAAGCGGTGGGGGAAACTCCCTATCTTCAAAGTGCCCTCTGTCTCCTCTACTTATTTCAGGAACACTTCTTTTCTGGCCCACTGAGCAAGATCCCTGGAACGTTCGGTAGAGCCCTACAAAAACATCTTCTTTTTGGGCTCTCTTCAAGAATCCTTTTCGGTACCACCAAAATATCTCTCATAGAAAAATGAACAAATGGTCACTGTAGCCACATTCACTATTGTGCAGTCTACATACATCCTTCATGTACAAGCAACGTGCTTGCAGTCAATATATGTACACCTGTACTGCATGCATACGCAAATTCCATACACCTCATGGATGGGTGAAGAACCTGTCATAGGGGACTGGCAGAACAATTTAAACAATACAGGAGAGGCTGGTAAGCTGCCCTCCCAAGCAGGTAAATAGGTCTGTTCTGCACTATAATCCATTGGATCTCACAACTGTCAGACATCTACATCCCAGAGATGATAGTAGTCCCTATCCTAAGGAAGAGAGGCACACATGGTGTATCCTGCCAAAGCACAAAACCCGGCTCTAGGTCTCACACCAGGCCTCAACACACACAAATGATCGTTGTTTCTGCTGATGTGGGATCAAAAACACTACAGCTTGCCATGGTGACTTTGAGCTGGGGTGCACACTCTCCAGAGTCATTCATGGGACCTTTCTTGGTGCCAACATATTCATATTCACTTTATTGAAATCTCAAACATAATTCTTATCTGACAAAGTGAGGTGTTCTTGCAGAACAGTGGCATACCTATTTCGAAAGTTAGAAAGATTGCAAGTAAAATTAAAGAAATAATAAAGTACTGACTTGAAAGTGAATTGAATTCATATGGACGCAGGTCTCTATTAATTTGGTCGAACTTTGGAAAGAAAGATGAGCACTCATAGTAAAAAAAAAATCTTCATGATGCAGACCAAGAGTAGAACATTTCTTCATGATGCAGACCAAGAATAGAACCTTTTGACTTCTGTGTACTCCCACTAAATCACTAATAGAGGCTGGGGGCCCCAGCCTAAGCAAATTCCACGATTTGTGTACTTCAAAAAATACACAGAACTACAGAAACAGGTATACAGTACACAAATACACAAATTATAAAATATTTTCTTTAGTTCACAAACAAAAAATATTTTAAAAAAAATCAAAGTTTCAATTTTAATGTGAAGGTTGGAACATTTCAAAATGTACGTTTTTTTTCTAGAGGACAGGGTGATATGGAAGACTCTAGTATATCATTTTGTCTTTTTTTGCTCCTAATACATCCTTTCTTTTTGTTAGTGCATACTAGGGCTTCATTTGAGGCCACCAATCACCCTTACTATATTCTGTTTCTGCACTTGTACTGCCACTTTCAATCAAGCTAAGGATACCAACTTATTTTTCAGCCTCCAATTTGAAATTAACTCTGGGGTAGCATCCATCAAGTGCTGCCCAAGGACCTTGCTCAAATTACGCAGTTGTTGCCAAGCATGGCCAATGGCCCCGGTTTGGGGAAGGAGATCAAGAGGGACAACCACATAGAGGTGGTCTGCTCAACAGCCTTGAGTGTCGAGTTAGATAACTTGACCCAGTCTCAGTGCAAGTACGACTATGTACATTTTATAAAACTCTATTGGCAGGCCATCAATTCCAGGGGTTTACCCTGTGGCAATGTAGTGGACAGCATCCCTGATTGCACTCTCCAGCGCAGGTGGGAATAGTAAATATGACTCTTTCAAAGTGCAACACTTTCCCTACTGTGGCTCAGGTTGAAGTGGGGATAGTAAATGCCCCTTCCCCAAAGGTTAACACTTTATCTACTGTTGCTCAAGTTTGATTGGTAATAGTAAATCTGACCCTTCCACAGTTCACCACTTTCCCTACTTTTTGTTAAGTCGGAGTGCAAAAAGTGAACCTAACTCCTCCAAAGTCCAATACTTCCCATACTGTTGCTCATGATGGAATGGTAGCAGTAAATCTGACCCCTTCAAAGTCCACTTTCCCTACTGTTGGTCAGGTTGGAGTGGGAATAGTTAATTAGACTCCTCCAAGTCTAGTTTTTGTATCCATTTTTTAAACTGTTTTAATATATTTTTTGTTTTAATTTAAAGTTATTTGTTTGTAAAATACTTTTTTAAATTATTTATATTCAAATAATGTTAGTTTGTTAAATATTAGGTTTATTATGTTTTTCTATTATTTTTAAGTATATACTGCCTATATATTTTACGCATATATAAGTATATATAAATATGTATAAGTGTATATTTTAAGTATATATAATTATACTGATATTTTATAAATGCTGCTAGGAGGATGTCTTCTCTAGGGCTAGTCAGATGTAGCCATAAAACACTCTTCATCGTTTCGGGCTACTAGTTCAAATTAATTGAATGAGTATGATACATTATTAGAACAATGAAATGTTGAGCGCTCCATTGAAGACAATTGAGTGCTCAGGGCTTCTGGAGCATCAACATTCCAATGTTTGTTCACAGCTATTGCTGTGAACAAAGGCTTCATGGAGCCCGAGGGGATTTCAACTCCCTGGGGCTCAGTGAGGCCTTTGTTTTTTCAAATTAGAACATTCTGCCCTCTTTGGGTTGAATGTTCTAATAGCCCTAGAACCCTCCGTATTGGGCTCTACTAGCCATTAAAGGCCCGCTCCCTTGTTAAAGGCCCTTGCCTTCAGCTCAGGCCTTTAATGCTGGAGTGGGCCTTTAATGGCCGGTAGAGCCCACTACTTTGGGCTCTAACGCTTTAGTAGAATTACCTCTTAATGTTAAACTGGCTGGATCCACATTTTTAGATTATATCGTCCTACTTCAATCAAGTTTCTTTTGTTCAAAGTATTTTCTAAATTTATCACAAAAAACCTCAAGACTGTTTCAGAGGGATATTTTTGAACTTGTATGTTAGCTTGTTTAATATGTTGCATTCACTTATATTGTATCAAAGGGACTTTAAACGTAATAAAAGTCTGGTCTGTTCAAGAAAAAGCTTTTTACCAAACCTACTGATCGGAACACGATGCTTCATTATCAAAGCAACCATCCCAAATGTCAGAAGGATAACATTCCATTCGGACAATATTTGAGAATAAAACGCAACTGCACAAATATGAGAGACTTTAATTATCATGCAGATATTCTAACAAAAAAACTGCTAGATAGAGGGTACCCGAAGAGGCTGACCAAACAAGCATATAAAAAAGCCAAATATTATGACAGAGAATCCCTCTTCAAAGAGAAAGAAGATCAAGCTAAACAACAACTTCCTCTCATTTTTGTAACCAATTTCAGCAGTGCCAGCAATAAAGTGAAAAACATTATAACTAGAAACTGGCACTTACTAAATGAGAAAAACGATGCAAGACTTCCCAAACCTATGTTTTCATTCAGACGGAATCGCACTATAAGGAATCATGTGGTTCATATGTATAGGACTGAACCAATATGTAAACAACGCAGCATAACTAATGCTCCTTTCCCAGTAGGTAATTTCCCATGCAATTCCTGTAAAAATTGCAACAATATGTTTAAAAGCAAGGAGATTACATATATGGGAATCTCACATAAATTAAAGAGTTTTATCAACTGCAGGACCAAAGACATTATCTACTTCATAATATGCCCATGTAACAAAGGTTACATTGGTGAAACGTCACGCGAAATAAGGACTAGGATAACAGAACACAAATCAGCCATTAGGACTAAAAAAAGAACAGCACCTTTGGTAGAACACTGGATTGAACATAACCATTCTGTAGAAGATCTCAAATGGTGTGGAATAGAAATCACTCAAGTGAATGCACGTGGCGGGAATCATGAAATTAAGAGGAAAAGACGTGAACAATTCTATATGTCCCGATTCAACACATATAAAACTAGGCTAAACAATAAAGAAGAATGGGAGAGACTTATCTAAGTATAAAAAACTTTAAAATCACTTAAATAATACGGACTTTAGCTGCTTATACCCAGGCAGCTTTTCTCTGATCTTATCCTCCCAAAAAAGAAATAATACGTTGAAATGTGAAGTTATTTAATAAACCTGTCATTTCAAATTACATCTAACGTAGACTCATGATTGTATAAAAATCGTTCTTAAATAATAGAAATTCACTTAATGGTATGAAACAAGGTAATAACGATAACCATTTACAGTTACCCTTACCATTAATAGTCCTCTAATAGTTTATAGAAATCACGTCCCAAACGATTTAGAATTATTACATAGCTCGCTAACAAAGTGGCAACGATAACCATCACAAGTTGTCCCTAAGGCACATTGTGTTAGAAAATGAACTAACGAGTTTAACTATAATTTGGTAAGACTTTATTAATATGCTTGGCAATGATAATCACGTCTCAAATGATTTAGTATTAATTCATAGCTCGCTACAAAGTAGCAACGATAACTATCACAAGTTACCCGTAAGACACATTTTGTTAGTAAATGAAGTAATGAGTTTAACTTTAAATTCGGTAAGATTACATCAATATGTTTATCATTGATAATTATCAGCTGTTGTAATTGTCAGATGAACGTGTTGTACCCACTATACCTATGTTCAATATTGAACAATGCCCAGTTATAAACCACAAGCGATAACCTTTTAAAGATGGCCGCCGAATTGATTATGTTATTGTGACATTAATCAATCCTATAAGTAAAAATTTCAATCCTGCACATAATAGAATTTGGAGTTAACAACGTCACTCGATATTTATAAAAACTTCCTTAAAGTAAAGAATATTATATATGTCTACGATAGAAAACACCCAACATGACGCGACCATATATATCGCTACTAACGAGATGGATAACATCACCATCTTAAGATGGCCGCCATCCTTTATATAAAGGCGACAGAAATTAAACATACGAAATCACACGAGCGAACTAGAAATCAAATCGTAAGAACAATACATTCCTTTTTTAAAGAATATGGAAGAAAGTTGCAAAAGAAGGGATATAGTACTTGACTGATTAGATCAGTGACGGAAGGACCAGGTAGACTAAAGGATATAAATAGCCCGATGCCCCGGAAGTTCATTACAAGAATATTTCCGGAGATTCGTTTGGAGCAGGGAGGCCGCAGAAACCATATCGGGTAAGTCCACGATAATCTAGTCGATATTAGCGAGGAATTGTTCGCGGTAGTTTTATGAGTTATACCGCTAGTGTAAATACAGCCATGCAAAAGGAATGTCCGAGGGAACGCATTACATCTTGAATAAGAAATAGGGTAGCTGCTAGAACTAGATTATATGTAGATAGAGGTATGCAAGCGGCAGCTTTAAGAGCTACAGTATGTTTTCAATCACTAGATGACGGTAGCTGTAGAAGACATACCGCGTGTAAAGACTGCTCGGTGAATAATAAAGTTTACGAGAGCAGCAAGAACTTAATTATATCATGAATATATAAAAAAATAGGATAGATCTAAGAGCTATATGGGGATATAGTCATGCCAGCAGCGGTCTTAAGACTTAAAGGCTGGGTAGATACTGTTACGCAAAAAGTATCCGAGAAATGCAGTAATAAATCATTTTTAAAAAAAATCTAGCATGTTTAACAACATCCGGAATAAACCGGTAATTAGATTAGGGATAAGAACGAGGGAAAGAAATGAAGTTTTCTTAAATACCCCGTTACCAGAGGGAACATATAGCGTAAGGAATAAACGGACATCTACAAGAGTATAATTATGGAATGCGTAATACCCTCAAGATGAGTATCTATATCTAAAACATGCTCCAATGAATTTCTAATATAGACTATAAGGTTAAACAGTAAAGCATAGATGAGTTATCAGGTCTACAGAGACTAACAGAGATGTATAATTAATTCCACAGACAGTATCAAATCGAAATCATCGTCACTTCAAGCGCCAATTGAGAAAGCGCACACAGACAAGAATACAAACAAGAACCGAGTAGGAATCTTGAAAGAAGAACCAACTCTGGGCAAACTGATCGGTATCCATGGAACTAATGGTAAGGAGTGATAATTCTGGAGCACTGTATAGTAAGCTGACAACATAAGGAAATCTATCTAGCTTCTCCCCATTTTTTCTGTAATAAACACAGGAACAAAAATGAAGAGATAAAGGTTAATATATTCAAAAATACAAAACCTATGAACCGAGAGGAAATTAAACGGTGGCTCCAATGAATCTAAACAGAAATCACAGAAATATAAGGTATGAATTCCTACTACATTAAGGAATATCTTATTACTTTTGACTAGAACCTAGTAGTAACTAAGCAGATACATACAAATTTTGTATCAATAATAGAGAAAGATATATACAACGGTGGCGGAGTACAAAGATAATACAGACACGCTACCTCAAATAAGAGAGAAGATCTACAAACAGAGAGGTATGGCGTTTTTATACAAAACAGTGATAAGCGAATGGTTATGCCCCCTAAATTTGCTTGAACACAAGCCTATGCATAAAAATTAGAAGATTCATGCATAAATATTAGAAGTCTAACAAATAAGGACAGATAATAAACTGACATTTCCCATTAGAGTAAAAGCAGTCATTGATACACGAAGAATATATTTTGACAAACTTAGCTGTAGATATGTTGACCTCAGAAACTTATTAAACCTAGAGAACTAAGCAAGACAAAATAGCAACTGTTTTATAAATTCTTTATCGAATGGTTACTAATTTAAGAATTTCTTTGCCACACAGATTTATGTTGAATGTTGTCAGTCCTGAAGAAGGTGCTAAATATAAAGAAATCACCGCAACGCTGCGTCGAGACTTTTTTAACAACCCCACAGACAAGAATAAAAGAATTGTATAACTGCATAGATTTGAATTTTGTGTATTGCATTGGTTTTATTGTTTTTAAATATGTGTATTGACTATATCAAGTAGAGGTACAGTCTGTCTTTTTCTAACAAATGACGAAAGGTCAATGAAATTTAGATTGTAACCGATTAAAGGAGGGAGAGGAAGACATCTTCCTAAACATAAAGTGGCCAAAAGTATAAATTGTTATCATCTATTTTGTCAATACATTTTTAATACCTTTTATAGATTTGGGCTTTTTGCTTGCTTGCTCTCTAACAATATGATTTAAACCAGAGGGTGATACTAGAATCTAAATACAAACTGTACTCTAGGAGCGTATTGCTTCCTCCTGTATGTAAAAAACCGATAGGGACTTTATTGTTTTTGAATACTGTTCAAGAAAGAGGCATTATTGATTGATTTGACATACTTCAGTTAAGAGCTGAAATCAGATCTAAGCAGAGCCCACCTGCAAGTGTGGTCTTCAGAGTGTTGGACAAAAAAAAGAATAAAGGATTTTGACTAGGTGAATATGGAAATCTCTAATATACATATACAAAATTCATTACATTCACTTTAAAAAGCAACATTGTTCCTAAGTGGTTGCTAATCACTATACCACACCAATGACACACAATGAGTTTGCTTCTGATGTACATTTAATTGATAAATCCTCAAAAGAGCTGCTGACACTTGAGTTGCCTTTTGCAACACAAAAATGCAATTCAGCCACCCCTTTACCACCCTGGTTACAGCATTTAGCTTGATAGGTGAGGGTAGTCTATGATTTAAACATATTTGATAATTCTCATTGAACAATGTCTCTCTCACTGCCATTAATGAATATTTTGATCGATTAGTAGGTCAAGTATATGGTGAGAATGTTTATTAGCTGACCTAGTGTGTTTATCAATGCAAAGTGCAGTTTTGGATCTTCGGAAATATCTTCAATGTTTTCATGTATCTCCTTGAGTTAATGTGATCAACCTTTTATTACACGCCATATTGAAAAGATGAGGCGGTGACTGAACTCAACTCCAAGCAAACTCCAACAAAATCAAACAAACATTTGCTCTTAAAGGACACAATAAAAATGGATACATGTGATTGACACCCTTGGATTCCTGGTTATAGACTTTGTGGTACTGGGGCTCGAATAATTAGAGCCCTGGTTGAAGATGGTGGGCAGGGCTGAAAACAGTGTTGCAAAAGACACCAAAGTACCGCTGTGGGATTGCCTTGCAGACTAATGTGGAACTTCAGGCAAGATTGTCTTCCACACAGTCTACAATGGAGTACCTCTGAGTTTTATGAAGGTAATGGATGAGTTGGGGGGAGTACAAACAATTTCCACAAGTTATATGCATTTTAAGCAGCAGCTTTACGAGCGATTAGTATCCTGCCAGGAGATAGTGGGTGGGGCTTAGGACCAAGGTTTCAAGAATGTCCATAGAAGGTATGGGACTGCTGCCTTGCCTGACAGAGTACTTCGGGCAAGGCTGAATGCCACAGAGTTTGTAACAGAGTGCCAATGATTTCTATACAGGTGGCAGCACAGTCCAAACAATTTCCAAATGATGTTATGCATTTTTGATTATAGCCCTTCTTGATATCAGGCCTTTATTAATTAGAGCCCTGGTTGGAGATGGTAGGCAAGACTGAGAACAGTAATGCTGAGACCACTGATGGTCAGATGTGGGACTGCTTTGTTGCCTGACACAGAATCGGGAAGACTGTGTGCCACACAGTCCTTAATATGTGGAAAAGGTGCAAGAATGGGTTTGAAAAACTTGTCTAATGCCTTCATACGTAAAGGACTTAGGGCTAGATGTATGAAAATGCAGCTCACAAATCGTGCAGATTTGCAACCTGTGCTTCACTTTGTAATGCAACCTTTGTGCTAATAGGTCGAGTTGTAAAATATGTAGTAACTGGGGGTTGTAGAATGGCCTGCCTAAAATATAAATTTAGGCAGGTTGATATTTGCGACTGCCTATGATTTGCTATGAACAGAGAGGGATGGTGGCCTGGAAGAAACAGAAGGACATCATTCCTGTGTTGGCATTTGTTAGAAATTGGGACTCTAGTTGGCAGAGGTTTGCACCCTGTCCAAGTAGGGACCACAATCCTAGTCAGGGTAAGTCAGATACACAACCTAAATTAATCTGTGCTCACTCTAATGTACTTTGGTACAGAGCAGTCAGGCTTAGCTTAAGAGGCAATGTGTAAAGTATTTGAGCAACACTTAAATTAGAGTAACGTAATGAAAACACCTCAAAAAGACTCCACACCAGTTTAGAAACATAACAAATAGTTTTATGAGTAAAACAAGATCAATATGAAAAAATCTAATAATTAGAACTTGAGATATTAATTTTTAAAGAATCAACTGCAATATATAGTGCTTAAAAGCCAACACCGCTTAGGGGTTACTTGAGGTAGCGCTGGACTGAGTTAAATTCAAAGTTCTGTCTGTCTGCGATGAAGGGTAGGCTGGCTATAGGACCCATTCATGGCCCGCTGAAAAAAGTACCTTAAATGGAACAGGCGTCAGAGTTAAAGACTTGATGCACGGTTCAAATCCACGCAGTCTGGTAGATGCGTCGTTATCGAGCTTCACAGTCGTTCCCATGCTGTTATTGAACCCCTTACGATACAGGTGCTGCATCATCATCAAGCCTCGCAGTTGGGTCCTGTGTCGTTAAACCCCTTACGATGCAGGCACTGTGATGTCATTCAATCTCACAGTCGGGTTCAGCGTCATCGTAGAGCCGCGCAGGGAGGTCTTCGAAGCAGCGCTGCATCAGTGACGAAGGGCACTGCTTCAGTTCCAATCGATGCAAAGTCATCAATGCTTCCATTTTTGTAGAAAAACAGCTGCAGAACCCACTTTCAAGACCCCAGACATGTATTCAGAGACAGTTAGAGGTACAGAATGGTTAAAGTAAGAAAATGTAAACTTTCTAAAAGTGACATTTTCAGACTTACAATTTAAAACCCGACTTCACCATCAATTGTGATTTTAAATTGTGAGTCCAGAGACACCAAGCTCCAAATTTCTATCTTTTCCCAATTGAATTTACACTTATAAACTGTAATAAGCTAATCCCAATGTTAACCTATAGGAGAGATAGGCCTTGCAGTTGTGAAAAACGAATGTAAGAGTGTTGCACTACCAGGACATGTAAAACTTAAAAGTACATGTCCTAGTTTTTAAATGCACTGCACCCTATTCTCTGGGCTGTCTAAGGCCTACCTTAGGGGTGACTTACATGTAATAAAAAGGAAGGCTTGGACCTGGCAAGTAGGCGAACATGCCAGGTCAAAATGGCAGCTTAAAACTGCACACACAGGCTCTGCAGTGGCAGGCCTGAGACATGTTTAAAGGGCTACTGAAGTGGGTGGCACAATCAGTACTACAGGGACACTAGTAGCATTTAATTTACAGGCCCTGGGCACATGGCGTGCACTTTACTAGGGACAGTAGGTAAATTAAATATGCCAAATACGGATAAGCCAATGTTACCATGTTTAGAGTACAGAGCACATGCACGTTAGCACTTGTCAGCAGTGGGATCCTAAAGCCAGCAAAGATTAAGTCAGCAAAACAGGAGGTCAGAAGGCAAATCAGGGGAAACCACGCCAAGGATGCCAGGCCTAACACATGTCCCTCCCAGCTGAAGGTGAGGAGAACTACCCAAACCCATAGGAGTTCTCTTCAGTAAAGTTCAAGAACCTGGAGAGACCATCAGCATTGGCGTGGTCTGTTCCAGGATGGTGTTTCACCGTAAAGTCCATTCCTTGTAGGGAGAAGGACCACCTCAACAGTTTGGTATTTTCACCCCTCATCTGCATTAACCATCTGAGGGGCCTGTGTCTGTCTGCACCCAGTAGTGAGTGCCAAACAGGTATGGCCATAGCTTCTTCAGTGTCGAGACCACAGCAAAGGCTTCCCTTTCTATTGCGCTCCACCTCTGTTCCCAGGGAAGTAACCTCCTACTGAAGAATGCTGCAGGCTGATCCAGGCCCTCTTCATTTAGCTGTGAGAGCACAGCCCGTATGCCATGCTCTGAGGTGTCTGTCTGCACAAAAAACTGTTGGGAGAAATCCTTGGCCTTGCGCACAGGTGCTGTGCACATGGCTTCCTTCAGGGTGTCCTAATACTCGTCTGTCCAGATCACCTGACGTAGCTGCTTCTTGGAAGTCAGCTCTGTCAAGGGGGCAAAAATTGTGCCATATTCCTTGATGAAACTTCTGTAATAGCCAGCGAGGCCTAAGAATACTCTCACTTCTGTCTGGGTCCTTTGGGATGCAAGGGCTGCACTTTGCCCTCCTCTACTTGGTGTTCCAAGTAGACCACAGAACCCAGCCCTATCTGGCACTTATTGGCCTTGATAGTCAGGCCTGCTCTCTGTCAAGCCTGAAGCACTTCCTAGAATTGGTTCAAGTGGTCCTCCCAACTGGAGCTAAATCCCGCAATGTTGTTTAGTTAGGCGGAACTGGTGTACTCCAACCCAACCAGAACATGATTGATCAACCTCTGGAAGGTGGCAGGAGCGTTCTTCAAACCAAAAGGCCTGACTCAGAACCAGAAGTGCCCTCTGTTTAGCCACCTCAGTCAAGGCAATCTACTTATACCCAGATGCTAAGACAAATATGCTGTGCAACTTGGAATCTCCAAGCCGATTTATGAGCTCATTAGCTCTGGGGATGGGGTGTGTATCAGTCCTAGCGACTGCATTGAGCCCACGGTAGTCCACACGTAACCTACGTTCAGGTGTGACACCAGGAGGGGCAACCTTGGGGACCAACACCACTGGGCTGGACCAAGGGCTGTTTGAGGGCTCAATAACCCCTAACACCTGCGTCTTGTAGTCTTCCTCCTTAATGCTAGCACTCACCTTCTCAGACAGCCTATAAATGTTGTTCTTTACAGGTGTGCTGTCCCCAGTATCAATATCATGAGTACACCATGTAGTGAGTCCTGAGGTAAGTCCAGCAATGGAAAGCAGTCTCTCTTTTGTTCCGGGGTCAGTGTAGGGGAGAGGCTGACACATTCCACTGACCCATGCTGGTCCTTGGAAGATAGGCGGTCGGGGAGAGGTTCACTCCCATTTTCCACCTCATCATCAGTGACCAGGAGCATGATAATCTCAGACTTCTCTAAGTGGGGCTTGAGGCGATTCACATGCAGGACTGGCTCCATTACCCACACTTTTTGACCAGGCTGAAACTCAACCAGAGTGGTATTCTGGTCATACCATCATTTCATGTCCACCTGTGTGAGTTTCCTGAAGCTAATTAAATCCTGGGGTTGCTTCTTGGGGGCTCACTCCCAGCCTTCCTTAACCAAATTGAGAGGTCATCTCACAGGGTGACCATACAGAAGTTTAAAAGGGCTGAAGCCATACCCCTTCTGTGGTACCTCCCATTAGGCGAACAAAAGACATGGCAGGAGGACGTCCCACTTATGCCTCATGGGTTTGGGTAGTCCCATAATCATGCCTTTGAGGGAACGGTTGAACCTTTCAACCAACCCATTGGTTTGGGGATGGTAAGTTGTGGTGAACTTGTAGGTTACCCCACACTCCTTCCACATGGCCTTCATGCAGTTGGACATGAAGTTGACACCTCAATCAGATACCATCTCCTTGGGGAAACCCACATGGGTAAATATCCCTATCAGTGCCGTGGCCACCACAAGCACAGTCACTGTCCTCAGAGGTATAGCTTCCGGGCTCTGGGTGGCATGACGGCGGCAGCTCCTCTGTTAAGGTGGAAGAGCATCGCCCCACTGCTCTCGCATCTGTGCACACAGGAAAAATAAAATGCTAATAAAACTATTTTATTATTTTGTTTTTTTTTGCTGTCACTGAGCCAAGTTTTGGGGGCAGGGCCATTCTGAGAAGAGTCAGCAACAGAAAGGAGGAGTGGTGGGCACTAAGTGCACATGTTGGTTTGGCCAGCTGTCTTAGGAAGGCCAAACCGACATGCACACTTAGCCTTTCTCCAACCCGAGCTGTATTGCACTGCTGGGTGGAGAACATGCACAGGCTCCTAGTCCCTGTGTGAGTGCCAAACTAGGCTACTCAGACCAATCCTGGCATTGCTCTCATGCTAGTAATAGCATTACCAGCATGAGAGCAGCATCTGGATTGGCCCTGGGGTGTCTGGGAGCCTGTGCATTGGCTGCAGGGAGTCGACAGGCTGAGAAGACCACCAAGGTGGCAGCCAGCAGGTAAGTCATATTTTTTTCTCTATTTTTCTCCCCCGTGCTGGCCCCTGTGCTCTCCCCACACTTGACTATAACAGTAGCCACTATTGAGTGGGGCTGATACACGGTAAGGCTAGATAAAAGTGTCTGGGTTCATATGAACTAGCCCAAAAGGGTTTAGAATCTGAACTGGGGATTCTGCCCACTGTAGCTCTTTGTCCAGTTTTTTTCATCACTGGGACTCTATTCTTCAAGCCTGCAACTGTTTGAAGTCACGCCTGTCAATTGCACATAAACCTGCAGCTACAACAAAAGGTACCAACACGCAGTCAGAGACTTCTGCATTACTTCACTTGCTTCCCCTGGTCTTCAAGCCACCTGCATCTGGGTTTCAATCACCTCATAGGAGTTATGAGCAGTCAAGCCAGCTCACTGACATTCCACACTGCTTCTATGAACAGCATGGTTTAACTGACTGATTGATGGAAACTTTACTTTGATAATCACTGAATGACCTTAAATTACTATTGGATCTATTAAATCCCCTGGTTATTTTAGTATTTACCCACATACCTTTTGGAAATTCTATTTTTTTAATGTTTATCTTTCACCCAATATGTTTAGGAATTTTATGTGGTTTATATCTCAACTGTATTGTTTTTTTTAGCTTTTAAATACTCGCCATCTACGTTCCCTTTAAGGCGCGCGCGCGCGCGCGCGCGCACCTTCGCCGACGTCACCGCGCACTCCCGGATGTGGAGCGCGCACAAACGATCTCAGGACGTTCGGCGGAGAGGAGCCGGCCGCGCCGTCGCTTTAAGAAGCGAGCGGCGCGAAAACCAGGCACTTGTTCCAGTGCTGCCGGCGAGGTGAGGTGTCGTAGGAGAGTGCAGGTAAGGGGGCTTGTGGGGGCTTGTGGGGGCGTGCGGGGGCTTGTGGGGGCGTGCGGGGGCTTGTGGCGGCTTGTGGCGGCTTGTGGCGGCTTGCGGCGGCTTGCGGCGGCTTGCGGGGATCGGGTGTTGGTACCCCTAGTACAGATGGATAAAAAAAGGTGCATTGCCTGGAAAGTTTGTGTGTTTGGGTCCTTGGCTGACAGACAGCGGGTCTTTTCATTTATGAGCAGACATAATGTACTGGTCTCCTGCCTACAGGAGACCAACATGACCTCCTCAGAGCTACCCAAAGTTAGAGGGGAATTGATAGGGGTAAATCTATGGCATGGCATGCTATGTATTCTCTAGGGGAACATGGATGTGAGTAGCATTGTGTGTCCCTTATGCATTGATAAACACTCATATTGACTCTGAGGGCTGTTACATGCCGTCGAACGGCACGCTGGATGGTATGGCACTGCTGCTGATAATTATTTCTGCACCAACTGTACAGCAATTAAAATTCCTTGATGAGTTGGGTCCTTTATGCCTTCGATATGCAACAATTACATGATTGTGGGGAGGGGGAATTTTAAAATGATATATGACTGTGAAAAGGACAGGTACCACCCTTCACTTCGAGGGCCCCACAGCTTTATTGCTCGTCGCTACGTTCTCCGACTGATTGCAGTAATGGATGTTTTAGACGAGTGGAGGGGGCTGCATCCGAAGACAAGGAATATTCATTTTCCTCCACAGTGTATGTTACACCAGACTATATGTGTTCTTCGGGGACAGGGAAACAACATTGCTGGTGCAGAGTCAGTGGCAGATTCAAACTGTTCTGATTGAAAATCAGCAGCGCTGCGTTTGTGAAGGTTAACGCAATAGTGCAGTGTCCTATTTAGAGAGTCATGCACGGATGCTGTCTGGAAGGATATTTGGTGGTTGGCACAAACATGCTTTATGTTATGATAAAGAGGGCTGCGATTTAACTCTCACAAAACAGAAATAACGCTGTGCCTTGATTTCAACATCAAAAACTATTACCATCTCTCTCTCTTCCATCAGTGCAGGCGCTTTTCCTGTTTGTGATATTTCTGCTTTTTGTATCAGTTTCTGGAAAGTTCATATTTTTGTGTGACAAAATAAAATTAATAATGATTTGTAAGTGGGATACAAATCGTAAAATGCTGAATTAATAGGACTGCAGTCATGCCTTAAGCACGCACTGTTTACCCTGCGTTTTTTTACAATGCATGTGTTTTTACAGCGTATGCCATTACCATGCATTGTAGATAGATATAGAGAGATATATATATATATATATATATATATATATATATACAAAGTATTTTTCGGGGGGACGCCAACACGCCCCTCAACTTACCTTAAATGCGTGGCAAAGGCATGTGCTGTAAAAACATACACATGGTAACAACATGTGTGCTAAAAAATGTGTCAGTAAGGCACAACATGGTTAAAACCTTGTTGTAAAGGCTGTTTTTTTTTATTTGAATATAATTGTAATCTGAATGACATGCTTCCTTAAGTAGCAGGATGTTGAGCTTGTGCAGACAGACAAAGCAAATACGAGCATGCTGTGCATGTACATTTCATAGACCTTTTTGTTTGGGGCGAAATGTAGACCTTTATATTGGAAGCAAGACTGCTATTTTTTTTCTTATGGAGTATATGCCTTGGATAATGTTTGAATAGATTATAGGAACTGTTAGCTAAAATAAAATGTTTACCTTTGTACACTAACAGAGATCTAGCAGGGGTATTGCTGGTCCTGGAATATATCTGTCCATTTAAAGCATTTCGTGGGGTGTATAATGAATGCATTTACTCTGTCTTTGCGGTAAGGCGGTGGCGGTGCCTTCACATGACATGATTAGCTTACTCTGTCAATTTCTGCAATAGTGAAGGACTCATTACAATTCAGGGCACGGATTGTTTCCCATCACTTTCAAAGATCATGTCAGGTCCATAATATATGTGGTATCTAAAATAGACATTTCTCTTGTGGCGGCTTTGGGGGGGGGGTGCTCGGGGGTGTGTGGCTGCAGAGCGCGGGACTGATTGTGGCCAAACGGCTGACCACACATTTCCGACCTTTGCCAACGCTTGTGTTATTTTTATGACCCAAAAATCATATTGCAACTGGTTACACTGGTTTTCCATTAGGAATTTTTTGGGAGATACAAGCGTACAACAACATTTTACTAAATGATGCTGTCTTTTTTCCTACTAGCATTTTTTCTAAAACATTTTATTTTGAAAGCAAAGAACCATCACTCTTGGTTTCAAGCTTCTGCAAATATTTGCATATAAACAGAGAGCGTTCTGGGAGCATTATACATAGCCTCATATTACTAAACTTTGAAATCGTGTGTACACATTTATACTGGAGCCGCCTTCAGTAGTGAAGGCCGAGCTTGCGGCATTTACTTTTAATGCTCACCCTAATAATGGATGCTTTTCATTAATGAACCATAAATACAAGTTTGAACAGCATTAACACATGGACCCACATATTACCTTAACTGTAGACAATGGCCTTTCCTAATCCATAATGTGGTACTGTAAACTGGCAGCCAACGTGTTTGTGCTGTAGGGGGTTGCTGACTATCTTGTCTTCAGTTGCAGGTTTCCAGTCTGTAAGGTATTTGGATAGGAGTGGTCAGGTGCAAGTACCCACAAAGACAAGGTAATTCTGTGTACGTTCCTCGTTGGGTTGGGGGTTGCTGGGTAAATAGAATCACAATCTGCACCCCTTTTCTTTTGCAGGTTTGGGAGACCGTACTACGAAGACAATTGCACAGGCAGACGGGAGTACAGGCAGAACAAAGAGGTGATTGTTTGCTAGAGTTAAAGGAGTGCATTTTCTGTTGCAGGTTTTGCTGCCAGACTGTGGTGCATCTTGATCATTGTAGTATAATATACTTACCCATGTTTTCTTCTGTTGCAGGCTTCGCAGGCAGACCCCCATACTTTGACATAGGCATACGTGAGTTCAAGCAGGAGAGGTAATTGTTTGGTAGAGTTAAACTGTGGTGCATCTTGATCATTGTAGTATAATATACTTACCCATGTTTTCTTCTGTTGCAGGCTTCGCAGGCAGACCCCCATACTTTGACACAGGCATACGTGAGTTCAAGCAGGAGAGGTAATTGTTTGGTAGAGTTAAACTGTGGTGCATCTTGATCATTGTAGTATAATATACTTACCCATGTTTTCTTCTGTTGCAGGCTTCGCAGGCAGACCCCCATACTTTGACACAGGCATACGTGAGTTCAAGCAGGAGAGGTAATTGTTTGGTAGAGTTAAACTGTGGTGCATCTTGATCATTGTAGTATAATATACTTACCCATGTTTTCTTCTGTTGCAGGCTTCGCAGGCAGACCCCCATACTTTGACACAGGCATACGTGAGTTCAAGCAGGAGAGGTAATTGTTTGGTAGAGTTAAACTGTGGTGCATCTTGATCATTGTAGTATAATATACTTACCCATGTTTTCTTCTGTTGCAGGCTTCGCAGGCAGACCCCCATACTTTCACACAGGCATACGTGAGTTCAAGCAGGAGAGGTAATTGTTTGGTAGAGTTAAACTGTGGTGCATCTTGATTATTGTAGTTTAAAGGATTGCATGCATGAGCTAGGCGTCAACGTAAGCCATGTTCCCTTATCTTGCAGGCTTTGTGGCACAGCAGGTTAAAACCGGCTGGCACGGAAATGTTCAAGCGCAAAGCTGTCACTATGGGAGAGTGCAGTGCGTCACCACAAAGGAAGAAATGTTGCCTTGTATTCAAGGAAGAGTGGATGAAGGAAATTGTGGAGGCTGAGACGCAGAAATCGCGAAGCAAGGTCCGCGTGCAACTCGGGGAACTTTTCCAATACAGTCCAGACGTGGGCTTGATTTGCAAAGCATGTGCCGAAGCCAAGATTGTTGGGGACTTTTCCACAGGGAAGAAATGGAGTGATGGCTGGAAACTGGATTACATGAAACGCCATCTACTTAGCAAAGTACACGAGTCTGCCATGGTGATCTTGAGAAACAGAAGTGCTGCTGCCAGGTTTGGTTTCGGAGTGCGGGCAATGCTGACAGAAACTGCCACTGACAAAGCAAATAGAATGGAAGTAGGTGAACGCCAAAGATCTGTGCCTGAAGAGATAAAGATTCTCATCAACAACGTGCTGCTGGCAGTCAAAATGAATACTTCAATGTTATCTGTACAAGACATCCATGACCACCTAGCTTTGTATGTCAAGATACCAGACAGCTGGAGGAGCAAGAACTATGCCTTTGAGTTCCTTGAGGCCATCAATAGCGTGATACACTGTGAAGCAATGGCAGAACTTCGTAACGCTTTGTATCACACATTGATAATTGATGAGAGCACTGATATTTCTGTTTCAAAAATGCTCATCCTGTACTTCAAGTTCCGACCAGTAACATCAACAGAGCACAAAACACAGTTTGGGGGCATAGTGAAGCTGACTAGTTGCAATGCTGAGGCTATCACTAGTGCTGTGAAAGATTTCTACACTGCCAATGAACTGGACCTTATGAAAATGGTCATGTTCACATCTGATGGTGCGTCCGTGATGTTGGGTAAGAATAATGGTGTTGCTACTCGCCTTAAACAATCCATACCTCATCTAGTTGAGCAGCATTGTGTCGCCCATCGAGAAGATTTGGGAGTTGATGATGCCTGGAAAAGGGTTCCAATGGTTAAAGAGATGGAGACATTATTGAGGACTGTCTACACTGTGTTCTCCAGATCTCCAGCAAGGAAGTCCAAGCTGGATGAAATTGCATCGGTCACTGAATGTGAAGTGGTCTCTTTTCGACCACTGAATGAAGTCCGGTGGCTTTCAAGGCATTTTGCTGTTGGGGCACTAATTCGTAATTACGAGGCTGTTCTTAAGTACTTTGAGCATGAGAAAGTTGAGGAGAATGATCCAGTTGCTAAGTATTGTTATAAAAAGCTATCAAACTCCAACTACCATATTTCACTTGCAGTACTTAATGACGTTCTGGGTGAATTTGCATCTTTGTGCAAACTGTTCCAAAAAAGTTCTCTGACTACTGTTGAAGCTGTACAGTATGCAAGAGCAAAGATTGGCCAAGTTAAGCAACAGTATTTGGGGGACACTGTCTTTTGGAGCAGTAATGTAAGAGATCTGATGGTGTTGTACAAGGAAAGGCAAGAGTTTGACAGTGGGCCTATTTTGTCTTTTGTTTCCCTTCTTTGTGAGCACATGCAAAAAAGGTTCCCTGAAGATGAGCTAAAAGAATGGGCAAGTTTTGAAATCCAGGCTATGGCCGCACAATCACATTTTGATTTTGGGACTGAGAATATACAAAGACTTGTAGAAAAGTATAAAAATGTCTTGGTCCTGGGCGATTGCGAAACACCAGAAGATGTTGTTCGACAGTACAGAGACTATAAATATGTGGTGGCAGAACATGTAAAGGGTGGGTTATTTACCACCTTTCAAGACATGGTGAATTTCACTGTACGCAATGCTGCTCAGTATAGTGTGGTCTCTCAGCTTGTAGATGTCTGCGCAACGTTTCAAGCATCTAGTGCAGATTGTGAACGAGGATTCAGCCTCATGAATACTATAAAGAGTAAATTGAGGAATAGACTAGAGCAGAAGCATTTGGATATGCTGATGAGGACAAAGGCCTACCTCCTGAACGGCCAAGTTGACCTAGATCGAGTTTATCACCACTGGAAAAATGCCAAAGATCGCCGTGAGAAGCAACCCTGTCACCCCTCTAGTGATGCCACTTGACATGTCTCCCTTATTGTTTATATGTGATATTGACAATTAACAGTGCTCAAGTTAAGAATATTTATTAAAATCTTATGATGTACCACCGTTTAAGTCTTGTGCTTTTCTAAACTTGAAGTGTACTTGCCTGTGTGACCAATTCATGTCATGGCGTGTTTATCCAATTTGGAAACTGCCCTTAAGACACTTATTGTGGCCCTGTATGTGTGAAAATGCACCATCTTTTCACTTATTGAAGTAAACGTTCTGAGTGACATTTGGTGCCGCGCACACGCGCGGTCTGGTTCCTGGCGCACATAGCCATGGTTGCAGCGCACAGAGACCCTCCACTGCCGCACACAGAGGAAAGAAATTAGAGGGAACATTGCTCGCCATACAGGCCAGCCCACTCAGAGCGAGCAACCAATTTACTTCTTTGGGTCAGGTTTCTCTAGAAATGAGCATGGAAGTGAAAGTGAATAATTGTAGGAGCACCACTGCCTTCTGCTGCTCACAATAACCAAGTGGCCTCCCTTGCCTGAAATTCTAGTAACCTTCACACGTGAAACAAATTGCGAGTCCTGTTGCTCAGGAAGAGTGATCTAAAATATTTTTATCGGTTGGATTTTGTAGAATTATTAGATCTACCATACAGTGAAGATATGGCATTGTCAAAATGAGTTTCATAAAGTGGTAAAACCCTATTCAAGGGAATGGGTTCTCATGATTATAAAATGGGCATCATCCCTGTGTGCAGAAACAGGAGACTTGTACGAGCTAGATCTTCTGCTTGTACAGTGTAAAGAAGCAAGAGGTCAATATTGCATGCAGAACTGCACCTATGTCTTCAGAGAATTCGATCATGTACTTTGGGGTGCCAACATATTTTAAACTGAAATGCCTTGGAATTTTCCTTAAAATGAAGATTGATTATCATTTATTTTAAGGAGATATAGACACAGACGTGATTCAGGCAGGTGGCTCCCGATTTTTTAAGCCAAAAGCGGCTTCTTTTAAGCTGTCACCCACCTGAAATTCTATTTTATTCAATAGAAGTCAATAGAGAAAATACACTTATTTGAGGATTTTTTCAAAATCTCCCACTTTTAAGTTTTGAAATGTAGGCATGTATGTGAAATGTCTATTCTAAGGCTTGAAATGTGTGTACAACTTGAACATTCCGTAACAATTCCTTGGTCGGGTGATTTGAATGGGTGCCCACAACAGCAAGTTGGCCATTTTGTCACACTGAGCAATAATACAGTCAGGTGTTTAGAAAAATACAAATATGATGCATTTACATGTCTTCTGATTTGGGTGATAGATAGGTTGAAGTATTGGGCATTAGGAAGCCTGCCGAAGCAGAACTCTTACAAACGTTTGAGTTGAGCACGCTAGCCAGGAATTGTGAGTGTTAATATTGCCAGAATCAACAGGACCAAGACTTGCTAAGAGTTGTTCAAAGCAATGCTGTGTGAGCTATACCAGTAAAATAATTTATGGAGGTCAGGAACTCAGGTGAGTTATAATAGTGTGAAAGGAAAGCCTTGATTCACACAGGTTAGTTAGATTTTGGAGTACATTTACACTTTAAGGGCCCGATTTACAAAGGTAAACTTACACTTTTGTGTAAGTTTTCTTTGTTTTTGGTATTCACAAACTAAGAGTCAATAGTAAGTTTACAACTGCAGTTGGGGCAGAGAACTACGCACATAAAAAGATAAGCCTGTCATCTGCAGTCGGGGTAGAGTACTCTGCACGCATAAGTATAGGCAAAACGTAAACTTTGTAATATGTTTTGTAGTATTACAAAACATACTATAAAGTACACTCAATTTGGTGCAGGCTGTGTGATGTCCTCTTTGCCTGCTGTCACCACCAGAAAAATCCTGTTGATGAGGGACAGAAAAAAATACAATAATGACCTGTGTGCCTTGGGAGTTTTCTCCCACAGTGTGAGGGTAATAAGCCTTTTTGGTTTTCAAAAACAAACTCCTATTGTGGGAGTTTATTTGAGAAAAACAAAAAATGCTAAACGTTTCGTGTGTGGGTTTTAAAACAGACAGTGGCTGCCCACTAAACGTTTTGTACCGTGAAGGGAACTGGTGTGAAGGCGGTTCCTTTCAACAGACAGAGGTGACTGCTGAACCGATGGTCACCTATAAATGTAGTTGGCAGTCGTCCGTCAGGGTGGCAGAGGTAATGTTTTAATTAGTGTACAGAAGACAGGGACCCCCTGATATGAGATCACGATTCCAAGGGCAGGGAAATACAAATAATGCAACAAAAAAACCTTTGCTAACCAATTGAAATTAATACAGAATCAAGGAATATAGGCCAACAAAACATGTAAATACAAACAATATTTTATAAGAAAGCACAATAAATATAATAAACAAAATTCAATAATCAGGCTCAAATTTGGAGAAAACAGGCAACAATATTTATATATAAAGCATCTCACTACATGGCTTTCAAATAAAATTGGGAACACTTGTCCCATCAAAACATACAATGAATCAAACAAATATACTTAAACGAATACATTGAAAACCAACAGACCTGTGTATTAATCTAGTACTCCAGGTTAAAAGAAACAGATAATGTATTACACATAGACAGTCCATGAACAAGATTTTATACACCATGTCAATAGATGAAGGAAAATTCTTCAGAAATGAGAAATTAATTAACTGAAGAGAAGATTCGAAATTCATATAATACTTACCTCAGTCAAGAAGAGAACATAGAATTATAGTGATAGAAATAGTGAATAATTAAATGATATGCTAACTGAAAAAAGAACAAAAACTGAACAAATAATGAACTCCTCGCGCAGAAAAAATGTAAAATTCTCAGAGGATTGGGTATATAGCCTATATGTGATAAAATGGTTACTAATTAGTAATACCTTAATAAGACCGAGAAACTTCTGATCTCTGCTAAAGAGGTGCTGCAGGATGAAAAAAGGATTCTCTAGACACTGATTCTTCTGATGCAGGTTCAATCGATGAGTTGTGATGGGGAATGCTTAAAATGAAAAGACGTGTTTATTGTGATACGCAAGAACTGACTTCCTACAGAAGTGTAGTAGTATAATAAGTGTTAGAATCCGGGTTCTCTGGTTGGCACAGGTACGTACTTGTGACAAGCAGGGAACCTTTCCTCTAGTCAGGGTAAGGGGTTACACTCCTAAAATAACCCCTGCTCACCCTCTAGGTAGCTTGGCGCGAGCAGACAAGGCTTATCTCAGAGCGTTATAGGTTAAGCATTTGTGAACACATACAGTAACCAAGTGACAACACTACAGATGGACACCAAACAGGTTTTTATATTAAAAATAAGGATTCTTTATATAGAGTTACCACAAGACCATTAAACGACAAAAATACACAATACTGTTACTTTAGATGGTAGAAGTTTGCTTAGTTCTCTTAAGTTCTTAAATGCGACACTTTAAGTCAATGTACCTTAGATGCGACACGCAGGGCAACGAAAGTGTTGCAACGATGCTGATGGGATGAAGTTTTTGATGCAAAGAAATAAAGACGTGAAGATCTTCCAGATGCGTTACGCTTCTCCGATGTTGTGAGAAGACTCGACTCGATGCGTCAGCTACAGCGGCGTCACCCCTTTACGCGATGCGACGACAGCGGCCTTGGCAGCGGCACTCTTCTCCGACGTTTGCAAGACGCTTCCGCTCGATGCGATGCTGCAGCGGCGTCACCCCTTTACGCGATGCGACGACAGCAGCTCCGATGGCGGCACACTTCTCCATGGATGCAAGGCGCTTTTCTTGATGCGGTGCAATGTGACATCTACGATGGCTGTGATGGCGACACGCTTCTTCCTCGATGCGAGACTCTTCTCTTGATGCGGTGCAATGCGTCAGCTACGATGGCTGCGATGGCGACACGCTTCTTCGGCGTTGCGAGACACCTCCGGAATGATGCGAGACGCTTCCGCTCGATGCGATGCTGCAGCGGCGACACCCTTTGCGAGATGCGACGACAACAGCTCCTTCTTGAGTCGCGCTTCCAGCTCCTTGCGACACGCAGTCCCTCAGAAGGCCCAACAACAGCAGCAGGCACTTCCAAAAGACTCTGGGGAGCTGGAGGGTGAAGTCCACTGGTCCTGGGACTTCGTTCAGGGGGCAAGCTCAGCACAAGCCCTTGGAGATCTTTTAAGCACAAGTTGAAATAAAGTCTTTGTAGTCTTTCTCCTCTCCTTCCAGCAGCAAGGCAACCACTGCAGGCCAATCCCCCAGGTCAGGGACAGTACTCCTCCTTACAGCTTTCCCAGTTCCTTCTCCTCAGGCAGAGGTTCTTCTTGTCAAGCAGGATCTAATTTCTTGGAAGCAGGGTCCCAATACTTATACCCCTAATTCCTTTGTTCCTCTGGGGTAGAGGGGCCTTTGCCCAGTCCAAACCAGTTCTTGAGCACTTTGTTGACATGACTCTGCCTTTCTATTCAGGGTGCAGGGCAGAGACATCAGCCGCTCCACAGGAGGTGGAGCCAGCATTGTGGTGGCAGAGCACATCCCTATTCAGAGTCCAGGTGCAGTCCTCCCACCCATCTGGATGTCAATCTCTCTATTCACCACCAGGCTACCTAGCCCTGCCCCTCTGGGTTTCCCCAGCCCTGTCACTCACACAAACCAGACAGGCAGATACACATCATAGCAGAGGCGGGCTGAAATGGTTAGGCAAGCAAATACCAACTTTCTAAAAGTGGTATTTGCAAACACAGAATATTAAAATAGACTTTACTAAAAGATGTATGTCATTATTCTGAGTTCAGGCATACTAAACTCGAATTTCTACCATGTTCCCTGGGTCTGTTAGGATCATAGGATGTAACAATTCTAACAGCCCATTCTGGCCTATGGGAACAGGTAGCCTTGCAATAGTGAAAAACGAAAATGGCTGTAATTCACTATTAGGACATGCCACACACATCAGGGCTTGTCCTACCTTATGCTTACAATGCACCCTGCCCTTGGGCCTACCATAGGGGTGACTAATATGATGTTAAGGGAAGGTTTAGGGACTGGGAAGTGGGTGCACTTGCCCAGTCAGCATGACAGTACCAGACTGCACGCAGGTTCTGCAATGGCAGACCTTGGATACATTTTACCAGGCCGCTTCTGTGGGTGGCACAACCAGTGCTGCAAGCCCACCAGCAGCATTTGTATTTACAAGCCCTGGCACTCCTGGTGCACTTTACTGGGGTCTGATAGTAAACCAAATAAGCCAATCATGGAATCCAACCAACATATACATTTTACATAGGGAGAGCCTATGCACTTTAGCACTGAACAGCAGTGGTAAAGTGCCCAGAGTCATAAAATAGCCAACAGGTCAGAAAAAGTACAGGTGGAAGGCAAAAAGTTTAGGGACCATCCGGCCAAAAGGGCCAGGTCCAACAATAAGGTATCATTGTAGTCTATATATAATTTATATAGGACTGATGAGTCCTTACATTCATAACTTTAGTTAACCACTGGGTAAATATACCTTTCTCAATTTTCATTAATATGAAAAAATAATAAAAATTCTGGTCAAACTTGAATTACCATAAGATAAGAAAACGGATAACATGAAAATAATAAATTATGAATACCTGCAAGATTCCGAGTTGCAACTGCATACAAGAGCTATTTAAAGGGATGTAAATCCATGAACAATAAATCCCTCACAGTAGGGACCAATGGAGCCAAACTGAAAAATTAAAACGGAAAGTAAAAATAAATGGTCCCCGCAAGAGACAAACGCATGCAACTGAAGGATTATACTGGTAAATATACATATGCATAAATGCAGGTATAAAAACAGGCTTGTTAACTAATGTGCAAGATAGAATAAAGATAGTCGCGTGCATATAGTTTCGGTTACAATAAATCACTATGCCCATAAGGAATTCTCACCTTTATGATCGAGTAAAGTGGCCCACCGAACTTCCGTGATTCATGTAGGCATCCGCGAACCATTGAAACGTGAAAAGATCAGGGGCGGAGGCCTGATTATGCATTTCCTTTATATAGAATTGTGAGGAGTGGCAAAAATACGTCATTTCCAGTCAAAGTAATGATGCTCTTTTAACATAATGAGATAGGTTCAATGCTATCACGTGATCTATTAGCCGAAAAAAGGCTAGACAGATCACTCAAATCAAATCAAATCAAACGAGCTTCATTCGATTTTAGAAATATAAAATCATAAATGCAGACAATTTAAAAACAACTCATCACACTTCTAAGAAATACATAGATATACATAAAAATATGCAGGTACATAAATCAATTCATTTTACTTTAACTGTTTCCGATGTAACATATTAAAAATATTAAGAAACATTTGGGATCTATACTAAAAAATAATCCATCAAAAATTCAACATTTCCCGTGTAATACTCTGAGAGATCTAAGCATTTAAGAATTGTCCTTGCTCTCAGTATGCTTTTTAGGAAACCCACCATGGTTCCAATACAATAAACTTTATTCATCATCTGTAAATACAGAAAAGCAGAGCAGCATTGCCTCCATCCCCCCTGTTTTAATAGAGGTACAATCCATCAACGTCGCTCTTTTGTGTAAAATTTGTAGAATAAGGTTGCGTGGATAGTTGTTTGTGAGGAGATGTTATCACAGGGACACATACATAGTTCCCTTGACCAATTGTTCGTGTCTGGGTGGCTAATCAAGTGGTGAAAAATCCCAAATCTAAAACGTGTCAGCACGTACCTATCGTTTCCCCCTGTACAGCACAGTAGGTATGGTTGGATATTGTATGTGCTCAGTCATTTGATGCTGGACCACAGTAGGTTTATTAATTTCCAATGCCAACCTGTTCTCCTCCAAAAAGATCATACAAACTTTTTTGAATTCCTTCCGATGTATGGAATTCATTACTTCAGGCTTGAAAAAAAATCTGAATGCCTAATATCATGCAGGAAGTTTTTTTTACATATTTTAACCAAGTAATCTTACTGGCATGGTCTGGTTTCATTACATCGGTTAGGATTTCCTTATTTAGACCTGTGCTGGTAGAGGTCCAAATTCTATGCTAGAGCAGTACTGGTTGTACCTTAATTAAATCGGAAATGTATGATACTCCTAGCTCACTGTGGCAAATAAAAACTGGGGTGCTAGCAGGGACTGCCAGGATAAATCTTAAAAAGGCGTTTTAAACATGTTGAATTGGTGCACAGTCCTGAAATCCCCATATACCTGCCCCAAAGGTAGCTATGCTCACGCATTTAGCCTGATAGATTTTCATGAGAATTTCATGGGGCCTTTTGCCCAGTCCAGTTTTTTGGTGAAATTAATTAAGGCCGCAGTAGACTTCAAAAACAGAAGGCTTCTAGTCTTATTTGCCTGAGCCCAGGACCCAGTACGGTTAAATAAGACGCCCAGATATGTGAAGGAATTGATAGGTTCTACCCTGCTTCCCCCAGCTTGAAAGCTTCTATACTTGTGTTTCCCTCTCCCACAAGTCATTATAAAACTTTTCTTTGCATTCATTTTTAAGCCCAAATTGTCCATATAACTAGTGTAAGAAGTGAGAGCCCTTTGTAGACCAATCTGGGTATGTGCCATAAGTACCGCATCGTCCGCGTAAAGAAGGGAGACTATCGGACGCTTGTTTACATATGGCGGGTCCCTGGCGTTTGACACCAGCTCCTGTTTCAGGGCGTTGGTAAAAAGAGTAAACAGGAGTGGTGCCAAAACGCACCCTTGCCTCACTCCCCTCTCCACTTTGAACGATGCGGTACATTCTCCCTGAAGTCCATAACGGACTTTGGCTGTTGCACCAGAGTACAGCTGTTTTAAAAACTGAATTAATGTTGGGTCCACCTTAAGATTTGCTGTGTATAACACAGTCAAAAGCGGCTGTAAGGTCGACAAATGCCAAATAAAATTTCTCCGATTTAGCCTGCGTATACTTTCCAATTAAAATACTAAGATTAAGAGCCTGCTCGTTGATTCCTAGACCAGATCTAAAACCATACTGTACATCACTTAAAATATTGTTTTCTTCTGCCCATGATTGCAGCCGATCTAGAACAATCCTTCCTGCTACCTTCATGAGAGAATCTAATAAAGATATCGGGTGGTAGCAGGCGGGATTTTCCCGATCCCCCTTTTTAAAAATTGGGACAATTATTGATTCATACCATGTATTTATAAAACCTTTTGCACAACATGCTTGTAAAATCCATGTTAAAATTGGGGACCACAACTGTGGGATTGCCTTAAATAAATCAATTGGCACCCCATCTGGGCCTGGGGCCCTGCCACTCTTACTTGCATTTAACGCCTTCGTTACATCTTCCAGAGTGATATAAAAGTCAATAGGCAGAAAATCCTGGTGGTCCCCCTCGGGCTCTCGCCTACAGTCTAATTCCCTCTCTGTAGCACTCTGTAGGGTGTAAACATTTGAGAAAAAATCCACCCAAAGTTTTTTCCTCTATTGCTACCTCTATAGAAGGCGCATCTGGCTCAGTGATAAAAAAGGCGCGTTCACAGCCTGCCAGAATAGGGAGCTGTCTTTGCACAGTGAAGCTTCATTAATATTCTCCCAGGCCTTCTCTTTCATTTAGTTTTTCCTAGTTTTCCTAGCTTCGTTACACAACTTCCTACATTTCCTAATTTCCTCTTACTGTCTTATGTAGGGCTTCTTTTAAATCAGTGTGGGTTTTTAAACAGTTTTTTATCAAACCATCCCTTTGTGCAATTATGTACCTTTGCTTTCAGCTTGCAGCAGGTTTTTAACGACCTTAGTAATATGCGTGAAAGCAGACAGGGTGTAAGTGTACGATATATTATCGTTTAGACACGTTAAGATTGAATCATACGCCTTGGTGACAATTTGTTTACTCAGCTCCGACGAGTCTAAGCTAGACCATCGTAGTGTGTATGCATTTTGTCTTCCTATTGCTACATTTTGAACCCATGCTACTCGATTGCAATGTTTCCTTACTGCAATGGTTGGAATGGATATGTTTACACTTAAGGGAAGGTGGTCGCTCATTGCATTGCGATGGATATTATAGCCTGTGACATAACTTGCCTATCGATTTAGCAAAATTATAAAATCTATTGTGGATTCAGCACCTCTACCTATACAGGTGTAGCCGAAATCCACCCTGGGCGAACATAGATGGTTTGCAAAGCCAAAATCGTGCAGGTATAGGATCTCATTAAACATCTCACCCCTCTCTGAGTGACAAAAATGACTCTCCGGGTCTTCCTCCTCAGTTGTTAAACCACGTTTTCCTAGCCCGGCCAATGAACATAAACCAACATTAAAATCTCCACCCCAAATAGGAATTATTTCAATCTCTCCTTTTGATTTTATTTTAATAATATCCTGGCTAATCCTCTTCAATATATCACCCAGTTGCCCTTTTTCAGCATTGTTATAAAAATTAATTATGGCCAGTGTACGTTTAACATCCATATGAATCAATACAATCTGGTAATAAATTTCAGAGATAACCATTTCTATCTTTGAAGCCCCAACCAGATTTAAAACATACACGCAAATTCCACCCTTAGGTCTACCGCTCGTTGAGAGAATTGCTGGAGTATGCAATGTCCTGAAGCAGTTTATGTGTACTTCATTGATCACCCAGGTATCTTGTACACACAGGATGTCAAAATTATTTATAAAGTCTTTCCAGGCTATATCGTTCGCTTTATTGTTGAGGCCCGCTATGTTCCAGAAGAGAATTCTAAGTTTTTTTGTGTTGGGGTGAGTTAACTCAGGGACAGGATCAAGCTGATTTATTGATTCAGACCCGTTTGCGGAGCTCGGTTAGGGGCCCGACACTGCACATTTCAATTAGGGGCCCCGACACTGCCCATTTCAATATAATCCCTGTTAGTATGATCAAGCCCAGGTATTTCTTCGCCTTTAGAGTTACTGTCCCCCCCCTTCCATTAGTTCACCCCGGATTGGAGAATTCAAGGTAGCTACACAATAAGTTTTTGTGCAAGAGATGTCATCATGCCCTGTTAAGTCTAAATTAATAGGTAGTCAATCATTCTCATCTAGGGTCAATAAGGCCCATTATCTATTTGATGTCTCCAAGTTGAAAAGAGAGTTGTCTCTAAACTGCCTAGGTGGACGGTAACTATATGGTCGTGTTGGACGCATAAGTTGGTAAAAGAAACCCAAAGGGAGAACATTTATGTTTGTGTTGCTGAAGTCAGGGTCCTGTGTTTTTAATAAAACTTCCCTTATCAGTGATGGAGATCCTAATGAGAGGACAACGCAATCACCTTGGAAGAGTTTATTACTATTTCCCACCCAGCCAATTCTCCTCACCATCTTGAATTCTCTAAAAAGGGCAATAGTCAGACCTGTTCTGTTTCCAAGCCAATAAATAGTTTTGTTTGTTTGTTTCTTAGGGCAGTCCAGGTTCCCTTTTCAGCTAGTGTAGAAGGAGAAATATTAGCCAAAATAACAGTATAGGGGGTAGCCGCCGGGGGCAGGTTTAGGGTCTGTGGGCTGCATGCATCCTCTGGGGTGTTACTATATGTTGGGTTCGTTCTTGTGGTTTTCTCGCCCACCCGTCTCTCACCCGCCTGGTTACCCAACTTTCCCGTTTCAATTTTTCTACACGCATTTAAGATGGTGTTCTTCGTGTGTACTGTTACTTTGGGATATGTTCCAGGCCCCACACCCCTTTCTCTTTCCCCTGGTTGTCCCTTTGCTATTAAAGTAGCAACTTTTGGGTCTACGCTCTCAGTCTGTGTGATGGAACTAAATGACTTCTTAAGTTGCATATTCCCATCTTGAATAGCTGTATTCTGAGTTGCAAGGACTTTCTCTATTTCTGCTTCTATTTTATCAAGCCTACCAGTAAGAGTGTTAATAGACTGTGTAACAAACTCGGTTAGATGTTTTATCTCCATGGACAAATTTAGTCTCAACTGGGTGTGCATTGCATTTATTTTTTGCACGTGCTGTATTAGTGGAACCTACTTTCATCTGGGTTTTATTCTTAGGGCCCTGTGATTATCCCTGTAATTTTCTTGTGTGAGTCTTAGTTAGTCTGGGGGTAAGTTGAGATGCAAGTATTCCATTTGGTGGAGAATCAAGTATTTCTAAACTTGGTGATTTGCAAGATTTCTTGGAAGGGGGTAAATGATCAATATCAGAGTCACCAATGGAAATATCATCAGGAATACATCCTTTTTTTCTGCTCAGTAGATGTTTTGCCCGAAATATCTATATAAACAACACCTGTATCCACTATCGTAATAGCTTTGTCCTTTAGTCTAGTGCCCAATGAGTCCATGTTTAGTGTTTCTTCTACAGAGGTTATCTGTCTTTCAATATCACCAACTGCCCCAGTTAAGTAGTTAAGCAAGGTCATGTTGAGTTTTCTATGTTTGCTTGATGATTTAGATACATGGCTTGCTGTTTGCTTTCTTTTCCCCATTTTCAGTATTGAGGAAATTAATCTGTGCCCTCTAAAACTACCAATATTCAGAGGATTTAATACGCTAACTTACCCACTCAAGGTATAAAATGCAATGTGTATTCAGCAGGTTCAAAAACACGATATACTTTTTTAGTCTTTCCCTATTTACAAAGCAAAGTGCAGTGTGCAATGTTTGCAATAACACAGGGCGTAAGTGCAAAGTGCTAGAATAGTCTAGTCAAATTAGTTAAAAAAAATGGGCTAACCTACAGCTAATTGCAATACAACTTCTGTGAGGGGATTGCTATTGAAATTTTTCCGTAGAAAACGATGGTGAAAAGTCTACCACTCTATCGTGATGCGTCAATCCAATATGGCAGATTTTTCAAAATGGCTGCCCATTATTTGAGATATAGGGTATAACTGTTTATATGCCCATGTGTGGTATCATTTTATATGTTTTTAGGGACGGGAAAGGCAAAAATTACATCAAAAATTGTTTCTGATGACTATAACATCAAAGTGGGATTAATACAATAAACAACGATAATTATATGTTAATATGCCAAACATAGTTTTGACATTATTTTTTATTTACATTTTTTTAACATCATTTGAAAAGGATAAACAAATTTCAACTAGATAATATAGCACTTCTCAATATGACACTGACAAATGAAAATTGTTAAAGAGATAAATTCAAACAGCACTCCTCAGTATAAGAATAGTATGCTTTCAATCATCGTCCATGTCCACTTCCATGGAATTGCAACAGCTTATTCCTCGACAATCCGTGCACGCATCTGTGCACACTATTCCCTATCTTTTGCATATACATTGCAGAGTCGCACATTGACTCTTGCTACAGCCACATTTCACAAATTTTAATAAATGATCTGGTGCTGGTGCTTGACTCATTCCCATGGGAGCCAATCTTCCATCTTTCACTTCAAATCCCCACTGTAATGGATCCATATGAATACCCATCCACTGATGCACCTGATGATATACTCTGAGTGAATGAAATTTGCAGGCATCCTCTGTAGGAGGCAAGACTTCCGGTTTCACATGTTTTGTTGATTTTGTTGCCTTTGAAGTGAAAGTTCGAAGTCTCATATCATGTAGTGTGCTGTCTCCTGTTATTCCTCCATACAACTCTATAATAGCATTAAGACCAGCATTTTCAATTTCTTCTGTTGATTTTTGTGAAGTTTGGAATATGGCAGCACTTTCTTTGAAGCTGCCTGATTTTCTTAGCAACTTTATGGAGTCACATTTTCCTAATCCAAATGGTTTGGAGGTGGATCCTAATACAGCAGGAGCAAATAAGATGTGAGAGCAGACATCATTCCCTAAAGCTTTTGCTAATTTCCTAATATCATACACAGTTATGTTTTTGGAAGATTTCTTCGGTTCTGGGCAAAGGAAAATATCAAATTGGTTTTCTTGAAAATGATGAAGGAGTAGTATGAGAAGATCGGTGTCCTCGCCAACAATGGCTGTAGGATGAGTTTTGGCCGACTCAATAGCCTCCAAAACGACCATGAAGTCTGTATCACTATGAGCTTGCTTTGTTTTACACCCAGCTTCTTGTAACTTTTGCGATAATTGATCATTGAAGGCTTGTTTATTTTCATTATTACTCAGAAATAATTGTTTCTGGATGGTGATGGAGGTAGAAGTTATGAAATTTACTTTAGGTCCTACAATACCTCTGTTTCTTTTTAGATGGGCTTCTGATTTTGTAGAAAACGTATCTCCATATCCTTCGAATACTATTATTTCCTGGCCATACTTTATTAGCACATATCTCTCATAGGCACAAAGCACCTCATGGAATGTCTGATTCGGACTCCAAGGACTAAACACCTCCTGCAAATCCATGCCACTAGCCTGAGCACAAAGCAACAAGCGCTGAAACAATAGTTCAGGATCCATAACAAAGGTTTCTTCTTTCAATTTAACAGATTGAACTGATTTCATTACCTTCACCTGGTTGCTTTTTCTGAAAGAGAACTCAGAGACTCTTTTGTTCGTCATCCCATTAAGAATTCTATTTCCAATTTCTTCTGCAAGTTCAGGATTAACATCACTGCCATAAGTAACAACCGTGACAATGTTACGCAGGTTGCTGTCTCGCTCAAAAACATTGAGCTGGTCTACATATACCAGTACTTTCTGTGTATCTCCTTTATCGCGTTCAATTCTTGAACTGGTCATAGTAACATGTTGCTCACTTGCTGTATGCTTCAATGAAGCAAAGTCCTGCATGCATTCATTCAAATGGACGCAAATGGGGCTTGACATAACCCAGACAAGCTGCTGCTGTTCTGTCATACCTTTTCCATGGGTTATTCCGCTGAATCCTTTTATATTCTTCATTAGAACTTGTTCAATTACCAAATCAGTGGAAAGGCCACCCCAAAACCTATCACTTCTTCGGACAACATGCAGACCATTTGTAAATGCCGTGTATACATCAGGAGCTTCAAATTCAAGCTCAACCATTCTCTCATAATACAGTCGTGCAGAACTGGCATACAAATTATGGCCACATGCTGCATAAAAAGGTAGCATCTCCTTTACCATTGCAAGATGTAGATGCCAATTTCCTGTTCTTTCAGCTTTTAAGAATTGTTTCGGGATGTTGACCATTTCCAAATATTGCAACCAAAGTCGAGGAGTCCTGTAAAATTTAAGTTCATCTTTGGCCTTCAACAGTTTGGTTGCAACTTCCACAACAGCATTATGTGTAAAATCCTCAACAGAAAGCTCACCATTAACAAGATTATTAAACAATGATCTAGCTGCCTGTAAATCGTCGTTATCATCTAGGGCTTGCGTTGCTAAAATCGTGTTGAAAACTGATGAAACAATAAGAACGAATCACTCTTGCAATAGCTTTACCAGAAAGCATGTGCTTTACAGCATTTCCTGCATATATGATCTCAAGTATATCCACCAAGCCTGCTCCACTCATCAAAAAACCGATGCATCCAAGAAAACTCATGATTGTGTGCAGGCCTCCTAGTCTCAGAATGACCTTCTTCAAAGGACTCTCCTGTGATTCATTGGCTATGATGCTACGTGCTTTGTGGAAAAGAGGCTGGTCGAATGTTATAATAGGGGTCTGGCTGTATCTCTTGGCATGGTCCGAAACAAAAAACAGTGTTGAGAGAATACACGTCTCATTTGTTGGATCCATGTTAATCATTGGCAGAAAGATGACAGATGATACACCGGGATGGTTACCTTTATGTAGTAGTTGGCATACTCCTTGCCATCTTGGAACACTGTTGCTGAGTAGATGTGAGATGTTCAATAAAATATCCAGGTTTGCAGATGGGTCACTGTACGCAATTTCCTTAATGGTATTATACTTTAAGAAACGCATCCCACTGGCCTGTGAATGATATGTTTTTATTGGGATTTGAACCAACCTCCTCAGTTCTTCAAATGAAACTTAGCGTTTCTTAATGACCGCTGAAAATTTTCCAGTTGGAGTCACAGTGGCGATAATGCCCATCCCATGCATATTGAACGAATTTTGGAGGACTTTCAGTAGGTTCCACAAGGACAAGTATAGTATTTCCTCTTTCTGCTGCAGCTGAACGTTCAAAACGGAGAACTTCTGAATAGGAGCTGCAGAATCCCATAAGATTTACCGCTTCAACTACAAATCTCGAGCTTGTGTTTTCATGTAATTGAACTGCCAGCCCTAACTGCAACGGTGCAACTAAGACTGGTGGGCGCACAGCTTGCATAATTGCCTGTCCTATAGAAGCTACTTTTCTCTCTCTGTTGGTTTTATCAGTAACAAAAACTGATAATAAGAGCCTTAACGAATCAGGAATATAGCTCACATTATAGTCAACACTACTCATGTTTTCAATGGGTGGATATGTTTCTGGTTCTACAGGGATGTCTTTAATATCATTTCTTATTATTTCAGCAGCTGCCATAAGGAGATTGTTTCGATCCTCTTCAACATCTTCATGGCTATGACTGTGGTACTCTTGCAATACATGAGCAGCTGTACTTTTAAAAGTAACGACATCAGCAGTCCCTGCAGCTGTTCCTATGAAAATTTCATCTTCAAAATGCTCTTTGAGTTTTTGTTTCATATACTTCGAACTGTATGGTTCGCTATCTTCTGGCAGTAATTCTCGCATTTTATTAACAAGTTATCTAACAGTAGTTTGTTCTTCATCATTTGCCTCCATGTATTTAACTACTTGAAGAAAAGTTTCCTGGCGAACTGAGTCCTCTGGTCAACCTGAAGATATTGGAGGGTTATCAGTGAACTGCCCAGGAATGAATTTCCCAGTATAAAAATTGACATAACACTGTTTGTGGTAGCATGCATCTACAGCATGTAAATCAGACACATTTTGGATACGTCTCTTAACTTTGTCTGCCCATTCATCGTTGCGTTTATTGCATTTTTGTAAAACTGATGATTTGAATTCCACTGTTTGTGCATTAAACCACGCATTTTTTTTCCTCTCCCTGAAGTATAAACTTAACTCAGTACCACAGAAAAAGCAATTTTTTCTAAAATCAAACGGGGTTTTATACGACCATAGAACACGAGAAGTTGTGGGATCTGATTCTTTCTCCTGGAACGGAGTTTTCAAGTTAACAAAACGCGCTCTACATTTCTTGTGAACTTTCTGCCCAACACAAACGGGAAACTTAGATATTTTACTCTCCTTGCATTCTTTTTGAATTCCAGTCACTCCTCTTTCAGTGAGTACAGATACATCGTCATCTTCTTGAAACACCACATCACAAATGAGATACTTTTCTACGTCCATTTTCACTGTATCTCACAGCAACTCGCAAGAACCTGTAACACATAAATGAAACATTTTTGATTAACAAAAAAACAAACAATAACAACAAAGTTACAAAACAAAACACAAACAATAGCAAACTTTTTATTTCAAAAGTTAATTGTAATATTTACGTTCCTTCACACTTTGTCATATAAGTCAACGAAAAAATTATACAAACTTTGTCTAACTGACATATTCCGCGATTATTTGATATTATGGTCATCAGAAACAATTTTTGATGTTATTTTTTACTTTCCCGTCCCTAAAAACATATAAAATGATACCACACATGGGCATATAAACAGTTATACCCTATATCTCAAATAATGGGCAGCCATTTTGAAAAATCCGCCATATTGGATTAACGCGTCATGATAGAGTGGTAGACTTTTCACCATCGTTTTCTATGGAAAAATTTAAATAACAATCCACTCACAGGAATTGTATTGCAATTAGTTCTAGGTTCCGCAACAAATTGACTAGTCTAGAACTAACAATACCTTGCCTCGAAGGGAAAAAGTGCAGCGTGCTTTATGTTATTAGCAGCAAAGGACATATAAACAGGATACCGACAATAAAGTGCGTCGTGCAATGTCCCAACTAGAGTAAAAATGGGTCCCAAATAGTCCGATCAGTCCAAGCTGAATAAAGTATTTTTTATTAACTTTTGCCCAGTCAGCTTGGCCACAGTGCGTACCGTTTTCACAAATCAATTTTGGGGGCAAATACCAGCTGCAAATAATATGGCATTCAATATGGGAGTCACAGTACCTCTCAGCCTCCTTCTGGTGGAGAACACAAACCTCGGGCCTTGAGGTTAGAGGGGTGGCCCTGCCCTGCAAATTCCTGGCAATAACGGGCAAGGAAAGCTTCGCCCGGGCACAGCCCACGCGTGTCGCGCGCCGCGTGGGTAGAGGCGGTGCTTTGAACGTGATTGAAGCTCAGGGGCCTCCCCCCTCACTCGCGGCACCTGCGGATGGCTCGTTGCACCCTGAGAGATGTAGTCTCCAACCAGGGTGTACCGGTGACAGTGCGGCTTTCTGGAGGCCCTGGGACTCCTGTCCCACCAGGGCAAGAACAGCGTGATGGCAGACAGCAACGCAGGCACAAGGACTCAACAGGCCCCCGTGCCGCGGGGGTATAGGCAGTTCTTTATGCACGATGGAAGCTCAGGTGCCTCCCCCCTCACTCGCGGCACCTGCGGATGGCTCGTTGCACCCTGAGAGATGTAGTCTCCAACCAGGGTGTACTGGTGACAGTGCGGCTTTCTGGAGGCCCTGGGACTCCTGTCCCACCAGGGCAAGGACAACGTGATGGCAGATACCAACACGGGCACAAGGACTCACCAAGCTCCCGCGCCGTGGGGGTAGGGGCTGTGCTTTGAGCACGGTGGAAGCTCAGGCGCCTCCCCCTCACTCGCGGCACCTGTGGATGGCTCGTTGCACCCTGGGAGATGTAGTCTCCAACCAGGGTGTAGCGGTGACAGTGTGGCTTTCTGCGGGCCCTGGGACTCCTGTCCCACCAGGGCAAGGACAGCGTGATGGCAGACAGCAACGCAGGCACAAGGACTCAACAGACAGACAGATCACTCATACTCTGTGAGGAATGCAAAAGTCTTTGCTATGTGAAACTTTCCAATAGAGCGCAAAGAAGGACAAGGCTAATGCTACATCCCCAAAATAAACTAGACCGCATATGTTCTAGAAACTAGAATGGCAACAGCATCTCAATATGAGTGAGAATACCAGAGGAGACAGGATAAAGGGTCAAATAAAATGGATCCGCAAAATGATTTATAAAAAATAAATCACACTGAAAAATTCTGACTCACTAATAAGTGTAAAGTCTGAAATAGGTAGAAGTGTGTGATTCTAATAGGAAAAATCAACCTAAGAAGGGTAAAGATTCTTTCATAACTCACTGATGGGCCATTGTATAAAAGCACAGGGTAAACATACTAGAAGGTATATGATGCCAGGTATGGAGATGGCCAAAGTAAATGGTTCCTAGATATAACTATTTATTATATTTACTGGCATTTTCCCAGGGTAAATAGTTGTTAAGGCCCGAGTATAGGTATTAAGAGTAAATCCTTTAAACTTCTCTTGTTTTTTGTACTTCAGTGCTCATGATCTCTTCGGTAATTTCAATTTTCGCTAAGATTACTCATTCAATAACTTCTGGTTCGTGTTGAAAGTCAAGATAATGTTTGACTAAGGGAACTGCTAATTTAGATGTTCTAATCGCTTTTTGCCAATATTAGTTGATTCTGTATTATTTTCGATTGGTTACCAAGAGGTAATGTTTTTAACCACCCTGACAGACAGAGTACTGTCTACTACACTCTAAATCAGGTTCTTAACTCTGATAAAGGGTATGCAGGTGTATGCCTGAAGTGGGCCTTTGGAAGGTCAGCCATTTTGAAGCTTGCTTTTAACATGGTCAATTCTGTAATTGAATCCAATCAGCCGCCATACAGGATGATATTCAATCAGGCCTCGATTGCAAGTATTAGAAGAGTATTTTAACAGATCAAGTAAATTTTGGTAATGTGGGTGAGCTATATATCAAGTCCAGTAACTACCTCCTATTGAAAGTTCAAACTCAGAAATGTGGCAAAACATCCACAATTTGCTGCCTACCTGTGGAGACATGCAGAGCTGGCATCATAGAATGTTATAATGCCAGCTCTGGGGAGAGAATGTTCATAAGGATACTGAAGAGGCTGGTGAGCGTGGAGCTCAGCTGGGTATGTTGTGTTTAAATAAAGCTTTTCTGGAAGTAACTTGTGCCCTTGGATCCTTACACTGGCAACGAATTGAGGGAACTGTGCAGGGGACAGTCCTGCGACATCTTCACCCCTGGATTAAACAATAAGGCAATTTATCGACCGATTTAAATGATTAATTGAAAGAGAAGGAAAAAAGAAAAAATTGGTGTGACTCTCTAGAGTTAATGAGAACTGTGTATGTGACACGTTCGCTCCCGACGTATTTATTGTTACTTTCAGCTCATTTTTAATGCTATTATTGAGCTCACTCCTTTAACGGTCATTATTGGCGCATGAGGGTCGGCACACGACCTATCTGCTGAGATAAGAACCGGTGCGAGGCCTGAACGCGACCGGCGCATGTGACTGGCACGCGTCTTGCGGCTTGTTCTTCAAGCGAAAAAAAATACCTCTGTGAGGCTTGAACGCGGCCTGTGCGTGTGATTGGTGCGCAGCTTGTTTACTCAGAAAAGAACCGGCGCATGTGATCACGCGATTTCTGTTATAAAGAAAAGTTTCAGCGTTGGCGTGATTTTAGACATGTAATGCAAATATGCCTCAATTAAACAAGCGCGGATTCTACCTTCCCTGATTCTGCTCCTACAACTGCAATATAAGAAGGACTGTCTGATTCTACACATTAGACATGGAAACAAGACTACTGAAAAAATGTAAGACAACCTTTGTGTTATTTATTTTAGGTAATTTTGGTTATTTGTTGTAATATATAATCTATTATAATTGATTGTCACCTTTCCTAGCTTCTCCTGGTGATCCACCTGTACTGTGGAAGCAGTGGAAGAGAAGATTGTGTGTGGATGGGAGGACAAGGATGGACAAAGACTGGAGATGCGTGAATACTTCAAGATCAGAGATAAGATGAACATAGTTGATGGGAAATTAAGACGAAGAAGTCCATTTTTTCCTCCCTAGTGTATTCAAGCTAGGATCCTCAACATTATTCATGAGGGGCACCCTGGATGGGGTCTCATGAAAAGGAAGGTGAGGCAATCATTTTGGTGGCCTGGTATGGATCATGATGTGGAGGCAATAGTAAAGAATTGTGTGCCATGTGCTAATAGTGATAAGACCAAGGCTGGTCAGACAGCATCCGTTAGAGGTGTCAAGTTTTCCTGACAAGCCCTGGGAAAAGCTAGCTATTGGTTTCTTGGGACCCTTATCTAGATTAGGAACAGCAGACAGATTCATCATAGTTTTAGTAGATTACCACTCCAAGTGGTTTGTCATCAAGACAGTGTCGGAGGTGAACACATCAACTGTTATCAGATTCACCTGAATACAGACCGCAGGATACTCTCGATAGTTTGCAGGACTTGGGTCTCGAGCTGGGGCATGATATGGGCCCCTTACACCATCTGCGGATGGAATGAATGTAATCCTGACGATTGCCATAGGATGGTACAACAACTAATACTCTGAAAATATTGTGAATACGCTACACTACACTTTAAGCCCTGATGAAGTTCCTAGGCACTCAGGAACAAAACTGGTTGGCTGAGTTAAAAAAAAAAAAAAGATTTGCAATATTTTGGAATAATAAAGGAAGATGATGGACTCAATCTTGCAAAACTGAAACTTTTTTCCTGGTGCACATTCCTTTCAAAGAATTTCCAGTTTTCAGATTCATGGAGGAAGTTTTTGTGGATGAAGGAATATCGAAAACTCTTATATACGATAATGGGGTGCAGTTCTTATATAGGGAAATGACAGCTCATCTTTCTGGTATGGGAATTGTACATGAGAATTGGTGGAGAGAGTGAATCGATTAGTGATGGAGAACATATAACTGTTTTTAGCTAATCATTTGTCATGGATGAAGGAATTGAGGAAAATGATGTGGGCGCATAGGACGACTCCTCATTCTGTGACAGGTGTTTCACCATTTGTTTCCTTAAAAGGAAGGTTGCCAAGTATGAAGGAGTGTCCTGTGTGTTTAAGTAGTGTGGGGAATGCTGTGGTGGATCGAGAAGAAGTAAAAAGAAGCGGTCTAAGGTCGCAAGGAAAAAATGTAGTATATTACAACAGACAGGATGTCGGAAAGTGTAATGTTGGAAATGATGATTGGGTGGTTGTGAGAAAAAGAACTGTTGTCTCCAAAGGAGAAAGTAAGTACTCTACCCCATGCAGAGTGAAAGAAGTCAAACGCAATGTGGTGGTCTTGGAGAATAGTGCTATGAGAAGTTTAGGTGATGTGTGTAAGGTTATGAAATAATGCTCTGCATTATGTGTACTATTATGAACGCTCATCAATCAATCTACTGTGACACTGTAATGTGCATACAAAGCTATCGTTTTTATTATTGTTACTATGTGGTTGTTCTGTAATTTGTGATCTACAAATGTGAATTTCTTGTTCAAAGTATTGTAAGGGGGAAGATGTGTGGAGACATGCAGAGCTGGCATCATAGAATTCTATGATGCCAGCTCTGAGGAGAGAATCTTCATACAGATACTGAAGAGACTGGTGAGCTTGGAGTTCAGCTAGGGGTGCCGTATTTAAATAAAGCTTTTCTGGAAGTACTTCATGCCCTTGGATCCTTACACTATTGCATGGATTTTCTTAGGTCCTGGTAATTACCAGATGTTCTTACTCCAGTCAATGTTGCTGTCTTAACCTACCAAAACGAACCGGGGGAAAATTGAAGGGTGCAGAGTTTTTGCTTTTGTGCAACTGGTAATTACTGGATGTGGTAAGCTCCTAATTACCTAGAATTCTGGTCCCTCTTGTGATCAGGGTCAAATAGCCCAATCTTCATTCTCAGTATTTGCTGGGTTTCTTAAATACCTCATGCCCCTCCACCTTGTCGGGAATGGCGGCCAAATTATTTTGTGATCTCATTCTGGGAAGTTTACAGCACTCCCACAGTGAAGAAGGCCAGTGCCCAAAGCATGGACACATGTGAGACTGTGAGCATGCACGCATATGGGTTTGATATGTTTTGATTTTTGTCTTTCCCATAACGTAACAACCTGCTAAATATTTGCACCATGTGAGAGGAGGCAGAGGAGGCCTGACCTGAGGATCAAGGAGAAGGTGTGGGACTTTGTGGTGGTGCTGCCTTACCACCTGAGGGTGGGGTCAACAAGATTGGGGGGCACACCTACTCCCCAAAACAGTGGAAAGGTTTCTGCCACAAATGGGCCATTTCTCAAAAAGGATGCAGAACTCTTAATGGGTGTCAGCTTTGCACAGCCCCCACACATGAGCTGGAAGCTATCTCTGCGTGGGGGTTTCCAGCTCACCTTCACCTTCACTGTGTTACATCAGCTCTTCACCAGGCAACCATCTAAAGAGAGCTGATATCATGTGACTAATGGTGACACATGTGTGTTTTCAGGTGTGCATACTGTTTTGAAGAACACAGGAATTGTCCACTGATACAGCGTTTTCTGGGCCCACTTGCTTACCATTGGTCCTCTGACAGATCTTTCTATCTGACTGAGAAGTGACAGGTCATAAGATACCATGGCTTAAATATGTTCAGGATAAACTGGAGTGGTTGGGTTTTGCAAAATACTTTAAGGAACCAACGTCCCTAACTCCGCAGCTAAAGGTCATGTTGAAAGCAGAATATATGAGGCGGATAGCCTGTGCCCGAGAAGACAGCGAAATTCTGAAAGGGTCAGTGAGATCTCATATATTAACAAAATCTGTTGTAGGACTAGAACCCTATCTGGCACTGATCTACAACAAAAACGATAGGTTTTTAATGACCAGATTCAGACTGGATCTCTTACATCATATTTTAGCAGTTCCCGCAGGGTACACGAAAGATATTGGTTCAAAGGGTCCCTGTGGCTGCGATCTGGGATCTCCACAGGACACCCTACATTTTGTATTCTTTTGTCCACTATATGAATATCCGCGGGCTCTTTTTTTAAAAACCATCCTAAGAGTGAATAAATTCACCCAAGTTAGAGTAGCTCTTCTATACTTAAAACTTTCCGAGGAACCCTTTACCTTGTTCTGTACTGTAAATTTTTTAAGATTAGCCGTGAAATTGAGGAATTCTAGAAGGGAGGCGTAAGTTATTCTGTTTGCCGGATACTGTAGTTGAGGCACCCGGATTAAAGTCCACCCGTAAGATAGTTTTACACTTTACACAGAACGGGAGATAATATGTGGAGTTTTCGCAATTGCTGTCTCGCAATGTTTAGAGTACTTGGGATGTTAAAAGAAGTTTGTTTTATTTAGGCTACGGCTTATTTTAAATTGATTGATCTTATGTAAACTACGATCTTGTATTTTAATCAATGTTTATGTGTTGGTATCCCCTATCTGTATAGCTGTTAGCACACTGCACTTTATAAAAACTATGAATTTGCAATTTAGCACAAATCTTAGGCCCAACTCTGCTATTGAGATCTTGGAATGGCCCATTAGATATGTTTTATTTTAATGTTTTATGATGAACTGTTCATATTATTGTATATGAAATATGTAAATATATTGTTCTTTTCTGGATGTTTTAATATCCGAATAAAGATACTTTGATGATGACAGGAGTTAGCATAAATCATCAATCAAAATCAATTAACAGTGCTACACAATGAGGACCAGGAATCGGTAGCTATGGCTTAAAATGTTTTTACAAATTCAATAAGTTCAAATATTATACTCTTTAAACCATGCAATAGAAATACAGAATAGCCACAGGCATGCCAAGCCTGCAAAAAAAATTAAGACAGGCTAGGATAATGCAGACAAGAAATTCAGTCACAGCAATACAAAAGATTGATAATAATACTTGATGCTCAGAGAAGAGTCACAAATTCTATTGTCTATCAAATCTAAAAAACCTGAGGATTTCCATGAAGGAAATCTGAACAAGGTAAGGAAGGATTAGGTAGGGAAGTGTCAGCATTTCAGAAACTCAGTCAAGAGTCTTCTAGGGTTCAGGGAGTAAGTGCTAACCTAAGCCACACTTAAGAAAAAATCATAGGGCCTGATTTAGATATCGGTGGATGGGTTACTCCATCACAATGGTGGCAAATATCCTGTCCGCCAAAATCAAAATCCCACAGCATATTATAGAATTTATTTTCGGCGGACGGGATATCCGTCACTGTTGTTATGGAGTAACTTGTCTGACGATATTTAAATCAGGCCCAAAGAAGGCATAGAGATCTAAACCTTCCACGGTTTCAGGGGAAATGCTCTGAGCATTCAGGGGAATTCATTGAGATCTGCAACGAGGAGTCTGGAAGTCTCCTAGAGAGAATCTTACAGAATTCTTGAAAGTATCAGCAAAGCATCGGAAAGGGAATCTGAATCTCTAACGGGGTAAACACTAAATTATAACACCCAAATGCACTAGGTAACACCCTCTTTGTAGGCATCATCACGTCCATTGCTCTTGTCCATTTCTCAGTTTTACAGAGTGCAAAATTGGCAGGTTATCCCACGCTGGACATGGGAACAATATCTTCCGCTCACACACACATCAGTTTACTACATTTGCTCAATAGGTCTTTTAGTTGATGTTCTAGATCCCCATGTTTTTTGTCAAGGTCTTCTTCTCAGGCTCTCTCCTCTATCTCTCGAACAGTACTGTATCTATTCTACCACTAACAATGTATGTGGGTACCTACAAGAAAAATCACGTTAACAGAAAATGAAAAACAGCTTTTCTGCAGCATGGTGAAATACAGACCTACTTAGGACAAGTTAACGCATTAACTCAATAGTGCACATTTAATATATACGTATGCACATTTAAACACACATAAATATAAGTTCAATTCAATTCGATATAACTTTATTTGGTCTAAAAAACAATAGGCCATAAAAGTACATGGAAAAATTACATATAGCTATAATCACACCTAAAAGTGTGTTAATGTTCGCATGTTAAAAACAATTATAAAATGAGTGCATTAAGGACTTTTAGGGTTCAACAACACATCAAATAATACGTTAAATAATCATGCTTAAAATGAGCAAAGGGTTGTAAGTTGAAGTCAGATTTCAGTGCACCATTACAGTATTATAGGCAGTAGATCCAGTTAAAAGAGCATGATGAGGAGATAGAGAGAGAACAAAAACCTCAAGTAGAGTCCGCCATGTGCTACTACTATCCCCCAGAAGTAAACCCAATATCGCTGCTAACTCTATATACTGAACCATACTGCACATAAAATTCTGACAGACTAGCCCATTATTGTGTGTCTAACCCTAAGTGCTGCTTTCAAAAAAGCACAAACAGTGAAAACAATTTTGGGTGATCACAGGGTTTGCAAAGCGGAGGAGAGCTGGTCTACAGCGGGGAAGGCCTTGCCTCTGTAACATGGGTCTCAGAAAGTGCTTTCATGCTAAGCAGTGCAATTTACAAACGAACATAAAGTGCAATAGTGATTGTTCAGAATGATTATCACAGGGGCAGTAGGAGACTATGTTCCACTCTGGATCTAAGAAGCGTTTGAAAAGTAAAGACCAATAAATTGTCCCTGCTCTGAAGCGGAAAAGAAGTGACCGCTCCCATCTTGACAGGTCGAGCGACAGATACAAAGGGGGGGTCATCTGAATATAAAAAACTATAGTAAGGTAACACTGAGGGTTTGGATAACTCGTGTTTCAGCTTGATGTTTGAACGGAATCCTTAAATAATGTTTTCACCTCCAACTTGGCATTTTTGGGGATACGACTGGGTTCGGTAAACCACCAGGATACACAGAGGAAACCAATAGTATCCCGAATATAACTCAGCCAGGGTATGGCGCGTGCCTTATCCAATGTCAGACAGTCAGATATGATTTACTTAAAAGGTTTAGCAGCTGGGTTCAACCAAATACTAATCTATAATAAAAGTGGTGCCAGCTGAATCTTGTCCTCAATAAAACCCTAGTTTAACTCAAAGTGGGTAATTAGACTCGGAGTGGACGGTAGTGTACCTAGCAACTGTCACAAACAGTGGTTTTCCTCTGCCTTAACAGAAGAGCAGTTACTGAAACCCCATACTCCAGCTCCGTAGATGGCTACACTGATCCACTGTGGGTTGTAAACTTTCATTGGTGGAAACAAAGTCCCCCTAATTTGCGGTCTAATGAGGTTGCATACTGTACCCGTCATTTTATTTAATTTAACACAGGCCTGAGCAAGATGGGGAGTCCATGATCCTGTTGAACTGAAATTTAATCCTAGATAACAAAAGTTCTCAGAAATTGCCAAAACATGCCCCTTAATACTAATTTTATTATGCCTTCATTTGCCCGGGCCACAGGACAGGATGAGCGACTTCGAATAATTAGTAGTTAGATAAATAAAAGTTTTTAGTGCATTAGATTCACAATACATGTAACATTCAGTAAGTCTTCAAAATAATTCCTTGTCAAAATGGCTAAGAACTACATTTTAATGAAATACATGAAATATTAATGCACACATTACATAATACCTTTTATCGTTTTAAGTAAATTCACATTCTAGATATGTAAGGATGATTTCTACCCAGTTATCTAAACAGTAAGTGTTATTTAAAATATCAAAGCATATATTATGAAAGTCAAATTTCATTTTCATAGTAAGTACATCCTATACTAAATGCGGATGTTGATATGAGAAATTGATATAATAATGATGATGTCAAGTGCAACACTTAAATTAGTTTATTAGACTATACAAGAACACGTTTCAATTGCACCTTCATACAGTGTGCCTGTTAAGTATTTGGGAAGTCTAAAGGTTGGGCAACTTTTGCGCTGCATCACCACCAATGGCAAGGGTGTGTCAACTAACAAGTCGTTGGAAACCCCATCCACTCTGCAGTGCATAGAAAACAACTAAGCTTTTCAGCTTCACCCACATTGCACAGCAGTTTCCTGACTTGCACGGTACAATTCTCAAGATGTATGCAAAAATAGGTATGTGAATCAGTTTTCTACACTGGACTGGGCAAATTAGCTTTTTTATGTGCTTGATATTCTACTCAACTTCTCTGTTCAAGAATTAATATTCATCAACGGAAGTTGTATAAAATTCACATACATATCTCACTGCAGCAGCACTCGAATCAAGTCTACACTTGCACACTGATGAGTCTCAAGCGGCCTGAAATTTATTTTATCTACTGAACCTGCTGTAATCTGCAAAATTCACCACGTATACCCCTCACTGGGCCTAGATTCGCCCCATAAAGTTTCCCCCATTAGAATAAATATACATTTAGTTTTTTCGGCTAGACAGTTGCACAGTTCATCTCTGGTAATGTGGCAGTCCTGACATGGAGTGAAGAAAATAGTAGGTTTAATTTTATGGAAGTTTGCCTAAACATCCCCCCACCATTTTATCTAGTGAGAGTGCAAAAGGTGACGTACATGAATGGATCCTGTAAACATCTATTTCCGGGGTCAGTATACATTGAAGGATACAGCTGATAAGCCTATCAGTCTTACTTCTTTCGTTCAAGGTCATCTGTTGTGTCTTCTTTACTTTTTGCCAAGCCATTATGCTAAGTACTGCTGTGTGTTTCACTGTTCTTTTGCATGAAAGATACGTGAGAAACTTTTGTGACAAGGACGGTTGGAATCTTAGGCCTGGATTTACTAAGCTTTAAAGCAGGTATTAGAGAAATGCTAAGCGGTGCAAAGTGAAGTAAATGGCAGCGTAGATCAACTTGCTGTGCAAAAGGATTTTTGGGCTGAAAGTTGACATGAGCGCAACAAGAAATGGAGACAAAAAGCACCAAACCCCAAATAATTTGTGCAAAGTGGTTTCAGCCAGGTGAGAATTGTGCAGGAAAAAAACCAAGGGGCTTTATTTACAAGCCCATTGCGCCGCCGGTGCGTCACTTTTTAGCGCAAATGGGCTTGCCCATATTTACAAGGCTCAGTAAAGTCACCCTACATGACTTTTCATGGCCTTGTAAATATGGGCCCATTTCAGGCATTGCTCTGTGTGAAAGGGGCGTTCCATGGGTGTTACAGTGGGTGTTCCCACGCAACATTCATGGAACCTGACACATTTCCAGATTGAAGAGCATGAGTTACCACTGCTATCGGTGGTTGTGTAATCCCTGCAATTTATACTCGAAAACTACTTCAATTAACGCCAGTCTTCTGCTGTACTGAACAGGGCTTTCAGGGGGAAGTCCTGCAAGTACATAAAAGTGACTGTGAAACGGATTCCTGCCAAGACCTATATTAAGGTCCTTAACCCGATAGGCAACACAACTGAACGATTTCTCAACAATGACTGTAAAAATCCTTAAGGTAACGCCTGTGAGCAATGCAGTCACTGTTTTTACTTCACATTTTACTTAATCTCACACTCCTTGAGAGCATTTGCTTTTTTCAGATGTTGTGTTTCAGTAATTTGTTTCATGCACTATAAGACTCATATAGTACACTCTGTGAATAGGGTTGCGCCCGATGTCTCGGTGAGTTCAGGTTGTGTGTGGATGTTCACGATTGGCACAACTTAGAATTCTGGAGTTGGGGGGTTGAAGCTAGTGCAAGTGTCTCACAATGCCTGTCAGTGGGTCGTAAGTTGTTCAGACCCCATTCCGTGTTGCCTTTCTGCAGCATCCACAAAGTGATGGTCATATATATTTCATTTGAAATTATCATTTTAAGTGAAAGTGCGAAGGAGGCATATTTAAAGAACTGTTAAAATATTGACAGCATGAAAGGTAAACAAAATGCTGTGTTTACAAGTAAACACACAAACCTTGATGGGTGCAATGTTTGCAATAAGTCTAACCACTGACAATCGCCCAGGGTAGGAATCCAACCCAACATTCTTTAGCCCACCATGCCACTATGACCAGTCCAAACTGAAGTGATAGGGTGTGCAAAATAACAATGGACTGGGATGCAGCCTCGAGTAATACCAGTGGTTGAGGTTATTTCAAGTATCCCTCACTTTTTATGTATAGTGTGTCACCCCAAGTGGGAGGAGCATGCCCAGGTGTGGGCACAGTGCACATTGTGCCATTGGAACTAAGCTACATCTGGTTGATGAGCTCTATTAAAAGCAAAACCGGCCCTGGGTTGCTTGTGTTCCAGTTCAGGGAAGACCTGGTCTTGCAGTTTGGGCTTGACTGTTCCCATTAGAGCAGGGTCAAGACTGATTTGCATATGGTTGGATGATGTGCAAAATAACAATGGATTTGGGTGTGGCCTGAGTAATTACCAGTGGCAGAGATTATTTCAAGACTTCCATCCATCACTTTTTGTATATTTCAGTGAGAATAATTCAGGTATTCCATACATCACTGTTTGGTATACATCTGTGTGACGCCCAAAGTGCGACAAGTATGCCAAGATGTGGGTCCTGTGCTCACTGTGCCACTGAAACCAAGCTACACCCTGCAGCCAATCAGGGCACATTAGTCTTGGGCTGCTTGTGTCCAGGTTCAGGGAGGATCTGGTGTGACAGGCCAGGCTGTCTGGGATGTTCCTACTGGAGCAGGGTCAAGACTGGTGTGCGTATGGCTGGGTCCAAACTGCAGTGGCGCGGTGTAGAAAATAATTTACTGGGATGTGCCCCGAGTAACTACATGTGACTGAGATTTATTCAAGCATTCCATCTATCACTTTTTATATACTTTGTTGTTTACAAGTGAGGTGGACGATTGCAGAAATATGTGGAGAAAAAAGGGTATAAGTGCAAAGAGAGTGAGATATTGAGGTGGAACGTGGTGCAAAGAGAAGAACAGGAATGACTGAAACACTACTGCCCTTTCCATAGTCATTAGTAATGTTTAATTCACAGTCTCATATTTTCAAAATTCAACCATTTTCAATTCTGATTCTTCCCAACAGTGTAATTGTTGTTACTCATTTATCTGATACTACTAACAAGCAATTAGCAAAGCAAATAGTTTGAACATGTTTTAGATGTATGTGTTTGTTGTGGTGTGATAATACTGGATGTAATGGGAAAACTAACAATGCAGCATCCATATATTGGTCAGGTGGCACAATGTGTGAAGCACAGGATTCTAGTTGACATAGTTTGAGTCCCACTCTTAATTAAATAAACCATGCCTCTTGATAAGAATTCCTAGATAGGCTACTTTGGCCATGCCCTTTGTAGTGACCCCCCCCACACCTTATTCATCCCACTCAAAGCACTGGGTTGACATTGGAATTTACATCATCATGTATTATTGTTATTATCATTATTTAGGATTTGTATCGTGCAACAGCTACTCGGTCAGTGTCCCGGCACTTCGCAGTGAGATCTAATAGGTGTATCTAATGGGTTTTCTGTTGTGCAGCCAGAGTGAATTTTTAAACAAATAACCAGCTTTTCTGTCCAGCACCACCAGTATTAATCTGTTGCCCCAGATGCTTGTGCCTGACATTCAGGTGTTTCTTCTCGGAGGGTATAGCAACACCTTGAGAGAAGAGACAAACACATTGCAGTTTCCAAACAACTAGATAATGGGTTGCAGATGGAGGCGCCAGGTTATGGGGGGATTGTGGGGCTTGGGTCCCACTAATACTTCTTAAGTTCCCATGGGCTGGGTCAGGGCCTTTCACATTGTTTACTGCCTGAAAGTGCGCAAGGTTCAAGTGTTGCCAGCAGCCTGCTTTCAGAAAAACAAGATGCGAGAGTGGGGAACATCCTTTACCCCGCAGGCAGAACCACGACCTGCCTTTACTCCGCAGTCACTACCCCAACTGTGATGTTACCACACATTCCTTTACCACGCAAGTCATTTAAAAGACATTTTTAGGGGGCACGTAGTTGGACACCTTCCCTACTCATATACTGACTGGAGTTGGAATAGTCATTTATACTATTCCAAAGTCCAGCGCCCCCCTAAGGCAAGTCGTTGTAATGACTTGCATGGTATAGGAATGCATGGTAACGTTGTAGTTGGGGTAGTGACTGTGGAGTAAAGGCATGCGTGGGAAATGCATGCGGGGTTCCGTTATACATCCTGTTAAAGTATGATCAGCATTTCTAAAGGGGACCTAGTTGGGATGTCAGAGACATATAAGAGTGAAATTCAAAGCCATCTCTCATTTCTCATATCTTTAGCACCCACACATTATAACATTCAAGGCAGAACATTCACTTTACTAAATGAAAAACTGTTCTTTTTAAATGCACTAAACATATTTAACCCTTCCTTTAAAATGCCATTTTGATTCACTTTCAAGGTCAAGTCCTCAATACATGGAACACAACAGCATGTGTTTTACATTAGTGAAATAACTTAAATCATCTTTACCTTTGGGGTAAAATCTAGTTTATTTTTTAGAGTGCTGAAATAGGCAGGTCTATTCAGGGCACCAATAAAAACAAAATATGATCATAAGCTTCTTAGATCCCCACATGTAGTTAATATTTGAAAACATACACTGTAAAACCTATAGTTACTTGCATATATAATACACGCATTACTAAGTTTTTACTTCAGCTAAAACTTTAGTGTACGGTGCAATAAGGTTGTGGGGGTCCTTCCAATGATGAAGAGACTTAGGGGCATATTATCAAGGACGGCGTTAAAAATTATCGCCGGTTTAGCGGCAGAAAACTGCCGATAAAGCGGAGATAATGGGCTTGATAATATGCCCTTGAGAATTCCAATCGAAGTCCATGGTCTGGTGTGAACATGGGCTTCTATTGGGATTCTCCAGAGCATATTGTCAAGTCCATTACCGCCGCTTTAGCGGCAGATTTCTGCCGCTAAACCGGCGATAATTTTAACGCCATCCTTGATAATATGCCCCATAGATGCATATTGACTTCACTAATTTTTTTTACTGTCTCCTAGTTTTATTGGGACTTTGTCCCAGCTGTCCGCTTTTCAGGGTTGGCAGGCTTGGGTGTTCAACACTGGTTGGCTGGTGCTACACAAAATTAATACATACGTTGCTTATTTCTTGTTCTCAGTCCATAATTTGTCAAATTTTAAGAGTTGGTACCAAACGTTTTTCTCAGAAGCCTGTTGCCTGCGATGCTGAATGCTGGAGTTACCGAATACCAAGACTGCGTAGTCATGAATCCATCTCTACCCTCTTTGTTCGACCACAATACCTCCCTGGCCCTTAATTAGTTCTTGCCGTTCTTTTTTATTTGCCCTTTGTCTCTGTTTGTCATTCTCTTGCTCATTCTTTTGTGTTGCTCTGGATCAAAGTCTGAACAGAAAAAGCAAGTTCAAGTCCTCAAAAATGAGTGCCTGTTGGCCACACCTGTAAAAAGAAGCTCAGTTAGGGTGAGTTCTTTCATTCCATGGACCATCATTCATGTGAGTGAAGGCATCCTGCGGCCCACACACATCCTCCTGCTTATTGCCTCCCCACGGAACTACTCATATGATCTGGGCCCCACCAATAGATTGGTGAACCTGGTTCCTATGTTGGTACATCTGTTCGCCTATAGTATTTTCAGTTATAAACCTATGTTTATTGTCGAAAATAAAGGCCCAGTTTTATGATGGCTAAACACATTCACACATTTTTAGGCAGATTGCTGGAATGGCCAGTACTTTGGCCCTTGACAAATGCAATGACTCACAGAGGGCTTGACTAATGTATATAAATTCGCCATTTGCAGATGTGGGACTGCCTGCTGGAGCTGTGCATAGTACAGCAGACCTCAGTACTTTTGGTTTCCTTCCAATGGTTTCTCCGTTGAAGCGTTACTGCATTTGTGATTTCAGCGGCACATTTAACACTTGAGTTCATGGCATTGTACATCACCCTGCCTTTGCTAGTGGGGTCCAGCAGAATCTACAATCCCAATATGTGATTTGTCAAAACACTTTCCAGCCGCACGTTCTCGATGTGCCTAAACCAACTCAAACCCTAGAGCCTTTCATTGAGTTTGCTTTGTGCGAATGTCATTGATACTTTGGGGCCTATGTGACTTTTAAGGCCTGTAAACAGTCTAGGCCCAATTCACAAAGGTAAACTGAGGGGAAAGTTTAACTTTACGACTTTTGGAATTCACAAAGGGCATTTACTACGTGTATGCCCTTTGTGAATAGAAAAAGTTGAACTTTAAGATAATCGGTATTCACAAAGGGCATTTATGAGTAGTAAATGCGCTTTCTGAATACCAAAAGTCGTAAAGTTAGACTTTCGTCTCATTTTACCTTTGTGAATCGGGCCCTCTGTGTTTATGGGTTCGATTACAACGGTAATCACATTTTCAAGTAAAACAAGATTACAAGTGGTGTGGTTTTACACGGGGGCGATTTGCCCATAGAAGTGTGTGGGCATTGACCCCCTTGACCACCCCACTGCATCACACACAGTCACAAATTTTCTCTTGCATGCTTTCCTCTCATCTGTTTCGGGGCGGGCCATGATGACACTCTCTCTCCCAGCATCACAGCAGTTCAGTGGGACTACCCGAAGCTGTTAACTGAACTGCGCATGTCTGATTGGCCGGTGTTTTCATTGTGGCCAGACATGTGCAGTTCAGACTTCTGCAATCAACAGCTGAAATGCAACTGAAAAGCTGAGGCGCAGCCCCATAGGTGTCCGATGGAGCGCTTTGTTTGCCTGCTCCGTATCTTCCAGCACTGTTCTCATGCTGTTTAGCATTGTAAGCAGCATGAGGGCAGTGCGTTGATTGGCTCTAATATTATCGTCCAGCAACCAGCGCAAGGGAGGAGGAATTTTGGGTGTGTTGGCAGCCGAACGTGTGCTGCAGAAGATCATCAAGCAAGGTACATTTATTTTTAAAGGGTTGAATGTAATTTTTTATGTGCCCCACCACTTTCAAAACGTAGCAGCCACTACTGGTTCTACAACATCTAGAATTACCAGGTCATTTTAACACTAGGCAGAATTGCAGCTGCCAAAAGTAAGTGGAATTTGTGCCTGGTAGGTGGCTCAGTGATGGCAAAAATATGAGGAAAACAGATTAGGTAATTTTGCATCCTGCATGTCATTCTCCTTTCCGGACAAAGGGCCTCATGTAGGTAACATACTATTTACCGATTCATAAATACCGAATTTTACCGATTCGGTATTTATGAATCGGTAAATAGTATGTAGGTAAATAATCGGTAATTATTACCGATTCGGTAAATATCGGTATTTATGAATCGGTATTTACCGAATCGGTAATAATGCATCTTTTCCTATTCATTCCTATGGGCCTGGAGGCCCGTAGGAATGAATGGGAAGCCAGTTACTATTACCGATTCGGTAAATACCGAATCGGTAATAGGGGAGGCATTATCATGGGTGGCAGGGTGTCACATTGACACCCTGTTGCACCCCTGATTTGTGCATGTGTGCACATGTGGCGCACAGGCATGTATGTCTGCCATATGACACTTTACAAATAGCACAAAAATGCTTTTTGTAAGGTATTCGTCAATTACCATCAACTTGTAGTTGGTGGTAAATAACGAATCCAGACACCAATAATGCACTCACTTGAGTGCCCCCTACATTGCATTTCTGGATTCGGTATTTACCGAATCGGTATTTTACCGATTTCTTAAAATTCCGATTCGGTAAATACCGAATCCAGAAATCAGCCACCTACATCTCAAGTGCCTCAATACCGGTCGGTAACGGGATATTTACCGATTTTCGGCCGTTACCGACCGGTATTGAGGTACCTACATGAGGCCCAAAAACTTGTAACTGCATAGCAATGACACGGTGACACTGCACACTAGCAGTAATTTCAGGTGCGTATTTGCAGTTACCATAGAACTCTTGATCAGGCACAATGCCTCCAGTTTTCTTGCTTGAAGATGTTGTCAATTTCCAACTGCTAAAATGAAGAGATTCTTCCAATAACTGGTGGACTGATGCATTTCTTTTGTGATCTACATCTAGAATGTGTGCAACCCAGCTTTACCTGGATTAAGACACTTGCTCAAGTCTGGACTGGTTCTGTTTTTCTCATAAGCTCCATTGACAGTGAAAGCTGTGCCAAAGGCTTTTATTCAGCTACAACAGGTATGGTAATATACTAATTCAAAGCTACAGTAATTTACTAATTCATATTTTTGATAGACACAACCTGCTTACAAGTCAGGCGAAGAGGAATCATCTCATGGAATTCCATTTCACATGATTCCGTGGACCCTTATTTCCAGGTGTGGAGAACCAGACCCCCTTTTACAATGCATTAATTACGCACAGTAAAACAGAATGAGGCTTTAACTTCAGCAGCAGGCAGGCCTCTCCCTAATTTCTTCCAAAATGGGAGAGGCAGCCAAACTGAGAGAAGAGATGGAGAGCCACTTGGAAAAATATGAGGAGGAGATACAAGAAAGGAAGAGAAGAAAATTCTCTAGGGATGAAATGTATTATAAATATGGAACATTTTTCAGCTATTCTAAAAGGTTTGACATCCTAAAACAAAATTATGCGACAAGAAATATCCCCACAGTTACAGGTGACATCACTGGTGAATCGGATATCAGCGAAGGGGAAGGAACAAGCAACCCAGCTTTATCAATTCAATTCAAAAGAGCTTTATTCGGTATGTACAACAACCATAAAAGCAAAAACAAGATTTAAAACACATGTATAAGACATCCAATGCATAGCACAGTCCAATTAATTATCAAGTCTAAAAAATATCCAATGCATAAATCAGACCAATTAATTATCAAGTATGATGGATTTCCTAGCAGCAATTGCTTTTAGAATAAAGGAAGAAACATAAAAGCACATTTCAGGATAATCAAGAGAAACAAAGAAGTTCATAGCAGCATGGGTTGTTCTCACATTGAATTTTAAAAAAGGTTTCAAATAAAAACGTCTTAAAGATTAATAAAACTTACAGAATAGCATAAAATGTGTAGTGCTTTGTTTTGATAGCCTATCACAGGGGCATAGGGTTGACAGACACATTTTCATGGTAGGGAAGGCAACTAGGTGATGTACTATACCTAATCTCAAGCGGGTCAGAACAAAGCTGTGTGAGGGCCTAGTCACTACTGTTAAGTAATCTTGAAATCCTCCTCTGACCTCAAACTGTTGATAAAATACGAGAGAAGGTTGTTTCCCTGTCACTCTCCTGCGAGTCCCTATTTGATGGGCTAAGAAGGTATCCTTAATCTCCTGTTTGGATATGGTTGTCACACAGCCTGGGTCTCCCTGGATCTGAGGATTAAATAAATTACTAAACCAGTCACTAATATATTTGAGCCAAGGGATAGTGTAACTTTTATCCAAAAGTAAACAGTCTTTAATAATGGTTTGAGTAAATTTAGTCTCCTCTTTGGCCCAAATGGATCTCCATAGCAATAATGGCCACAGAGCCATATGATCTGATAGGTAATTAATACCTACTTCACAGTGTATGATTTCGGTAGATGCTGATGGGGGTAGGAACAAAAGGCGTTTTTAAAAGGAGTTTTCTTCGTGCTGTAGTGACTGGTTATGATTTTGGCCCTAAACCCCTGCGCCATAAAGGGTTTTGGCAACACATCTAGCCTTGTATATGACTACGATATCCTTAATACGGCGATTACCTAGCTTGGATGCAAATCGAAAAATCTTTTGGACACTCTTGACAATCTTATAACGTACATTAGCAAGTTCGTTCATCCATTTCCCATTTCCTGAGTTAGTTACACCCAAGTAGCAAAAGGTATTGACAGTTTCCACAGGGGAATTCTCTATGTAAAAAGTTTTGCATTTCTTGGTTTTCTGACCACGGGCCATGACAAAAGTTTTGGTCTTATTAATGAATAATTTGCTATTCTTAATAAAAAGGTTAAAATTACCCATTAATCTCTGTAAAGCAGCTGGGGTTCTGGAAAGCAGCACCGCATCGTCTGCGTAAAGTAAGACGGCTACTGGGTTGCCAGCAATTTGTGGTGCATCTGCCTGTACCGACCTAAGGGCTTTGTCGGCTTCATTTATAAATAGAGAAAAAAGTAACGGTGCCAAAACACAGCCCTGGCGAGTACCTCTTTTAACCTCAAAGTGTGGTGTACACTCACGCCACTGTCCATATCGCACCTTGCACTAAAAATTCTCATACAGCCTTGCAAGGAAGAAAATAATTTGTTTGGGGGCACCTAGAATGAGCAAGGTTGACAACATGATAGAGTGGTCAACAAGGTCAAACTCACTGTTAAGATCTGCAAAACACAGGTATAATCTTCCCTGTTTAGAGTGCGTATATTTGCCTATCAGGAGTTCTAAGTTAATGCATTGCTCAAGCGTTCCCAGCCCTTTTCTGAAACCATATTGAACTGGTGAGAGTATCTAATTTTCGTTAGCCCAGTTTTCAAGTCTCACCAATAGTATTCTGTTCATCACTTTAACTGATGAATCCTGAAGCGAAATAGGGCGGTAATTTTTAGCTTCGGATCTGATGCCTTTTTTAAAAATAGCGATTTTCACAGATTGACCCCATGATGGCGGTATCTACTCCGTCACTGCCAAGTTAAAAACTCTAGTTAAAATGGAGCTCCATAGATCTATTGCGGTTTTGTAAACATCAATGGGTACCCCATCTGGGCCTGGTGCTTTGCCACCCCTACTGCCAGTCAATCCGTCATGAACTTCGTCAATGGTAATATCTAGGGGCATCGCCAGCCACTGACTTCCTACTGTACATGGCAACCGAAGTACATCGAGATCAAGTGGACTAAAAATACTAGAAAAGTGTCTCACCCACGCATCACAATTAACATGAGAGAATAATTCAGGGAATTAATCACTCTTTAAAAACGTCAAATTAACAGTTTCCCAAAATAGCTTACACTTCGTTGTATCCGCTGCCAAGGATAGCTTATCCCACGCTGACTCTTGGAGCTTTTTTCTCCTTGCCTTAAGGACCAATTTATAATTATAGTGTAAGTTTTTGATAGTCTCTGTATTTCTAGGTTTAAGTTGGCTTAGTGCCTATGTGCAGGTATGATCAAACCATCCTCTATTTTGTCTGCTATTTTCCCTGAAGGGTGCAGTCAATATCCCCTCAATTACAACATTGATTTTTCCGAAGTTGACTAGCAGCAGGGAGGGAATAACATCCTCATTGAGGCAATAAGAAACCTCTGTATCACATTTAGTAACAATTTCCTTCAAGACTTTTGCAGGATCCACACAAACCCATTTAATATGTGTCCCGTTAGGTCTGATAGGAGCAATACCAGTAATGAAATCTGGGTTTTCTACCGTTTTTAGTCCCCAAACTAAAGCTGACATAGAAATAGAGTTATGGTCATTCAACATCTGCTCAGTTATCCATGGAATAGAGCACACATAGCTGCTGCTAGCTGAAATCAGCATATGATCAATAATAGAAGCAGCATTTCTGCCAGTAAATGTTGGTATAGAGCCACCATTGGTATCCTGTGCACACTGTAACAATTCAAGATCATATTTGGCCATCAATAAGTTAAGAGCTCCACCATATCTAGGGTGACCAGGCATCCCGGATTTGCATGGACGGTCCCAGTTTTCTGCCAGCTGTCCCAGCAGATTTCAGGAAATGTAGCTCCTGTCCCGGTTTTTAAAGAGGGTCGACTGAAAACGGTGAGGTGCTTTTTCTGTTTTACCAAGCAGAGATAGTTAGCAGTTGTTTCAAGAAAGCAAGTTAATTAACAAGCAGGCTTCTGGGTTTAAAAATTGCATTTTATGTATTTTCTTACTACTTGTTCTGTAATTCTCTTCAGACGAGCGATATCATTCTGTGCGTTCGCTTGAAGTAAAACTGTAGTCCTTCTTCTATTTTTGTGAAATGTACCGGTTTTTGGCTTTACAATTCTGGTCACCCTACCATAATCGTTGTGTGTGAAATGCATACTTTCATCATCTTCACCATGCGTGTTCCCACAGACCTTAGTCACCAACAGTGGACAAGGTTGAATATTAAAATCCTCCACCCAGATTATAACAATATTAGTCTTAATAGTGCTTAGCAATTTATCAAGCCCATTGTCTAACTCTAATACAATATTACTACGGGTTGAATCGAAGACGTTATTATAGTAATTGACCATGGCCACATCCCTACCATCTTTGCAATGTAATCATGAAATCTGAGAGTGTGTTCCTATAGTGATAGTTCTTTTAACAATAAATATAGATGGCTTATTTGAAATGAGGGTCAGGAGCCCCCCTTTGGCTCTACCAGCTGGGGAAGGCACAGCCTGGAGCCAATATGTTGTAAACCCTTCTACATATACCGGTTTGGTACACCAGGTCTCTTGCAGGCAAATTATATCACGGTCTGTAGTAATAAAATCCTGTCAAGCTAGTGAATCCTGTTTGCCTCTTAAGCCTGTGACATTCCAGGTGGTAATAATTCTCAAGTATTATCCCAGAATTGACTCGAGTGTACTTGCAATTACTTCCTTTATCTAGAATAACAGATGGGGCCTCTATAAAAATACACTATGTGTCTGTAGCGACAGTAGGCTCAATCTAAGGTAGATCGATTATAGGTAAGCCCCCTGCATCTTTGTCATCAACCCAGCCTCCAGTAGGATATGGCTCCGGTCTAGCATGTTTAATACCCTTATGTCAATCTTTTTCTTGGAGAGAGCTCAAGGCCTTTTATCTGTTTGAAACTGGAATATCATGGTGAGGTTGGATTTAATAAAGTTAAGTTCATTCTCCAGGGTATTTGATCATCTTCCCTATATTGTATAAACCTTAGGTGTCTATAAAAGAAACCAAGTGGTAACAATGTCATGATCGAATCAAATTGAGACAATGGGGGGCTCTATCTAAGGTGTTTCTAGCCCATCTAGGAGTACTAAAATTGATAATTATAGATACTCCTTTAAGACACTTCCGTAAGGGGCCAATCCATCCCACTCTTCGTGTCAGGAGACTCTGATTAACTCCTATCACTGGGTAGCCACAGTTCTTATCAAGCCAGTGTACTACTCTGTTCTTTAGGGTATCATGGCTCTCCATTTGTCCTGGTTGCAAGGGAGGCACGTTCACCAGAACGGCGACATATGGGCAGCATTCAGGGGGCAGGTTGATGAGAGCATCTACTCTCCTCTCTTGGGTTATATTGTGACCTGGCTTATTTGAGGTAGCAATTGGATGTTCCTTATCCATCCCATCCAACCTTGCCCCTAGAACTGGTCCGGGTTGGTTAATCAGACCCTGCTGTCTTGGTGTTTTATGGATGGCTAATTCATTAGTTCCGCTGGTGAACCCTGCGCTTGCCATGTTAGTTCGGCCCCCAAGAAGTTCTCTACCTGTTCCTTTGTTTATTCCATTGACAATTGGGGTAGTTATCTTAGGTGCAAGCTCATCTATCCCTCCCCTAGTTGCATCCCTCTTTGTCCCGGCACTAGTGAAAGTGTCCTTCAGTAGGCCGCAGATCTTAGTCACCTCGCTGGACAGTTAATTGATTTTCTCGTGGACTGGCCTAAGTAACTCCTCGACCTTAGATGAAATTGTGGCTATAATGAATGTTGTTTGTGAATTGGCTGTGGTACCTTGGCTGTCTGGACTATCACATATCGGGTCTTTAGGGGTCTGTATAGGACCTTTCTTTCCTTTAGGGTTACCCGCCACTGTCTGTCTCTTCTTGCAACCTCTGTTCCTCTTCGGGAATGGCGATCTATCAGATGTGTGCAGGGGGGGAATCAGGATGAATGAGCAAGTCATGTTCAGATTCTATTGCATTATCATGGTGCCTAGGTGTTCCATGGGGCACAGTGGGGGCAACTTCTACAGATTGCGTAGGCTCTCCCTGTGGGAGTCCGCTACTGTTACCTATCTTTTCCCCTACCATCGTGCCAGGGCCCAAGGATAGGTGACGCTCTGTCCTATCAGTGTAATCAGTGATTGAATTGACTGCTCGCACTAGAAATGAGTCGATTGTAGTTTGTGGGTTATCGATTATGGCTTTTTGAATCTTGTGTTTGGTCATGTTGGCTTCCCAGGCAGTATTTATGTATAGAATATAAACTAGTATGATCTATAAGATAATACACACTCAGTTTCAATATAAAATGTCAAGTGCAAAAGTATAATGTGCAAGGGTCAAAGTGCTAAGTGCTAGGATGTTATATGAAATACAGTACACAATACAATCTGCATATGCAAAGGAGCAAAAAGAACAATGATCAAAGTGCACAGTGCGAGATAAAAAGCCTTATAGTATTATAAAGACACGCAGGTATAAAACAAAACCGAGCCCTTTAGAATTGTTCTCTTCTGTTAGAGAACTTCCATTAAAAGGAAAAGGTAGAAGATTAAATATAAAAGAAAAACAGGACTAAACAGAGATTGTCACTCATCTGGACGCCGTTGGCTTGTTCCACGTTGATCCACGTATACCCACATTGAAGCTTGGATAGGAGGATGCACTGTTAGTGGCCCTCACAGATGAAAGACCAAGGGGGGTGGCCCAGCCCGGCCTCAAACGACTGCGGGCGGGTGCAGAGGGGCCTGCCCTTGGCCCGGGCATGCCTGCATGCGTCCCGCGCTGCGGGAGCCCTTGACAAACTTTAAAGGCACCTCCATATGAGGGCATTGGTGTTGACGGCTGCACCGTGGGCCGCAGGGGATGCTGCAAGGGACGCTGGGGAGTGTAGTTCAGACTCCTGGCTCCCGGTCTCCGCTCCTTGACCCCCTACAGAGAGCAAACAACAGCAGCAAGTGGGCGTCCCGCGCTGCGGGAGCACTTGACAAATTTTAAAGGCACCTCCTGGCGCTATGAGGGTGTTGGTGTTGGCGGCTGCATGCTAAGCCGCAGGGGATGCTGCAGGAGACGCTGGGGAGTGTAGTTCAGACTTCCTGCTCCCTGGCTCCCAGTCCCGATCTCCGCTCCTTGACCCCCTACGGAGAGCAAACAACAGCAGCAAGTGGGTGTCCCGAGCTGTGGGAGCCCTTGACGAATTTTAAAAGCACCTCCTGGCGCTGTGAGGGCGTTGGTGTTGGCGGCTGCATGCTGGGCCACAGGCAATGCTGCAAGGGACGCTGGGGGGTGCAGTTCAGACTCCCGGCTCCCTGGCTCCCAGTCCCGGTCTCCGCTCCTTGACCCCCTACGGACAGAAAACAACAGCATCAAGTGGGCGTCCCCCAGCTTTATCAATGAAGACCACTTTTTTAGAGGACATCAGGCTCATGCATTTAGACCAAACAATGACAAGAGGGAGAAGGAAAGGAAGAGGAGTAGCCAGAGGTGATATAAATTCTTCAAAAGCACAAGAAAGACCAGAAGATCAAAGCGGAAAATGATGAGGAGAATTTGATAGTCAATCTTTCGAACTATGTGTTAACAGATGATGAGAAATCGGTACTCAACAAAGGACTCTCCTTTTGTCCGGAGAATCATTTCAAATATACAGACACCAGAATTAACATATATAAATATATAAGAAAATTGAAATTGGCTAAAATTCATGCAAGTAAACCAAGAAAAATCCCAGATCAAGTATCAATAATACAAGACAAAGTGGAGGATAATGGTCTGACCATTGAACAAATTCCAGATCGCAAAAACATGTTTGATCTTATGTTCAACCTGGATGAGGAGGATATGGCAGAAAGTGAGATCTTGCAGGAATTATCAATACAGATGGATCGACATATCTCAAGCAAATTGGGAAGCAAATCAAAACACTGCCCCGTACTATCACCTGGGAATAAAATTGATCTATTTTGTAATGCTGTAATTTGTGAAATAGAAAAACTGACTAAGATAAGACAATCAACAAAGGAAAATCTAACATCTAAGGAGCATACAGCCATTAAGAGGTTGATGGACAATGATCAAATAATAATCAAGCCCGCTGACAAAGGGGGGAATATATTTTTACAAAACAAAAAGGATTGCATACGAGAGGCATATAGGCTATTGAATGACACAACAAAATATACCAAATTGCCATCCAACCCCATTAACTAAATGACAATACAGTTAATGTGTTGTGTGCAGATTTAGATTCCGTATATAGGTTTCTCGATCTATGCCCTTATATAGGAACAATTCACATTGCCCTTATTTGGACATAGAAATCCGGCCCTTATTTAGACATTGTCCGTACAAACCAAATACAGGCATGGCTACCTACATCCGTCCATCCACGTCACAACGAATTCTTGGAAAACCAGACCCTTAAGCCTTTTGGAATTTCCCTCAGCTTGAATACTGATTTCTCCAAGAACTCATTAAGTATTCATGAACATCTATTCCTTAGGGGTTAATTCATGACGTTCCTCTGCCCGACTTTTACGTCAACACTGGCATTCCTAGACACCTTCAAGGTATGAATATACCAGCACTTGCCCAGGCAAATTACGGTTCCCGGAGGATTCGATCCAACTCAGACTACGCGGTTCGCCACGGCAAATTCGGAAGGAGATCGAGTTCCAGCCTGATGCACTGACCTGACGCTGCCATCCTCCTTGCAGAGAATCCAGCTCCAGTGCTCTCTGACTTCCCTTGCGGGGGTTAGACTATCGAGTCCAGAAAAGAGATTCCAACCTCTCTCATTCTAAGGTATGGAGCTGACAAGAACTTAGAGAAACTTTTGGCACTCTTGGCTGAACTAAAATATAGCTAGCTATACTTTAGAAATGGCACCTATTTCAAACCTCGTACTGCACTTAGGTTAGGTACACTGGGGTAGAACAATTTAGAAGCATCAGATGAGTATCACATTTTAGCTTATGTTATTTATGTATGTATTTTGATTAATATATGTCATAGCTACAAACCATGCTATTGCAGTATTATTTTATCTTACTGCTAACCTCGTACATATTGTACTTTGCAGTCTGTCTTACGATCGTAGCAATTCATATCTCTTGCATGAGAAATAAGACTGTTCAATAAATCCTTTTATTGAAACGCCCGTCTCTCTATTTCTGTGCAACTCTGTAGAAACGAAGCATGCACGATTGACTGAGTGAAACTGTTATCTATTGTTTCCACGATTCTGAGACTGTTTCGATTCTAAAAGGAAACAAAGTTGTCATGTTTATGCGGTTGTCAGAGACTAATCCCTCCTTGTATATTCAAGAAGTTTCTAGTGACCTCTGAGTTAGCTGGCACACACAAGTAATTAAGTTTAATATACTCAATAGAGACATACTGATCTTAGTCCTATGTCATATCTATAGTGTATGTTATTCCATTGCGCAGAGCCTTTCAGGGATATAGGAACTACACTACAAATGAAACATCAGAATCAATGGTATGAAATGAATCTTATTAACAATGATGAATATAAATATCTAAGAAAAGATGAACCAACAATGGCAACTATATACTTCTTACCAAAAATCCACAATACTCTCATAAATCCTTCTGGCAGACCCATCTTTTTGCTCCTGTGACTCATTATATGAGAATTTAGCTAGATACATTCACACCTATCTAGCACCAATAGTACAAAGTTTGAGTTCATACATAAGAGACACCGGTGACGTTTTACGCATATTAGCAGGAACAGACTGGAATGATGATTACATGATGGCAACGATCGATGTTGTATCACTCTATACCTCGATCGAACACGAAATAGGATTACATGCTTGTGCCTACTTTTTGAAACAGAGGAAGATCACAAAATTGCAACATTCCAAGATGTTCATAAAGATGATAGAAATTTGCTTGACAAACAATGTCTTCTTGTTCAACCACAAACTTTACCATCAAAAGTGCAGTACTGCTATGGGCATTTCCCGAGCGCCGAACTATGCAAATATAACAATGGGTTGGTAAGAGAAGGAGATAGCGTGGGGAACTGGCAATCTTGAAGAACTGGAGAACATAATACTGTGGATCAGATTTATTGATGACCTATTCCTCATGTGGCAGGGAAATGAGAATGATTTCATGAAATATTTAATAAATTGAACAACAACATCATTGGTCTGTCCTTCACCTGTACGACGAGTAAAACAAGCATCAATTTCTTAGATACAGAGATCTACATAGATCAAGGCACAATTCATTCTACTCTATACAGGAAGGAGACAGCCACAAACAGTATACTTCATGGGGAGAGGTGCCATCCCACCTCCTTGATTAAAAGTATCCCATATGGAGAACTAATTAGAATAAGAAGGAACTGCTCTAAAGATGCTGGTGCAGAAAAAAATTATTCTGAAACAGTGTGCAGATTAAAGAACAGAGGATACAAACTATAAGACTTGATGACATGTCTCAAAAAAGTGAAAACAAAAGTATGTGCAGATACGTTAGTGACGAGAAAAGAAAGACAATGTCAGGAGGGAGAACCGGAAGAACAACAATCTCCCAGATTAATAATCACCTACAGTAAAGAAAATAAAAGAATTACAAATGCAATACAAAAACATTGACATTTGATATTGAAAGACCCCGATATAGGTGAAATACTGGGAAATGGACCATTAGTCACCTACAGAAAGACCAAATCTCTGAAGTACCAATTGGTCCAAAGCCACCTGCAAGAGGAAGACCAACAGCAAAACTGGCTACTGGAAGCTAGAAAAGGATTAGTCAAGTGCAACTGCTGCAAGGCATGCAAAATAGGAATCAATAAAAACCAATTGTTGGAAAAGGAAGGAACAATAATTCAAATCAAGCAGAACATCACATGCAAAACATATGTCATCTATGTAATAGAATGTAATTGTGGCTTACAATACATAGGGAGTAGAACATGCATGCATGTTATATGAGAACACATAAGAGCAGTCAAGAACAAGGATGTAAACTATGCTACGGCTATACATTTGATGCAATGTCAAAATGAGGACTGGAGAATAATGAGATTTTTTGGACTGGACACAGTTACACAAAATGAATGGGAAGGAGACAGAACAAAAAGATGAAGACAACTAGAGTCCAGCTAAGTAATAAGACTCAAAACCAAGACACCGACAGGCCTCAACAATGATGAGGAACTTTATGTACATTTATAAAAATTAATATTGGACAATGCCGCATCATGTCAAATTTCAGGCTTCTATGTCACATTGGTACAATAAATATGTATCAGTACTATACCGAATACAAACATGTCCACCATGATATCATGTATATTGAGAAAACAATGATGCTAAATCACATACCGTTAAATATATTGGCACTACACTGTGAATTATGAATTTAGCTATACATGTAAATCCAGCCATGCAATTGAAATTACAATCTATTGATATCAATCAGGAAGAATAATGTGATTTTATGTAAGGTGTGCGTGACTGGGTACTATACTATGAATGGTGGCAATGAATTAATCAATTGGACACACCAATGAGACATTATAAGGGACATACAATAACATACTGTCCAGCAAAGATGATGTAATCTGTTGGACCACAATAAAATTGTAACCTGTAAATCTTACAAATTTTTCATACATGTTGTTAAGCTCCAACTCGCATTAGGCTTCATTACGAGTTACAGATGGAGAGTATATAAAGTGAAAGTAAAGAGGGACTCACCTACTGTGAGAAAGACCCTGTGAGGTCGAAACGCGTTGGTGGAGTAGTGGTGTTTGCCATTAAAGGAATACAAAGGATTCACGGAGTGTTGCGTATTTGTATACAAATATATATATATATATATATATATATATATATATATATATATATATATATTATCTACTGGCGGTCGCCAGTAGATAGTTATAGTTAGGACCCTGTTTCCATAGGAAATCCGCAACATTCTATTTTGAATAACTTTGGCGCCGGTCGACGAATCCTCGCGAATTTTTCAAAATAGGTGGGGCGCTACGCTCCGCTCCTACCCTGAAAGTCTCGGGGGGATTCGTCAAGCGGGGGCTGAGATAAAAGGGGGGTCCCAAAACGCGTTTTTCCCATGCATTTTTCCATAGGACCTTTAGACAGAGCTACAGCCCGAACGGCTGAACAGAATTTAATGAAATTTGGCAGAGAGGTAGTCCTCAGGTCAAGGAAGTGCCTTTTGTAGGTTTGGTGTAAATCTGTTCAGTAGATTCTGAGAAAATAGCCTTTAAATCAATATATATATCTGAGCCAGCTTACGGTGCGCTTACGGTGCGCTTACCGTACGCGTACGGTGACGTGCGCGAGCGCGATTCTGATTGGCCGTTAGATCTTAGTAAACATTCGAATCGGTCGAAACCAGGAAGTGGCGGCCGCCATTTTCTCTCTCGCACTCTGACAGGGGGTTGAAAAACAAAGTGCAAAACCATGTAAAGGGGCTGTTTAGACAGCTCCCAAGCACCTAGCCATGTCGAGGGAGTCCCCAACGATCCCCCAAGTGAAAAAAGGGAATTTTAATTTTTTCGAAAATTTCGCCGATTACACTTACCGTACGCGTACGGTAATAAATAATAAAATTAAAATAAAAAATCCACATTCTCACCACCCCGTGTGCAAATGGTGCCCGAAGGGCACCATTTGAGCATGGCTTATTACAGATGAACAAAACATATATTTTACCTGTCACAACGATGCTCATCATATGTCCTCCATGTGCGCACGGTGCGCGAAGTGCATCGTGCGTACATGGCCCATCTAGCGTAACGTGGGCACGCGGTGCGCGTAGCGCACCGCGTGCCCACCGTGCGTGCATGGCACTAACTGCGTAAAGTGGGCGCGCGGTGCGCGAAGCGCACCACGTGCTCACTGTGCGCGCACGGAACGAACTGCGTTAAGTGGGCGCGCACGCCACAAATGGCGTAAAGTAACTTAGCATTTAAAAAACCGTACAAATTCACTGAAAAAACCATAGGTTTCACACACGTTATAGTTAGGAATTAGCATTTAAAAAACCTTGCAAATTCACTGAAAAAACCATAGGTTTCACACATGTTATAGTTAGCTGGACATTTTACTGATAAAAAACCAATGAAATTCCCCCGTTATAGTTACTGTAGGCAACTATAACTCACGCGACCGTAATCCTCTGCTGATGACATATGTGTCTTTATGAAAAAAAAATATTTGTAATATATGTATAGCTAAAATTTAATGGAAGAAGACATGGGCAAATAAGTGTCTAAATACAGTATTAGCATCAGCAGAGGATTACGGTCGCGTGAGTTATAGTTGCCTACAGTAACTATAACGGGGGAATTTCATTGGTTTTTTATCAGTAAAATGTCCAGCTAACTATAACATGTGTGAAACCTATGGTTTTTTCAGTGAATATATATATATATATATATTCACTGAAAAAACCATAGGTTTCAGGGGTGTTATAGTTAGCTGGACTTTTCACTTGTACAAAACCATTGAAATTCCCCCGTTATAGTTAGTTCAGCTAACTATAACTCGCGCGCCCGCAATGCACTGCTGATGATGTCACATATTACATCACTCATGACATGGTCAGTGACATCACTCATGACATCACTGATGACATCTCAAATGACATCACTGATGACATCACTGATGACATCATCCAGTGAATGTGTGTTATTCTGAAAATTAAATATGTTTTATATATGTATATCTCAAGGTCGATGGAAGAATAAATGGGTATATAAGTGTCTAAATGGATGATTTGTTTTTGAAAAATTGATTGTGTAACTGACTGATTAAGTGTATCAAAGTGAATACATGGCTTAGTGAGTAATGTTTAAATATGTAAATATCTGTATCAGTCTCTCACTTTGTGTATAAGTGGCTGCATGGGTTGGTGAGTAGCTACATGGGTGTCTATATAGGTTATTAGTTGGTTTTTTGAGTATCAGTCTGAGTGTCTGCATGGTTCGGTGGGGGTATTACGTAGTGCATAGGTGCATGAATGAGTGACTCACTGTTTGTATGTGTTGAACACAGTATGTGTGCAGGACTGTATGGGTGGATGAGTGTGTGTATGGGTGCGTTAGTGAGTGAATGACTGTCTCAATAGTGTCTTTATGAGTAACTACATATGTTTTAAACTAGTATATGTGACTATTGGTGTATATATGTGAGTATATGTGAGAGTGAGAGATTGAAAGAGTTCCTGTATGAATAAGTATGTGTTTCTATAAGTGATTGTTTAAAAGACTAAGTATGTGTAAGTTTCCGTAGAAGTAAGTGTGGTGGTGTGTGTATAACTGTATATGCAAGTAAATGTATGTTTGATTCTTTATTAGCATGAGTGACTATGTGTGTGAGTAACTATGGATGAGTGGCATTGTGTAACAGGATGTATAGGTGTATGAGTACATATGATGAGTGAGTACATGTATGAGTGACTGTATTGGACTGTTGGTGAATGAGTGGATGTGTATGTGGATCTTAGAATTACTGAAGAGGTTGTTGTAACTGGTATTGGTATGTCCATTGTTTTGAAAATTTTAGTCTCTATTTTTGAATGTGTGTATCAAAGGTTATATTAGGGTGAGAGGAGGTCTGCCACTCTATCACAAGGATGATGTCATCAGTGATGTCATCAGTGATGTCATTTGAGATGTCATCAGTGATGTCATGAGTGATGTCACTGACCATGTCATGAGTGATGTAATATGTGACGTCATCAGCAGTGCATTGCGGGCGCGCGAGTTATAGTTAGCTGAACTAACTATAACGGGGGAATTTCAATGGTTTTGTACAAGTGAAAAGTCCAGCTAACTATAACACCCCTGAAACCTATGGTTTTTTCAGTGAATTTCTGAGGTTTTTTAAATGCTAATTCCTAACTATAACGTGCCTGAAACCTATGGTTTTTTCTGTTAATTTCAAAGGTTTTTTAAAAGCTAATTTCTAACTATGCCTACAGAGATAGGACATGTGAAGAAAGAAGAAAAAATGCACAGAAAGAAACAAAAGAAGTGCAGAAAGAAGCAACAGAAGTCCTCAAATACGAAGATAAGTGCAGGAAGAAGGATAACGTGCAGAAAGAACAAAAAGAAGAGCAGAAAGAAGCCTTGTTGCAAAATCATCCTGTACCCTCAACTTTTTCAGACGGATACTGGTGGTAACTGAGTCTGACTAACCAGTCCTAGAGCCAGTGCTATGTTAAAAGACACTTAGAATACAGTGAAAACACCTACATACACTAGGGAACATTATGCGTTGGGGTCCCCCTGTGATTAGCCTTACCTCCTCTATAAGCCCCTAGTATATAATAGGGCATGGGGATTAAAACTACCTCTTAAAACAGGCCACAGGGCGTTTTTGCACACGTTAACTCAGGCCCCGTCCCCTCCTTTCACCATTGTGTAAACACGCCCTGTGTCCGTTTTTAGTTGGGAGATTAAGTTCATTTGAGTCCTGAGGGTCCCTAGGGTCCAACTAGCCCACTAGGTACCTCCAGTAAGTGCCACAGAGCTGCGTTGCAGAGAGGTGTAAAAAGTGGCACGGCCTGGACCACCTCTCTGCAATGCAGCTCAGTGGCGCTTACTGGAAGCACTTGGTGGGCTAGTTAGCCCCCAGGGGCCCTCAGTATTGAAGGGAAATTATATCCCCAATTTAAAACGTGCCATGGTGCGTGTTTGCACACGTCACCTCAGGCCCCGTCCCCTCCCTTCACCACTGTGTAAACGCGCCCTGTGGCTGTTCTAAGTTGAGAGATTAAGTCCCCTTGAATCCTAAGGGTCCCTAGGGTCACACTAGACCACTAGGTACCTCCAGTAAGCGCCACAGAGCTGCGTTGCAGAGAGGTGTAAAAAGGGGCTTGGCCTCAGAACACCTGTCTGCAGCGCAGCTCCCTGGCGCATACTGGAGATGCCTGTTGGGGGCGCGTTTGCAGAGTGCTGCATGGAGGGGGCATGGCCTCCGGCACGATGCCAGTCTTTTATTTATTTTATTTTTTTAAGAAGGGGGGCTGTGTGGTTCCCCTTCTTATTCTAATTTATTGGCCCTGATGACCCCATCCCCCAGGGCCTGTCTCCTAATTATATTTTTTTGACCCCAATCCCCAGGGCCGGCCACTGTTTTTTATTATTTTTAAAAAATATATATTTATAGACACACCTAGGACATGCTGGACAAACCGTACGTACCTATCACCATGACGATTTGCGTGATATTCATTAAAAGGCGACTATGCATGCAATTAATCCACGTGGAATGTATTTACACCACTAGTGAAGCTCTGACATGTCTGATGCTCTACCGTGCCTAATCCCGGTAGACACCCTTGTCGTTTATTTATACAAACATGGGTAGCTATTGACGGGCACATTTAATACACATGCACACCAAGCCATTCAAAGGGGATTCGACAAAAATTCGACCAAAACTATGCAAGAAACCCCCCTCACAGTTAATAAAACACACATCCACTGCCGGATGTGTAATACTTTTTATTTTACTCTCTGGAAAGGGGACGAACATCACTTGCGAGTCACAGCGCGCTCCTGACAGAGCCCAATGCTGTGTTACACCCACCATTGCCTGCCGAGTGCCACACACCTCTGTATTGTATTCCACTAGCTAGTGCATATGCTATGACACTCTCTAGCCCATGTGCACTGTAACACCACCCCGTGAAAATGTCATGCCACACTTGTCTTCGCACGGGTTATATTGCCCCATCTAACGTGCCTTCCTCGATGCCTATGTTATAACGCACAGTGCTATGCCATACATATTACAATTTGGGATCCATATCTTTGTCACAGTGCATATGCAACGTTACACTCCCCAGCACATATTTTATATTACAACTTTAGAGACTAGTTAGGTTACACAACACTGCCCTGTGCATATTACACTCCAAGGCGCATATCGCATAGGACACGGTAGTGCCTGTGCTATCTCGCGCTCTCCAATGAATCTGTCATTGCGCACAATGTATTGCATATTATATTTCACGCCTGGTTCATCTTATATCACACTTTTTGGTGCATAGTTTATACCATACACTATATCTAGTTTTCATTTTCAATCGTGCTCTCAGGACTATGTTCTATATAACACTGTGTTCACCTACCCTTTTCACGGGCATTACATTTTGCGATAGGGGGTGGAGGGTCAGGGGGTGTTTTTGCCAAGTGAGCCCGGAGTCACAGTCACTAACGTCTTCTTCTTCCTGAATAAAAGTGAGATTATGCTGCATACTTGTTCATATTTTAAGTAGTTTGCACAGACAAAATGTTTTAAAAACAATAAAGTTTCTAATACCCGCCTTCTCTGAACAGTTAGCTTGCTGCCCCATCCCCCTCCTCCCTATCCTCTGTTGTGTGAATCCATGGACTAGCCTCCTCCCTCCTGCCATGCATGGTCTGATGTGCTGCCACTGCCCTCAATTTAGTATGATGTACCAGTCCACTCCTCCTGCCCTCCATTGCCCAATTCTATGCCCCATCATTGACCTCCTGCTTAAACTCTGTGCTTAGCTTGCTGCCCCTATTCTCCTTCCCCCTGCCCTCCGATGTCTTTGTGCATGCCCCTGCTCCATCCTTTTTGCCCACCATGTCCCATGGACCTGCCACTCCTATCTACTCTGAGTGTTCTGTTGAGCTGCCACTCCCCTCCCACCTGCCTAGCATTGTCAGATGACTGTAACCTGTCCCTGCCACCTCCACCCTGCCTGTCCACATGCCATGCCTCTATCCTCTTCCTCCTGTCCTACATGGTCCATTGTACTGCCACACCCTTCTGCCCTCCCTGGTCTGTTGTGCTGCAACTGCTCCTCCTGCCTGCCCCGTGTGGTCTGTTGTGAGGCCCCTTCCCCTGAACTTTCTTGTCTGTGCACAGGTCCTGACCCTCCCTTCTATCCTCCATCGTCCTTTGTGCATGCCCCTGCACCCTCCTTCTTGCCCATCATAGCCATTGTGCTGCCACTAACCCTCCCACTTGCCATGCATGGTCTTCTGTGCTGCCATGGCCCCTCCCACCTTCCCTGTGTGGTCAGTTAGCTGCCCCTGACCCCCTCCCACCTTCCCTCCATGGTCTGTGTGTATGCCATCACAGTCTCACTGTTGCTCTTCATGTTGTGTCTTGCTTCTAGTGCCCATCCTGCCTGACCTCCATGGCCATCTTGCTGCTCCTGCCCTGCCCCCTTGCCCCCAGCCGTCTGTTTACATGTGCAGACCCCTACTCCCTCCCTCCTGGCTTGTCTGTTCCATTGTAATGCCCCTGATCCGTCCCTCCTGCCCTTTATGGTCTGTTATGCTGCAGCCTTCTCTCCTGTCTGTCCATTATGGTCAGCTAGCTACCATTGCCTCTTGCCCCTCTGTTCTCTGTTGTCCATGTGCATGGTCCTGTCCCCTCCATCTTGCTTTCTATGGATTGTTGTGCTGCACTCCCGTCCTGCATGCCCTGTGTGGTGTATTGTGCTTCTGCAAACCCTGATGCCTGCCCTGCAGGGTCAGTTTGGTGCACCTCTCCATGTCTCTCCTGTCCTCTGTTATCCAAGTCCATGTCCATATCCCATTTCCTTCCATGATCCAATGTACCATACTTGCGAACATTTTGAACTTGGTAAGAGGGAGATTTTGAAAAAAAACTGGGGTATTGATTTTCCCCTTTGAGTTACATTGAAAAAGAGGATATTGTAGACAGGAGACAGATCAAATAAAGCCCATTTGAGCTTAAAAACATTGGACGTTTCCTGGCTGAATCGGGTCTGTTGGCATGTATGGTTGTACTACCATTGCCTCTTCCTTCTGCCCACAATGGTCTATTACATTGCCACAGCCTTGAAGGAGGGTAGATTTTGTATCACAGGGGGCCCCTGGCCCGTTCTGTCCACACCTGAAGTATGAGACCCTTGTCCTTGCCCTGCCAGCCGCATTTGTAGGCCGTATTAAATTGACCAGCGGGTCCTGTGTTGCTATATAATTATCCTGAGACATCCTTACCACTCAGCCAGCATAAAACCCCTGTGTAGGCCCTTCTGTTCAATATGTAGGCCTCTTTGCTAAATTGACCATAGCTCTGCAATTTTAGTGTATAGCAGTCTGAAGGCAGGTCTGCGAGGCCTTCTGCTCCAAACTAGTAGCCCCCACCCTACCCGAGTGCTCCGTGCTCGGTATCAAAGTTCAACATCCCCCTGAAGCTGTCGACATACAGTAGGCTGCATCCTGGACTGGTACTTGCTTCCTGGGCAGGTTTCCCGCTTTTAAGGAAGTGGCAACCGCAGAGCGTCAAGTTAGGAGAACTGAGGAGATTTTATACATGAATATATTGAATTCCTGTACAATACCCATTATTTTCTGCTTGCTCTATGGAACTTACGATAAGCGATTGGCCTGAGAGACTGACCTTTTCACCCAGTCCATTGTCAGCATTAAGTGGGTAAATGACGAAATGTCTGGTAAAATCTGCAGACGAAGCTTTTGGGTAGCATACGTAGGTAGATGTAGCGTGCAAAGGAGCCCACAAAATGATATAAAAAGGGAGCACCCACAGATATCGACGGACAACCTCGCCGTCTGTATGTAGGTTAACAGGCTGTGCAGGTTTTCCCCAAGAACTGGGAGCTCTTGTCTTCCTTTGCTTAAAATGTCTTGCTCGGCTTTGCTTGAAGTATCTTATTCTATTTTACCTATATGAAATGTCATGTTATGTTTAACCATTGTTCTCTTTACTTTTGCATTTAAAAGATGTTGTATTGTTATTGCAGGAATGCTTGCTCTAAGAGTAAATGTGAGTGTCCCTAGGTAACATTTTCCTTGGTGTAACTTGTTTCTCATGATGCATTTATAGATGTGTTTTCTCTCTCTCTCTGTCAGTCCATTAATTGAGATACAGAGAATATCATGACAGCTGTATGATTATCTGGATTCTGTATTTTGTACTTTAGGTCTCTATTCTGCGGTTTCTTTGAAGTTGCATCTTCTCATTAAACTGCCATTGTATTCTGCCTCCAATTCCATGTCTCATATGTCTGTTTTCTTCATTTTTGGAGCAAGCGTTCCTAGGCACCCCGGCTCAAATTAAGGTGCCCCTTTTGTCCCTGACTCACTCTCCTGCTCAGTTCTGTGGTGGCTCCCGGGGCTCTGGGGACCGCCCCTAGCTTCCTTGACCCGTAATAGATCTTCCCTCCAACAGCCTCTCTTGCAAGTCCTGTATTGTTGGTTTGTTGCCCCTGCCCCCCTTTCCACTGCCCTCCATAGTCTGTTGTGCTTCCACGGCCCTTCCTGCCTGCTCAGTGTGGTTAAATTGTTGCCTTTGCACCCTCCTACCTGCCTTCAATTTTCAGAGTCCGTGCCCCTGGCCTCTGCCTCTCAACAGTATCCTAATGAACAACTAGATTGCTAACATTCTATATTTATTACAAAAGTGTGGAGCGCCTGACATCATCTTGATGTAATCAAAACTGTAATACCTAGAGCATTCCTTTAGAAATTACATATATGAGAGGGTCTTATTGGCATCAAAATTATGGTTAGTGCTCTAAAAGACTAAAATAAGGACATATTTTCTGAGTTTTCAAATAGCGACAAAGCACTTTTAAATTATTTGTTATCTTTATGTTTTTTTATCTAGTTGACAACTTGATTAAATGTTGCACTTAGGGGAGAGGATGTGGTGTTACTTCCAGAACTGCAGACTTTGCAACTGGGGAACCAGGTTGAAGTTTCTGCTTCAGCTCGACATTCTGTGATTCTGGTCAAATCACTTAGTCTCCCCATGTCTACAACCAAAATGAATTTGTTCTTGTGTGATGTAACCAATGCTCATGTAAAGCACTCCAATACCTGACAAGTCTGCACTATATAACACTGCAAAAACACAAAATAATAAGTGTTTTGCACACTTCTGTCATTGGGCTATATTTGGGCTATATCTGGGTGATTTTGGGCTACATTTGGGCTCTTTTGTCTCCGGTGGCCATCTTGGGAGATTTATTTGTTATGAAGTTTCCTAATTTCCTCATGTACTGCAGTCTCCTCAGTCGGAAATGCTTTCAGTTTTTTACTTTGATTCCATCATGAAGGTATTCAGATATGTCACACATTTGCCATGAATTCTGAATGTTAGCACTCTAGTTGCTCATTAGATCACTGTAGTAAAACTACTGCTCACCATGGAAGTCTGCTCCTGGTATTAAAAGTGCATGTTTCAGTCTGCATGTCAGAATTTTTTAATGAAATAGAAGAGGATTTGAGAAGTCACTCAAAATGTGCCCTCATTTTCTTTCTTCAGCATTAATCATAATTTCTATGGCAAAATGAACCCCCTCATTGTGTTCCTTTTTAAATTAAATGTTTTAAGTGTTACCAGTTTATTCCAATCAAGATGGCTTCAGGTGTGCCATGCTTTTGTCATAATGAAGACAGTAAGTGCTCTAGTTGTTTTTAAGAACATTCTTGGACATTCTGTCATTGGGCTATACTTGGGCTACATCTGGTGATATTTGGGCTACATTTGGGCTCTTTTGTCTCTGGTGGCCATCTTGGGAGACTTATTTGTTATGAAGTTTCCTAATTTCCTCATTTACTGCAGTCTCCTCAGTAGGAAATACTTTCAGTTTTTTACTTTGATTCCATCAAGAAGGCATTCAAATGTGTCACACATTTGCCATAAAATCAGAATGTTAGCACTCTTTTTGCTCATTAGATCACTGTAGTAAAGCTACTGCTCACCAGGGAAAACTGCTGCTGGTATTGAAAGTGCATGTTTCAGTCTGCATGCCAGGATTTGAGAAGTCACTCAAAATGTGCCCTAATTTTTCTTTATGCAGCACTAATCATACTTTTTATGGAAAAATGAACCACCTCATTTTGTTCCTTTTTAAATTAAATGTTTTAAGAGTTACCACTTTAATCCAAGCAAGATGGCTTCAGGTGTGCCATACATTTATCATAAGTAGGACGGTTAGCGCTCTAGTAGTTCTTTGGAACACTCTGGAAAGCTGCAGTAGAACACAAAGGAATCAACTGACAGTCTCTGCCCTTGTTGGATGTACATGTTTTACTGAGAATGTCAGACTTCATTCTCACATGACTGAGAAAGATAATGTGAATTTACAGAAAATAAGCTCTCAGTTTAGCTTATAGATCACCTTCCAAACCTCTGTGGTAAAAGCATGAGAAAATATTTTTCTCTCAATCATGATATCCCAGCAGAAGGCTTTTTCACATGGTGAAATCACCTTAGAACATACCACAATTCCTAAAATGAGTATGGTACCATCAACAAATGATTTATAATGTAACTAAAGTCTTAAAATCTTCTATTAACTGCAATGCTTTTTAATGAGGTGCTATCATGTATATTGGTCCCAAGATGGCTGCCAACACTTCTTGGATGAAGTGCTGACAGCCAATCAGATCTCAGGATGAGATGTGTGGTTAGGCTCCGCCCACATATATATATTGATTTAAATGCTATTTTCTCAGGAACTACTGAACAGATTTACACCAGACCTACAAAAGGCACTTCCTTGACCTGAGGACTACCTCTCTGCCAAATTTCAAGTAACTCTGTTCAGCCGTTCGGGCTGTAGCTGTGTCTAAAGGTCCTATGGAAAAATGCATGGGAAAAACGCGTTTTGGGACCCCCCTTTTTTCTCAGCCCCCGCTTGATGAATCCCCCCGAGACTTTCAGGGTAGGAGCGGAGCGTAGCGCCCCACCTATTTTGAAAATTTCGGGAGGATTCATCGACCGGCGCCAAAGTTATTCCAAATAGAATGTTGCGGATTTCCTATGGAAACAGGGTCCTAACTATAACTATCTACTGGCGACCGCCAGTAGATAATATATATATATATATATATATATATATATATCTATGTATATATATATATATATATATATATAATATATATATATATTTTTTTTCAAACCAAATCCCAGATGTGTCCCCGCCACAGTGGCGCAACACCAGGGCACAGACTCCAAAAGCAAGGATGTATAATGATGGCTTTATTTACACATCAAGGCCCAAATGATGCGTTTCGGCTGCCAGACATGCGGCTTTGATCACACAACACGCTGCTAGTGAATGGGTGCATTATATACAAGTGTTAGTAGTAGTATGTTTTCTATGTTAACTACATGAATAGGCGTTTTACTACAGTTGGTAAACTTTTACAGGAGCTCAGCTTTACTGCTAGAAGTAAGTCAGCAAGTGCTTTACATTATTTGGCTTAATGCCACAGACATATTGAACAGACTCCTATTGTGAAGACAGACTGCGCCATTGATAATTTAAACACATATTTGTGTATATTTGAACACAAATTGAACTCAAGAAGTGGTTACAGGCATAACTGTATATGTTCTCATATTACGGCAAAGATAATTGCAAATAAATGAAAGAAGGAACATTGTTACAGTTGTCCTGTGCAAATACGGGCTTGATCGGCTGTGAAGAGACTTCCGATAGAGTTTCAGAAATACGGGATGGAGCGTGCCTGACACTGTCTGTGAGTAAATAGAACTATGAAAAACTCAAATGTGTATATGGATGTGAGCTTAGTTAGTTTAGGAGCGGATCGTGTGTACGCGCGGAAATCCGGCATGTGCCCTTAGGAGTTTGTGGTATGCAGTGGTTAAAAAGGTAGTGAGAACTACAACTCCGATAAAGTGCTTTAAGTAAATATAGTGAGAGGTACGGGCAGTGACTTGGGGATTGTGAAGCGAAAAGTGAGTCATTCGTGAACATTGAATTAAATGACATCAGCGCCTAAAATACATTCACATGCTCACATGTGCTATATATACAGTGCACGTGGATAATTTCAAAATGAGCAGTTCAGAACAACTACCAACATCAAGAGTGACTGAACGTTGTCGTCAGCAAATGAGCTCAGATACTAAACAATGAGAGAATAAAAAATAAAACAATAATATATATATATATATATATATATATATATATATATATATATATATATATATATATATATATATATATATATATATATATATATATATATATATATATATATATATTCACTTAAAAAACCATAGGTTTCACACATGTTATAGTTAGCTGGGCATTTCACTCGTGAAAAATCAATGAAATTCCCCCGTTATAGTTAGTGCAGGCAACTATAACTCACACGACCGCAATCCTCTGTTGATGCTAATACTGTATTTAGACACTTATTTACCCATGTCGTCTTATTTACCCATCTAGCGTAACGTTAACTAACGCGACCGTAATCCTCTGCTGATGACATATGTGTCTTTATGAAAAAAAAATATTTGTAATATATGTATAGCTAAAATTTAATGGAAGAAGACATGGGCAAATAAGTGTCTAAATACAGTATTAGGATCAGCAGAGGATTACGGTCGCGTGAGTTATAGTTGCCTACAGTAACTATAACGGGGGAATTTCATTGGTTTTTTATCAGTAAAATGTCCAGCTAACTATAACATGTGTGAAACCTATGGTTTTTTCAGTGAATATATATATATATATATATATATATATATATATATATATATATATATATAATATATATATTTTTTTTTTCAAACCAAATCCCAGATGTGTCCCCGCCACAGCGGCGCAACACCAGGGCACAGACTCCAAAAGCAAGGATGTATAATGATGGCTTTATTTACACATCAAGGCCCAAATGATGCGTTTCGGCTGCCAGACATGCGGCTTTGATCACACAACACGCTGCTAGTGAATGGGTGCATTATATACAAGTGTTAGTAGTAGTATGTTTTCTATGTTAACTACATGAATAGGCGTTTTACTACAGTTGGTAAACTTTTACAGGAGCTCAGCTTTACTGCTAGAAGTAAGTCAGCAAGTGCTTTACATTATTTGGCTTAATGCCACAGACATATTGAACAGACTCCTATTGTGAAGACAGACTGCGCCATTGATAATTTAAACACATATTTGTGTATATTTGAACACAAATTGAACTCAAGAAGTGGTTACAGGCATAACTGTATATGTTCTCATATTACGGCAAAGATAATTGCAAATAAATGAAAGAAGGAACATTGTTACAGTTGTCCTGTGCAAATACGGGCTTGATCGGCTGTGAAGAGACTTCCGATAGAGTTTCAGAAATACGGGATGGAGCGTGCCTGACACTGTCTGTGAGTAAATAGAACTATGAAAAACTCAAAGGTGTATATGGATGTGAGCTTAGTTAGTTTAGGAGCGGATCGTGTGTACGCGTGGAAATCCGGCATGTGCCCTTAGGAGTTTGTGGTATGCAGTGGTTAAAAAGGTAGTGAGAACTACAACTCCGATAAAGTGCTTTAAGTAAATATAGTGAGAGGTACGGGCAGTGACTTGGGGATTGTGAAGCGAAAAGTGAGTCATTCGTGAACATTGAATTAAATGACATCAGCGCCTAAAATACATTCACATGCTCACATGTGCTATATATACAGTGCACGTGGATAATTTCAAAATGAGCAGTTCAGAACAACTACCAACATCAAGAGTGACTGAACGTTGTCGTCAGCAAATGAGCTCAGATACTAAACAATGAGAGAATAAAAAATAAAACAATAATATATATATATATATATATATATATATATATATATATATATATATCACTGCTACGAAACACCAGTCAGGTGCACTCTCAGGCGGGTGCTTCTTCGTGCGGGGGTGTACCCGCATTTAATTATTGCTGCAACTCTCCTTCTCACAACCACCATCCAAAGAGAAAGACAGCACTCGCGGGGGCCGTTTCCAAAATTTATTAAATGGAAACTATCACGAAAACAAACAGACGCGTTTCGGCAACAACCTTCATCTATGTTTACCGAAGCGCCCGCCCGCCATGTTTTTAAATCATCAAAATGTACATCAACACAAATGAAGGACCAACGTCAATATCGTGGTCTCTAACATTCCTCCCCAATATCGGCGCCATCTTGTAATAAATGATAGCCCACATGCCTGGATGGCAAACTCCACTCGCAAACGCGATAGGGGTGGGGGAAGGATCAAAAAATGCACGTAAATCACGTAAATCAGGCCCTGGATGGGCATCCACCTGGAGACATTCTCCAACAGAAATAAAACATGGCTAGGGCTGCCTACTGCTGCAGAATTCAAAAATTATAATAATAAAACACTGAGTGGGTGAACAAACTACTATGTCTATACATCTGGAGATACTATATACAATATAATACAATTTACCATAAATGATGTTTCTACAGGAAGCAACCAAGGTGAAGTAACGGGTCCTGACTCGGGTTCAAATGCAATTAAGAATGCCAGCCAATATATACACACCCAATTATACATGTGTAAGCACCATATATATACACCATATATGTACATGTGAATCAAATGCGTGCATATAACATATATGTACAGATACCAAAGTTAAGTCTACAAACATTTGCTATGTCCATTATTTACAATGTGTACAGTGGCACCATCCAATGTCATCATGATATAGTAAAGTGAAGGAGAGGGAGGACAGTGTAGAATTTCACTCCCCTAGGTGTACAGCTAACTCCTCACTACTATTTAGGCCCCATGGTGTTTTGGTTTGGAGATCGATGATGTACCGTGACTCCAATCTCCGGAGTTTCAGTATCCTATCTCCCCCTCTAGGATTTGATGGTACATGATCCAAACAAAAGTAGCTCAACTCATCACGGTTACGATTGTGAGTTTTGTCAAAATGACGTGCTACGGGGTAGGTCTCGTCTCCTTTACTGATGGCCCGCATGTGTTCCAAGATTCTGATTTTTGTAGGATGGATAGTGCTGCCCACGTAGCGTAGGCCACAGGGGCATACCAGACAGTAAACAGTGTAAGGTGTGGTGCATGTCAAGAATTTCCTGATGGTCTTATTGATACCTATAGTGGGAATGTCATAACTAAGCACTCTTTTGCTTCCTTTACAGGCTTTACATTTACCACATGGAAAAAACCCTCCTAAAGCTCCAAAGGGTGTTCTGGGGGCATCCCTCAGATAGCTGCACACCAGGTCGTTTTTGATAGACCTCGCTTTTCTAAATGTGACGAGGGGGTAAGGTGGAAGATCAGTCCCTATCACACCATCAGTTTGCAGGATGTGCCAGTTCTTGCGCATGATTCTTTTGAGGTTCCCTGCATCCCTAGAAAAGGTAGTTATAAGTCTAAATTTGCCCCCATTGATGTCATCCATGTTCATGGTTTCTGTATTTTTGAGCAAATCAGTCCTTTGAGTTGCTTTCACCTTTCCATAAGCCTTCTCAAGAACCCCTTTGCTATAGCCTCGGGCTTCAAAACGTCTGATGCTTTCGTTGGCTGCCACTAGAAACTCTCTGTCATCTGAACTGTTTCTTTTTATACGAAGCAGTTCCCCGTAGGGAATGCTGTTAACCAGATTCGTAGGATGACTGCTAGAGGCATGGAGGACAGAATTTCCCGCTGTCTCTTTGCGGAAGAGTTTAGTTTTCAATTGTCCCTTGTCTACATAGATATTCACATCCAAGTAATTCACTGAAACAGCATCTATTTCTCCTGTGAATTCTAAATTGACTATGTTGGTGTTCAAGACATCTATGTAGTCTCTAGCAGTGTCGAGTGAACCGTTCCACATGATGAACAGGTCATCTATGTAACGGTATTTTTGAATTCTGCAGCAGTAGGCAGCCCTAGCCATGTTTTATTTCTGTTGGAGAATGTCTCCAGGTGGATGCCCATCCAGGGCCTGATTTACGTGATTTACGTGCATTTTTTGATCCTTCCCCCACCCCTATCGCGTTTGCGAGTGGAGTTTGCCATCCAGGCATGTGGGCTATCATTTATTACAAGATGGCGCCGATATTGGGGAGGAATGTTAGAGACCACGATATTGACGTTGGTCCTTCATTTGTGTTGATGTACATTTTGATGATTTAAAAACATGGCGGGCGGGCGCTTCGGTAAACATAGATGAAGGTTGTTGCCGAAACGCGTCTGTTTGTTTTCGTGATAGTTTCCATTTAATAAATTTTGGAAACGGCCCCCGCGAGTGCTGTCTTTCTCTTTGGATGGTGGTTGTGAGAAGGAGAGTTGCAGCAATAATATATATATATATATATATATATATATATATATATATATATATATATATATATATATATATATTCACTTAAAAAACCATAGGTTTCACACATGTTATAGTTAGCTGGGCATTTCACTCGTGAAAAATCAATGAAATTCCCCCGTTATAGTTAGTGCAGGCAACTATAACTCACACGACCGCAATCCTCTGTTGATGCTAATACTGTATTTAGACACTTATTTACCCATGTCGTCTTCCATTAATTTTTTGCTATACATATATTACAAATATTTTTTTTTCAGAAAAACACATATGTCATCAGTGATGTAATATCTGACGTCATCAGCAGAGGATTGCGGTCGCGTGAGTTATAGTTGCCTGCACTAACTATAACGGGGGAATTTCATTGTTTTTTCACGAGTGAAATGCCCAGCTAACTATAACATGTGTGAAACCTATGGTTTTTTAAGTGAATTTGCAAGGTTTTGAAATGCTAATTCCTAACTATAACGTGTGTGAAACCTATGGTTTTTTCAGTGAATTTGTACGGTTTTTTAAATGCTAAGTTATGTATTTATTTATTTATTTATTTATTTAAAGGTTTTTCACCGTGCGCGTACCGTGCGCGCACGGTGCGCTGCGCGCACCGAGCGCCCACGTCACGTAGTTCGCGTAATTTTTCCGTTTATACCGTGCGCGTACGCTACGCGCACTCCGCGATTTTTCATAAAAAATTAAAAATACATTTTTGCCCTTGGGGGTCCTTCTGGGACCCCCTGACCAAGGCTAGGGGGTCAGGAACTGTCCAGCCTGCCCCCTTTACCGTTATCTACCTTTGTTTTTCACCCCCTCAGACTGCGAGAGACAAAATGGCGGCCGACACTTCCTGGTTTCGACCGATTCGAATGTTTACTAAGATCTAACAACCAATCAGAATAGCGCTCGTGCACGGCGGCGTGCGCGTACGGTAAGCTTACGGTACGTGCTCGGAGCGCGCCTATAGATATATATATTGATTTAAATGCTATTTTCTCAGGAAATACTGAACAGATTTACACGAGACCTTCAAAAGGCACATCCCTGACCTGAGGGCTACCTCTCTGCCAAATTTCAAGTAATGCTGTTCAGCGGTTCGGGCTGTAGCTCGGACTAAAGGTCCTATGGAAAAATGCATTGCGATAACGCGTTTTGGGACCCCCCCTTTTTCTCAGCCCCCGCTTGACGAATCCCCCCGAGACTTTCAGGGAAGGAGCGGAGCAGAGCGCCCCACCTATTTTGAGAATTTTGCGCGGATTCGTCAATCGGCGCCAACGTTATTCAAAATGGAATGTTGCGGATTTCCTATGATCTCAAAATTCTATTTTGATTAACTTTGGCGCCGGTTGACGAATATTCGCGAAATTTTCAAAACTAATTGGGCGCTCTGCTCAGCTCCTACCCTGAAAGTCTCGGGGGGATTCGTCAAGCGGGGGCCAAGAAAAAAGGGGGGTCCCAAAACGCGTTTTCCCCATGCATTTTCCTATAGGACCTTTAGTCGAAGGTACAGCCCGAACGGCTGAACAGAATTACTTGAAATTTGGCAGAGAGGTAGTCCTCAGGTCAGGGATGTGCCATTTGCATATATGGAGTCAATCTGTTCAGTAGTTCCTGAGAAAATTGCAGTTAAAAGCATATACATATCTATAGCCGCGCACCGTGCGAGCACCCTAACGTGCGCGAGCGTAATTCTGATTGGTGGTCACATGTTAGTCAACGTTCGAATCGGTCGAAATCAGGAAGTGTCGGCCGCCATTTTGTTTGTTTTCAGTGCGAGAGTGAAAAAGGAAGGTGGCGAACGTGAAAAGGGGGCAGGGTAGAGAGTTCCTGACCCCCTAGCCTTTGTCAGGGGGTCCCTGAAGGACCCCAAAGGCAGAAAAAAACATTTATTTTTTTTAAATCGCGGGGGTGCACGCACCGTGCGCGCACGGTGAAAAAAAAAAAAAAACCATTACATTTTTTTTAATACGTAGTTTATTGTAAAATAAATATATAAAAAAATAATAATATATACATAACTTAGCATTTAGAAAACCGTACAAATTCACTGAAAAAACCATAGGTTTCACACACATTATAGTTAGGAATTAGCATTTAAAAAACCTTGCAAATTCACTTAAAAAACCATAGGTTTCACACATGTTATAGTTAGGTGGATATTTCACTCGTAAAAAACCAATGAAATTCCCCCGTTATAGTTAGATGAGATAACTATAACTTGCGCGACCGCCACTCTATCACAAGGATGATGTCATCAGTGATGTCATCAGTGATGCCACTGACCATGTCATGAGTGATGTAATCTGTGACGTCATGAGCAGAGGATTGCGGGCGCGCGAGTTATAGTTATCTCAACTAACTATAACGGGGGAATTTCATTGGTTTTTTACAAGTGAAATATCCACCTAACTATAACATGTGTGAAACCTACGTTTGACGAATTTCCAGAAAACTTTCCAAAAAGGGGCAATTTGTGCATGGAAAGTTTCGGGGTGATCCCCTGGATGGTTGGGTTAGAGGGACTCCTGAGAAAGTCCCTCAAACCTACGACCTCAGCCTCAACGCAAGGAGCAAGGGTAAGAGGAAGAACAACCGAAAAAGAAGACGCTGGGGAGGCAAGTACAAAGGAAATAGAAAGTGACTTACACTTCGACAACACAGTTATAAATCTAACAGATATGGAGCTCAATAAACAAGAAGAAAAGATTTCATCATTGGGACTTACTTATTGCACTAAAACTAACTTCGACTATGCACAAACCCGAATCGATTCATTTCACTTTGTTAGGAAACTCAAATTACAGAAATATTTTAATAGCAAATCTAGCACCGCACAGAATACGATTGCCAACATGTCAGGTACGGGACTCTTAACTGTTGATGATATGACATTGCTACAGGACCTGGATCAGCTACAAGGAGGAACGCAGCAAGACAACAGACCGGTGGAAGAACTAACTGCAGAAATGAGAATGGAAAAATACGGTAGCATCCGCACCCCATTCAGACCTAATTCAATTTTCCTACCCATTATGCCCAGAGACTCTTTAGATATTTTTGCAGAAAATGAGATCCAGCAATGAATATCTACATACAGAACACTATCTCATACTAGAATACAGGCTTATCATTAACAAAGTAGAGGAAAGACAAGATATAGTAGTGAGGTGGTCTGATAAGGGAGGCAACATAGTACTCTGGCCTCTAACCATGTATAATAAGGAAGCACACAGGCAACTTCAGGACAGGGCTTTCTATTGCAGGGTAGGTCCAATAAGCATTCAAGGCATTAAAGGAAAAATGTCATTCAAAGCTGTACCGGTGCAGAGGTTTAGGGTTGATTTCAAAGGGAGAATTTGATTTTTTTTAAATGGATTACCGTGTTACGCCCATATTGTACCTTATTCCGAAAGTGCACAAAAACGTTAGCAACCCACCTGGCAGACCCATTATTTTGGCCATAGGAGCATTGTTTGAAAATACATCTAGATACATTGACCACTTCCTACAAGAACATGGATGCAAACTACCCTCATACATAAAAGACACTGGTGATTTGTTACGGAAGATATAGAATGTGCCCTGGAATGACCAGCATGCGCTTATGATCTTAGATGTCGTAGCTCTGTATACGAGCATCAAACACACTGACGGGCTCAGAGCTTTGGCACACTACCTAGGGTCTAGACCTATGCACTTATACAAGCACACTCAGATGCTACTCAGCATGGCTGAATGGTGTCTTAATAATAATCTTTTTATGTATGACCAGCACACATTCAAGAAAACACAGTGTACTGCCATGGGTACCTGCTTTGCCCCCAGCTATGTGAATCTGCATATTGGCTGGTGGGAGGAGCAGGTACTCAAGACTAACTATACCAGGGAATGGACAGACAATGTGGTGCTTTGGACCAGATATATAGATGATATGTTCATCATATGACGAGGCTCATCTGAGTCAGCACATTGGTTTGCACATGAGATAAACAGCAATGATCTTAATCTCACATTCACCTGCGCCATCAATACACATCAAGTACACTTCCTAGATCTGGTGGTATTTTTAGAAGACAACAAACTGCATACCAGAACATATAGAAAACCCACCTCAGGCAATTCAATCTTACATGCCAGTAGCTTCCACCCTACCAAACTCAAAAATAGCATCCCATATGCAGAATGTTTATGGATGAAACGCAACTGTAGCAGTGAGGAAGCTTTGGATGGAGCTAAAGAAGATCTCTTTAAGAGATTAAGATTCCAAGGCTATAGTCAGGAGTTTTTGAGGTCAGCGGAAGCAAAAACCAGACCAATCAAGAGAGAGGAAATGCTGTTTGGCATGAGCAAAAAACAAGAAGAAAGCAGAAAAGCCAGGAACGCCACGTCTCATTACAGGCTACTCTGCTTACCATGCGAAACTGCGCAACATTCTCTATAGGAATTGGAACATTGTGAAAAGTGATCCCACCATAGGCCCCAAGATATCATGTGTTCCCCTCATATCATTCAGGAGGGCTAAATCTATGAGGAATGATCTGGTCTGTAATTCTCCTCAGCCAGAAGCGGCACCTATTGGCTCAGAGTCAACAGAAGTTTCCAGAAATGCTCTAAATGCAAAGCATACCGCTACGGCCTTAGTGTGAAAACTATACAGACACCCTTCAGATGCACACCCTTTGAGATCAGAGGCACATATGGCTGCAAGAGTAAGTTTGCGGTATATGTGCTGGAGTGCACATGCAGAAAGAGATACGTAGGAAGCACTATACACCAAGTCCATGTCAGGATATTGCAACACCTCAGGGTGATATCCAATGATGACCAAAGCTACCCAGTGGCTAGACACATTAATCAATGTCACCAAGGCAATGCAAAGGATTTTGGTATTGACACTGTCCCCAAGAGCTCGAGGGGAGGCAATAGACAGCTCCTGCTGAGGCGGATGGTATCTAGGTACATACTTATCCTGAACTCGAATATTCCACAGGGTTTGAATTCTGAGGAAGAATTATCAGTACACCTCTAGCTCTCTGTCTCGCTCGAAACCCGGGTGTTAAGATAAATATTACATATAGGGTTTCAAGCTCTTTTGCTTATTCATTGTTTATTTAGGTTATTGTTTATTTCAGAAAAGTATTGTTTCTGCCTCTTGGTTTATGATTTTTTTGCAATCGAAATTGGTAGTGATTTGTATATAATGGCTTTACACTCTACTACAACATACGGATGCTAGTAATGTTTGTTTTCAGCAGCTTATGCCCACTGGGGCCTGATTAGCAATGTTTTGATAAATGCAAGTAATTTTTTTAATTTGTATTTTACATTGAATCTTGTGCATAGAATGTGCTTCACCATGTCTGACTCAATTTTGCTGCCCAACTCACCATGGATTAACCAATACTACAACTTCCACTAAATGTGGAGTTTACTGAATTCACTTGGGTACTTTGCATCCCGACAATGAGAGCTGTCCCGTTCAGCCATTTTGTAGTATGTCCTCACTTTCAATATTTGTATTAATTGTTTATCTCACTGGGCCATTCATTTGCAATACTTTAGAATTTATGTGCTTTTCACTATGACTGATGTACAGTCTTTATTCTTATTTTCATTATTATTTCACACAATTCTTTACTCACGATTATTGTCTATGTCTATGATGCTCCTTGGATGCTGTGACAACCTTTGACAGTGATGAAGCATAAAATGAATGTCTTCAATGGCGCCCGATGTTATGAGCAAGGCGGTTCATCCATCGAAACGCGTCAGGGCCTCTTGGTGATATAAATTTGATGTTCAATCATCCACGGTGTTGAGAGTCTAAATAAAATCTAAGGACTCTCCCCCGTGAGTGCTGTGTCTTTTCTGAGACTGAGGGGAGATGAAGAGCGATAATATATATATATAGTAGGTAGTTATAGTTAGGACCACGTTTCCATAGGAAATCCGCAACATTCTATTTTGAATAACTTTGGCGCCAGTCGACGAATCCTCGCGAATTTTTCAAAATAGGTGGGGCGCTACGCTCCGCTCCTACCCTGAAAGTCTCGGGGGGATTCGTCAAGCGGGGGCTGAGATAAAAGGGGGGTCCCAAAACGCGTTTTTCCCATGCATTTTTCCATAGGACCTTTAGACAGGGCTACAGCCCGAACGGCTGAACAGAATTACTAGAAATTTGGCAGAGAGGTAGTCCTCAGGTCAAGGAAGTGCCTTTTGTAGGTTTGGTGTAAATCTGTTCAGTAGATTCTGAGAAAATAGCCTTTAAATCAATATATATATCTGAGCCAGCTTACGGTGCGCTTACGGTACGCTTACCGTACGCGTACGGTGGCGTGCGCGAGCGCAATTATGATTGGCTCTTAGATCTTAGATCTTAGATCTTAGTAAACATTCGAATCGGCCGAAACCAGGAAGCGGCGGCCGCCATTTTCTCTCTTGCACTGAGAGTGATGATTAACAAACAATGCACAAAAACATGTAAAGGGGCTGTTTTGACAGCTCCCACACACATAGCCATGTAGAGGGAGTCCCCAAAGATCCCCCAAGGCCAAAAACGGAATTTTTATTTTTTCGCTAATTTCGCCGATTACGCTTACCGCGTACGGTAAAAAAATATAAAAAAAAAAAAATTATCCACAATAACCCCACCCCGTGTGCAATTGGTGACCGAAGGTCAACAATTGTGCATGGCTTATAACAGCTGTGAAAAACGAAAATAATAAAAAAAAAAATATTTAAAAAAAAAATTATCCACACTCTCTCCACCCCGTGTGCAAATGGTGCCCGAAGGGCACCATTTGTGCATGGCTTATAACTACTGCGAAAAATTAAAATATTACCTTTCAAAACGAAGTGCATCATATGTCCTCCATGTGCGCACGGTGCGCGAAGTGCATCGTGCGTACATGGCCCATCTAGCGTAACGTGGGCACGCGGTGCGCGTAGCGCACCGCGTGCCCACCGTGCGTGCATGGCACTAACTGCGTAAAGTGGGCGCGCGGTGCGCGAAGCGCACCACGTGCTCACTGTGCGCGCACGGAACGAACTGCGTTAAGTGGGCGCGCACGCCACGAATGGCGTAAAGTAACTTAGCATTTAAAAAACCGTACAAATTCACTGAAAAAACCATAGGTTTCACACACGTTATAGTTAGGAATTAGCATTTAAAAAACCTTGCAAATTCACTGAAAAAACCATAGGTTTCACACATGTTATAGTTAGCGGAAATTTTAGTGATAAAAAACCAATGAAATTCCCCCGTTATAGTTAGTGCAGGCAACTATAACTCACGCGACCGCAATCTTCTGCTGATGACATATGTGTCTTTATGAAAAAAAAATATTTGTAATATATGTGTAGCTAAAAATGTATGGAAGAAGACATGGGTAAATAAGTGTCTAAATACAGTATTAGCATCAGCAGAGGATTGCGGTCGCGTGAGTTATAGTTGCCTGCACTAACTATAACGGGGGAATTTCATTGGTTTTTTATCACTAAAATTTCCGCTAACTATAACATGTGTGAAACCTATGGTTTTTTCAGTGAATATATATATATATATATATATATATATATATATGTATATATATATATATACATTACCTACTGGCGGTCGCCAGTAGGTAGTTATAGTTAGGACCACGTTTCCATAGGAAAACCTCAACATTCTATTTTGAATAACTTTGGCGCCGGTCGACGAATCCTCGCGAATTTCTCAAAATAGGTGGGGCGCTACGCTCCGCTCCTACCCTGAAAGTCTCGGGGGGATCCGTCAAGCGGGGGCTGAGATAAAAGGGGGGTCCCAAAACACGTTTTTCCCATGCATTTTTCCATAGGACCTTTAGAACGAGCTACAGCCCGAACGGCTGAACAGAATTACTCAAAATTTGGCAGAGAGGTAGTCCCTAGGTCAAGGAAGTGCCTTTTGTAGGTTTGGTGTAAATCTGTTCAGTAGATTCTGAGAAAATAGCCTTTAAATCAATATATATATCTGAGCCCGCTTACGGTACGCTTACCGTACGCTTACGGTAAGCGTACGGTGGCGTGCGCGAGCGCGATTCTGATTGGCTCTTAGATCTTAGTAAACATTCGAATCGGCCGAAACCAGGAAGCGGCGGCCGCCATTTTGTGTATTTCACTCTGAAAAAAAAGAGTGAAAACAAGGAAAGGGGGCAATGAGGAGAGTTACAGACCCCCTAACATTTGTAAGGGGGTCAAAGAAGGACAGAAAAGTACAAAAAAAACATTTATTGATTTTAAAAAAAATCACGGGGTACGCGTACGGTAAGCTTACGGTAAGCGTACGGTAGAAAAAAAAAAAAAAAAAAATGAAAATCAGATTTAAGTGTTTAGATATTAGGGGGCTCTAAAAAGAGCCGTTGTGTTTATGAAATGATTTTTTAGTGGTACCTACAAGTAAGTACCGATGCAGAGTCTAAGGTTCAAGAGGAAGACTCTGTTCCCTTCATCATTGAAGTGCACACCATCTCCTCTATAAATGTCTTGCATGTCATAACGCAAGTTGTTGTGGTAAATGGCACCCATACCATAGTCACGGAGGAAAGCAGAAACAGATTTGTTGACGTGCTTTCTTGCTTTGTCATCGCACCGCGTGCCCACCGTGCGTGCACGGCACTAACTGCGTAAAGTGGGCGCGCGGTGCGCGAAGCGCACCGCGTGCTCACTGTGCGCGCACGGTGCGCGAAGCGCACCGTGCGCGCACGGAACGAACTGCGTTAAGTGGGCGCGCACGCCACGAATGGCGTAAAGTAACTTAGCATTTAAAAAACCGTACAAATTCACTGAAAAAACCATAGGTTTCACACACGTTATAGTTAGGAATTAGCATTTAAAAAACCTTGCAAATTCACTGAAAAAACCATAGGTTTCACACATGTTATAGTTAGCGGAAATTTTACTGATAAAAAACCAATGAAATTCCCCCGTTATAGTTAGTGCAGGCAACTATAACTCACGCGAACGCAATCTTCTGCTGATGACATATGTGTCTTTATGAAAAAAAAATATTTGTAATATATGTATAGCTAAAAATGTATGGAAGAAGACATGGGCAAATAAGTGTCTAAATACAGTATTAGCATCAGCAGAGGATTGCGGTCGCGTGAGTTATAGTTGCCTGCACTAACTATAACGGGGGAATTTCATTGGTTTTTTATCAGTAAAATTTCCGCTAACTATAACATGTGTGAAACCTATGGTTTTTTCAGTGAATTTGCAAGGTTTTTTAAATGCTAATTCCTAACTATAACGTGTGTGAAACCTATGGTTTTTTCAGTGAATATATAGATAGATAGATAGATAGATAGATAGATAGATAGATAGATAGATAGATAGATAGATAGATAGATAGATAGATAGATAGATAGATAGATAGATAGATAGATAGATAGATAGATAGATAGATAGATAGATAGATAGATAGATAGATAGATAGATAGATAGATAGATAGATAGATAGATACATACATACATACATATATTATCTACTGGCGGTCGCCAGTAGATAGTTATAGTTAGGACCCTGTTTCCATAGGAAATCCGCAACATTCTATTTGGAATAACTTTGGCGCCGGTCGATGAATCCTCGCGAAATTTTCAAAATAGGTGGGGCGCTACGCTCCGCTCCTACCCTGAAAGTCTCGGGGGGATTCGTCAAGCGGGGGCTGAGAAAAAAGGGGGGTCCCAAAACGCGTTTTTCCCATGCATTTTTCCATAGGACCTTTAGACACAGCTACAGCCCGAACGGCTGAACAGAGTTACTTGAAATTTGGCAGAGAGGTAGTCCTCAGGTCAAGGAAGTGCCTTTTGTAGGTCTGGTGTAAATCTGTTCAGTAGTTCCTGAGAAAATAGCATTTAAATCAATATATATATGTGGGCGGAGCCTAACCACACATCTCATCCTGAGATCTGATTGGCTGTCAGCACTTCATCCAAGAAGTGTTGGCAGCCATCTTGGGACCAATATACATGATAGCACCTCATTAAAAAGCATTGCAGTTAACAGAAGATTTTAAGACTTTAGTTACATTATAAATCATTTGTTGATGGTACCATACTCATTTTAGGAATTGTGGTATGTTCTAAGGTGATTTCACCATGTGAAAAAGCCTTCTGCTGGGATATCATGATTGAGAGAAAAATATTTTCTCATGCTTTTACCACAGAGGTTTGGAAGGTGATCTATAAGCTAAACTGAGAGCTTATTTTCTGTAAATTCACATTATCTTTCTCAGTCATGTGAGAATGAAGTCTGACATTCTCAGTAAAACATGTACATCCAACAAGGGCAGAGACTGTCAGTTGATTCCTTTGTGTTCTACTGCAGCTTTCCAGAGTGTTCCAAAGAACTACTAGAGCGCTAACCGTCCTACTTATGATAAATGTATGGCACACCTGAAGCCATCTTGCTTGGATTAAAGTGGTAACTCTTAAAACATTTAATTTAAAAAGGAACAAAATGAGGGGGTTCATTTTTCCATAAAAAGTATGATTAGTGCTGCAGAAAGAAAAATTAGGGCACATTTTGAGTGACTTCTCAAATCCTGACATGCAGACTGAAACATGCACTTTCAATACCAGCAGCAGTTTTCCCTGGTGAGCAGTAGCTTTACTACAGTGATCTAATGAGCAAAAAGAGTGCTAACATTCTGATTTTATGGCAAATGTGTGACACATTTGAATGCCTTCTTGATGGAATCAAAGTAAAAAACTGAAAGTATTTCCTACTGAGGAGACTGCAGTAAATGAGGAAATTAGGAAACTTCATAACAAATAAGTCTCCCAAGATGGCCACCAGAGACAAAAGAGCCCAAATGTAGCCCAAATATCACCCAGATGTAGCCCAAGTATAGCCCAATGACAGAATGTCCAAGAATGTTCTTAAAAACAACTAGAGCACTTACTGTCTTCATTATGACAAAAGTATGGCACACCTGAAGCCATCTTGATTGGAATAAACTGGTAACACTTAAAACATTTAATTTAAAAAGGAACACAATGAGGGGGTTCATTTTGCCATAGAAATTATGATTAATGCTGAAGAAAGAAAATGAGGGCACATTTTGAGTGACTTCTCAAATCCTCTTCTATTTCATTAAAAAATTCTGACATGCAGACTGAAACATGCACTTTTAATACCAGGAGCAGAATTCCATGGTGAACAGTAGTTTTACTACAGTGATCTAATGAGCAACTAGAGTGCTAACATTCAGAATTCATGGCAAATGTGTGACATATCTGAATACCTTCATGATTGAATCAAAGTAAAAAACTGAAAGCATTTCCGACTGAGGAGACTACAGTACATGAGGAAATTAGGAAACTTCATAACAAATAAATCTCCCAAGATGGCCACCGGAGACAAAAGAGCCCAAATGTAGCCCAAAATCACCCAGATATAGCCCAAATATAGCCCAATGACAGAAGTGTGCAAAACACTTATTATTTTGTGTTTTTGCAGTGTTATATAGTGCAGACTTGTCAGGTATTGGAGTGCTTTACATGAGCATTGGTTACATCACACAAGAACAAATTCATTTTGGTTGTAGACATGGGGAGACTAAGTTATTTGACCAGAATCACAGAATGTCGAGCTGAAGCAGAAACTTCAACCTGGTTCCCCAGTTGCAAAGTCTGCAGTTCTGGAAGTAACACCACATCCTCTCCCCTAAGTGCAACATTTAATCAAGTTGTCAACTAGATAAAAAAACATAAAGATAACAAATAATTTAAAAGTGCTTTGTCGCTATTTGAAAACTCAGAAAATATGTCCTTATTTTAGTCTTTTAGAGCACTAACCATAATTTTGATGCCAATAAGACCCTCTCATATATGCAATTTCTAAAGGAATGCTCTAGGTATTACAGTTTTGATTACATCAAGATGATGTCAGGCGTTCCACACTTTTGTAATAAATATAGAATGTTAGCAATCTAGTTGTTCATTAGGATACTGTTGAGAGGCAGAGGCCAGGGGCACGGACTCTGAAAATTGAAGGCAGGTAGGAGGGTGCAAAGGCAACAATTTAACCACACTGAGCAGGCAGGAAGGGCCGTGGAAGCACAACAGACTATGGAGGGCAGTGGAAAGGGGGGCAGGGGCAACAAACCAACAATACAGGACTTGCAAGAGAGGCTGTTGGAGGGAAGATCTATTACGGGTCAAGGAAGCTAGGGGCGGTCCCCAGAGCCCCGGGAGCCACCACAGAACTGAGCAGGAGAGTGAGTCAGGGACAAAAGGGGCACCTTAATTTGAGCCGGGGTGCCTAGGAACGCTTGCTCCAAAAATGAAGAAAACAGACATATGAGACATGGAATTGGAGGCAGAATACAATGGCAGTTTAATGAGAAGATGCAACTTCAAAGAAACCGCAGAATAGAGACATAAAGTACAAAATACAGAATCCAGATAATCATACAGCTGTCATGATATTCTCTGTATCTCAATTAATGGACTGACAGAGAGAGAGAGAAAACACATCTATAAATGCATCATGAGAAACAAGTTACACCAAGGAAAATGTTACCTAGGGACACTCACATTTACTCTTAGAGCAAGCATTCCTGCAATTACAATACAACATCTTTTAAATGCAAAAGTAAAGAGAACAATGGTTAAACATAACATGACATTTCATATAGGTAAAATAGAATAAGATACTTCAAGCAAAGCAGAGCAAGACATTTTAAGCAAAGGAAGACAAGAGCTCCCAGTTCTTGGGGAAAACCTGCACAGCCTGTTAACCTACATACAGACGGCGAGGTTGTCCGTCGATATCTGTGGGTGCTCCCTTTTTATATCATTTTGTGGGCTCCTTTGCACGCTACATCTACCTACGTATGCTACCCAAAAGCTTCGTCTGCAGATTTTACCAGACATTTCGTCATTTACCCACTTAATGCTGACAATGGACTGGGTGAAAAGGTCAGTCTCTCAGGCCAATCGCTTATCGTAAGTTCCATAGAGCAAGCAGAAAATAATGGGTATTGTACAGGAATTCAATATATTCATGTATAAAATCTCCTCAGTTCTCCTAACTTGACGCTCTGCGGTTGCCATTTCCTTAAAAGCGGGAAACCTGCCCAGGAAGCAAGTACCAGTCCAGGATGCAGCCTACTGTATGTCGACAGCTTCAGGGGGATGTTGAACTTTGATACCGAGCACGGAGCACTCGGGTAGGGTGGGGGCTACTAGTTTGGAGCAGAAGGCCTCGCAGACCTGCCTTCAGACTGCTATACACTAAAATTGCAGAGCTATGGTCAATTTAACAAAGAGGCCTACATATTGAACAGAAGGGCCTACACAGGGGTTTTATGCTGGCTGAGTGGTAAGGATGTCTCAGGATAATTATATAGCAACACAGGACCCGCTGGTCAATTTAATACGGCCTACAAATGCGGCTGGCAGGGCAAGGACAAGGGTCTCATACTTCAGGTGTGGACAGAACGGGCCAGGGGCCCCCTGTGATACAAAATCTACCCTCCTTCAAGGCTGTGGCAATGTAATAGACCATTGTGGGCAGAAGGAAGAGGCAATGGTAGTACAACCATACATGCCAACAGACCCGATTCAGCCAGGAAACGTCCAATGTTTTTAAGCTCAAATGGGCTTTATTTGATCTGTCTCCTGTCTACAATATCCTCTTTTTCAATGTAACTCAAAGGGGAAAATCAATACCCCAGGTTTTTTTCAAAATCTCCCTCTTACCAAGTTCAAAATGTTCGCAAGTATGGTACATTGGATCATGGAAGGAAATGGGATAGGGACATGGACTTGGATAACAGAGGACAGGAGAGACATGGAGAGGTGCACCAAACTGACCCTGCAGGGCAGGCATCAGGGTTTGCAGCAGCACAATACACCACACAGGGCATGCAGGACGGGAGTGCAGCACAACAATCCATAGAAAGCAAGAGGGAGGGGACAGGACCATGCACATGGACAACAGAGAACAGAGGGGCAAGAGGCAATGGTAGCTAGCTGACCATAATGGACAGACAGGAGAGAAGGCTGCAGCATAACAGACCATAAAGGGCAGGAGGGACGGATCAGGGGCATTACAATGGAACAGACAAGCCAGGAGGGAGGGAGTAGGGGTCTGCACATGTAAACAGAGGGCTGGGGGCAAGGGGGCAGGGCAGGAGCAGCAAGATAGCCATGGAGGTCAGGCAGGATGGGCACTAGAAGCAAGACACAACATGAAGAGCAACAGTGAGACTGTGATGGCATACACACAGACCATGGAGGGAAGGTGGGAGGGGGTCAGGGGCAGCTAACTGACCACACAGGGAAGGTGGGAGGGGCCATGGCAGCACAGAAGACCATGCATGGCAAGTGGGAGGGTTAGTGGCAGCACAATGGCTATGATGGGCAAGAAGGAGGGTGCAGGGGCATGCACAAAGGACGATGGAGGATAGAAGGGAGGGTCAGGACCTGTGCACAGACAAGAAAGTTCAGGGGAAGGGGCCTCACAACAGACCACACGGGGCAGGCAGGAGGAGCAGTTGCAGCACAACAGACCAGGGAGGGCAGAAGGGTGTGGCAGTACAATGGACCATGTAGGACAGGAGGAAGAGGATAGAGGCATGGCATGTGGACAGGCAGGGTGGAGGTGGCAGGGACAGGTTACAGTCATCTGACAATGCTAGGCAGGTGGGAGGGGAGTGGCAGCTCAACAGAACACTCAGAGTAGATAGGAGTGGCAGGTCCATGGGACATGGTGGGCAAAAAGGATGGAGCAGGGGCATGCACAAAGACATCGGAGGGCAGGGGGAAGGAGAATAGGGGCAGCAAGCTAAGCACAGAGTTTAAGCAGGAGGTCAATGATGGGGCATAGAATTGGGCAATGGAGGGCAGGAGGAGTGGACTGGTACATCATACTAAATTGAGGGCAGTGGCAGCACATCAGACCATGCATGGCAGGAGGGAGGAGGCTAGTCCATGGATTCACACAACAGAGGATAGGGAGGAGGGGGATGGGGCAGCAAGCTAACTGTTCAGAGAAGGCGGGTATTAGAAACTTTATTGTTTTTAAAACATTTTGTCTGTGCAAACTACTTAAAATATGAACAAGTATGCAGCATAATCTCACTTTTATTCAGGAAGAAGAAGACGTTAGTGACTGTGACTCCGGGCTCACTTGGCAAAAACACCCCCTGACCCTCCACCCCCTATCGCAAAATGTAATGCCCGTGAAAAGGGTAGGTGAACACAGTGTTATATAGAACATAGTCCTGAGAGCACGATTGAAAATGAAAACTAGATATAGTGTATGGTATAAACTATGCACCAAAAAGTGTGATATAAGATGAACCAGGCGTGAAATATAATATGCAATACATTGTGCGCAATGACAGATTCATTGGAGAGCGCGAGATAGCACAGGCACTAGCGCGTGCTATGCGATATGTGCCTTGGAGTGTAATATGCACAGGGCAGTGTTGTGTAACCTAACTAGTCTCTAAAGTTGTAATATAAAATATGTGCTGGGGAGTGTAACGTTGCATATGCACTGTGACAAAGATATGGATCCCAAATTGTAATATGTATGGCATAGCACTGTGCGTTATAACATAGGCATCGAGGAAGGCACGTTAGATGGGGCAATATAACCCGTGCGAATACAAGTGTGGCATGACATTTTCACGGGGTGGTGTTACAGTGCACATGGGCTAGAGAGTGTCATAGCATATGCACTAGCTAGTGGAATACAATACAGAGGTGTGTGGCACTCGGCAGGCAATGGTGGGTGTAACACAGCATTGGGCTCTGTCAGGAGCGCGCTGTGACTCGCAAGTGATGTTCGTCCCCTTTCCAGAGAGTAAAATAAAAAGTATTACACATCCGGCAGTGGATGTGTGTTTTATTAACTGTGAGGGGGGTTTCTTGCATAGTTTTGGTCGAATTTTTGTCGAATCCCCTTTGAATGGCTTGGTGTGCATGTGTATTAAATGTGCCCGTCAATAGCTACCCATGTTTGTATAAATAAACGACAAGGGTGTCTACCGGGATTAGGCACGGTAGAGCATCAGACATGTCAGAGCGTCACTAGTGGTGTAAATACATTCCACGTGGATTAATTGCATGCATAGTCGCCTTTTAATGAATATCACGCAAATCGTCATGGTGATAGGTACGTACGGTTTGTCCAGCATGTCCTAGGTGTGTCTATAAATATATATTTTTTAAAAATAATAAAAAACAGTGGCCGGCCCTGGGGATTGGGGTCAAAAAAATATAATTAGGAGACAGGCCCTGGGGGATGGGGTCATCAGGGCCAATAAATTAGAATAAGAAGGGGAACCACACAGCCCCCCTTCTTAAAAAAATAAAATAAATAAAAGACTGGCATCGTGCCGGAGGCCATGCCCTCTCCATGCAGCACTCTGCAAACGCGCCCCCAACAGGCATCTCCAGTATGCGCCAGGGAGCTGCGCTGCAGACAGGTGTTCTGAGGCCAAGCCCCTTTTTATACCTCTCTGCAACGCAGCTCTGTGGCGCTTACTGGAGGTACCTAGTGGTCTAGTGTGACCCTAGGGACCCTTAGGATTCAAGGGGACTTAATCTCTCAACTTAGAACAGCCACAGGGAGCGTTTACACAGTGGTGAAGGGAGGGGACGGGGCCTGAGGTGACGTGTGCAAACACGCACCATGGCACGTTTTAAATTGGGGATATAATTTCCCTTCAATACTGAGGGCCCCTGGGGGCTAACTAGCCCACCAAGTGCTTCCAGTAAGCGCCACTGAGCTGCATTGCAGAGAGGTGGTCCAGGCCGTGCCACTTTTTACACCTCTCTGCAACGCAGCTCTGTGGCACTTACTGGAGGTACCTAGTGGGCTAGTTGGACCCTAGGGACCCTCAGGACTCAAATGAACTTAATCTCCCAACTAAAAACGGACACAGGGCGTGTTTACACAATGGTGAAAGGAGGGGACGGGGCCTGAGTTAACGTGTGCAAAAACGCCCTGTGGCCTGTTTTAAGAGGTAGTTTTAATCCCCATGCCCTATTATATACTAGGGGCTTATAGAGGAGGTAAGGCTAATCACAGGGGGACCCCAACGCATAATGTTCCCTAGTGTATGTAGGTGTTTTCACTGTATTCTAAGTGTCTTTTAACATAGCACTGGCTCTAGGACTGGTTAGTCAGACTCAGTTACCACCAGTATCCGTCTGAAAAAGTTGAGGGTACAGGATGATTTTGCAACAAGGCTTCTTTCTGCTCTTCTTTTTGTTCTTTCTGCACGTTATCCTTCTTCCTGCACTTATCTTCGTATTTGAGGACTTCTGTTGCTTCTTTCTGCACTTCTTTTGTTTCTTTCTGTGCATTTTTTCTTCTTTCTTCACATGTCCTATCTCTGTAGGCATAGTTAGAAATTAGCATTTAAAAAACCTTTGAAATTAACAGAAAAAACCATAGGTTTCAGGCACGTTATAGTTAGGAATTAGCATTTAAAAAACCTCAGAAATTCACTGAAAAAACCATAGGTTTCAGGGGTGTTATAGTTAGCTGGACTTTTCACTTGTACAAAACCATTGAAATTCCCCCGTTATAGTTAGTTCAGCTAACTATAACTCGCGCGCCCACAATGCACTGCTGATGACGTCACATATTACATCACTCATGACATGGTCAGTGACATCACTCATGACATCACTGATGACATCTCAAATGACATCACTGATGACATCACTGATGACATCATCCTTGTGATAGAGTGGCAGACCTCCTCTCACCCTAATATAACCTTTGATACACACATTCAAAAATAGAGACTAAAATTTTCAAAACAATGGACATACCAATACCAGTTACAACAACCTCTTCAGTAATTCTAAGATCCACATACACATCCACTCATTCACCAACAGTCCAATACAGTCACTCATACATGTACTCACTCATCATATGTACTCATACACCTATACATCCTGTTACACAATGCCACTCATCCATAGAGTTACTCACACACATAGTCACTCATGCTAATAAAGAATCAAACATACATTTACTTGCATATACAGTTATACACACACCACCACACTTACTTCTACGGAAACTTACACATACTTAGTCTTTTAAACAATCACTTATAGAAACACATACTTATTCATACAGGAACTCTTTCAATCTCTCACTCTCACATATACTCACATATATACACCAATAGTCACATATACTAGTTTAAAACATATGTAGTTACTCATAAAGACACTATTGAGACAGTCATTCACTCACTAACACACCCATACACACACTCATCCACCCATACAGTCCTGCACACATACTGTGTTCAACACATACAAACAGTGAGTCACTCATTCATGCACCTATGCACTACGTAATACCCCCACCGAACCATGCAGACACTCAGACTGATACTCAAAAAACCAACTAATAACCTATATAGACACCCATGTAGCTACTCACCAACCCATGCAGCCACTTATACACAAAGTGAGAGACTGATACAGATATTTACATATTTAAACATTACTCACTAAGCCATGTATTCACTATGATACACTTAATCAGTCAGTTACACAATCAATTTTTCAAAAACAAATCATCCATTTAGACACTTATATACCCATTTATTCTTCCATCGACCTTGAGATATACATATATAAAACATATTTAATTTTCAGAATAACACACATTCACTGGATGATGTCATCAGTGATGTCATCAGTGATGTCATTTGAGATGTCATCAGTGATGTCATGAGTGATGTCACTGACCATGTCATGAGTGATGTAATATGTGACGTCATCAGCAGTATATTGTGGGCGCGCGAGTTATAGTTAGCTGAACTAACTATAACGGGGGAATTTCAATGGTTTTGTACAAGTGAAAAGTCCAGCTAACTATAACACCCCTGAAACCTATGGTTTTTTCAGTGAATATAGATATATATAGATATATAGATATTTAGATATATATGGATACCAATGTCCTGAAGAAATGCAGGTCACGCAAATCAGGTACAGACCACTCGAAAAAGAGAAGTGAAAATAAATGTGCTTTATTCCTCCATTAGTAGCAGCATGACGCGTAGTTATAGTTAGGACCTATTATCCATAGGAAATCCACAATATTCTATTTAGAATAACTTTGGCGCCGGTTGAGGAATCTTCGCAAAATTTTCAAAACTGGTGGGGCGCTCCGGTCCGCTCCTATCCTGAAAGTCTCGGGGTGATTCGTCAAGCGGGGGCGAGAAAAAAGGGGGTTCTAAAACGTGTTTTCCCCATGCAATTTTCCATAGGAACCTTTAATCACAGCTGCAGCTCCAACTGCTGAACGGAATTACACCAAATTTGGCAAAGAGGTAGCCCTTGGTTCACACTCGTGCCTTTTGGTTAAATTGTGTAAATCCGTTCAGAAGTTGCTGAGAAAATCAAAAGTAAAATCATAGATATATCTGGGCGGAGCCTAACCACACATCTCATCGTGAGAGCTGATTGGCTGTCAGCACTTTATCCAAGAAGTGTTGGCAGCCATCTTGGGACCAATATACATGATAGCACCTCATTAAAAAGCATTGCAGTTAATAGAAGGTTTTAAGACTTTAGTTACATTATAAATCATTTGTTGATGGTACCATATTCATTTTAGCAATTGTGGTGTGTTCTAAGGTGATTTTACCATGTGAAAAAGCCTTCTAATGGGATATCATGAATCATGTTTGAGAGAAAACTATTTTCTCATGCTTTTCCCACAGAGGTTTGGAAGGTGATCTATAAGCTAAACCGAGAGCATATTTTCTGTAAATTCACATTATCTTTCTCAGTCATGTGAGAATGAAGTCTGACATTCTCAGTAAAACATGTACATCCAACAAGGGCAGAGGCTGTCAGTTGATTCATTTGTGTTCTACTGCAGCTTCCCAGAGTGTTCTAAAGAACAACTAGAGCGCTAACAGTCCTACTTATGACAAACGTATTGCACACCTCAAGCCATCTTGTTTGGAATGAAGTGGTAACTCTTAAAACATTTAATTTAAAAAGGACCAAAATGAGGGGGTTCATTTTGCCATAGAAAGTATGATTAGTGCTGCAGAAAGAAAAATTAGGACACATTTTGAGTGACTTCTCAAATCCTCTTCTATTTCATTAAAAAAAATTGACATACAGACTGAAACATGCACTTTCAATACCAGCAGCAGACTTCCCTGGTGAGCAGTAGCTTTACTACAGTGATCTAATGAGGAACTAGAGTGCTAACATTCTGAATTTAAGGCAAATGTGTGACACATCTGAATGCCTTCTTGATGGAATCAAAGTAAAAAACTGAAAGTATTTCCTACTGAGGAGACTGTAGTAAATGAGGAAATTAGGAAACTTCATAACAAATAAGTCTCCCAAGATGGCCACCAGAGACAAAAGAGCCCAAATGTAGCACAAATATCAACCAGATGTAGCCCAAGTATAGCCCAATGACAGAATGTCCCAGAGTGTTCTAAAGAACAACTAGAGCGCTAACAGTCTTACTTATGACAAAAGTATGGCAAACCTGAAGCCATCTTGATTGGAATAAAGTGGTAACACTTAAAAATTTAATTTGCAAAGGAACAAAATGAGGGGGTTCATTTTGCCATTGAAATTATGATTAGTGCTGCAGAAAGAAAAATTAGGGCACATTTTGACTTCTCAAATCCTCTTCTATTTCATTAAAAAATTCTGACATGCAGACTGAAACATGCACTTTGAATACCAGAAGCAGACTTCCCTGGTGAGCAGTAGCTTTACTACAGTGATCTACTGAGCAACTAGAGTGCTAACATTCAGAATTTATGGTGGCAAATGCGTGACACATCTGAATGCCTTCTTGATGGAACCAAAGTAAAAAACTGAAAGTATTTCTTACGGAGGAGACTGCTATAAATGAGGAAATTAGGAAACTTCATAACAAATAAGTCTCCCAAGATGGCCACCAGAGACAAAAGAGCCCAAATATAGCACAAATATCACCCAGATGTAGCCCAAGTATAGCCCAATGACAGAATGTCCCAGAGTGTACTTAAGAACAAGTAGAGCACTTACTGTCTTACTTAAGACAAAATTATGGTACACCTGAAGCCATCTTGATTGGAATAAACTGGTAACACTTAAAAAGTTTAATTTAAAAAGGAACACAATGAGGGGGTTCATTCTGCCATAGAAATTATGATTAGTGCTGAAGAAAGAAAAATTAGGGCACATTTTCAGTGACTTTTCAAATCATCTTCTATTTCATTAAAAAACTTCTGACAAGCAGACTGAAACATGCACTTTTAATACCAGCAGCAGACTTCCGTGGTGAGCAGTAGCTTTACTACAGTGATCTAATGAGCAACTAGAGTGCTAACATTCAGAATTCATGGCAAATGTGTGACATATCTGAATATCTTCTTGATGGAATCAAAGTAAAAAACTGAAAGCATTTCCTACTGAGGAGACTGCAGTAAATGAGGAAATTAGGAAACTTCATAACAAATAAATCTCCCAAGATGCCCACCAGAGACAAAAGAGCCCAAATGCAGCACAAATATTACCCAGATGTAGCCCACATGTAGCCCAATGACAGAAGTGTGCAAAACACTTTTTATTTTTTGTGTTTTTGCAGTTTTATATAGTGCAGACTTGTCAAGTATTGGAGTACTTTACATAAGCATTGGTTACATCACACAAGAACAAATTCATTTTGGTTGTAGACATGGGGAGATTAAGTGATTTGACCAGAATCACAGAATGTCGAGCTGAAGCAGAAACTCCAACCTGGTTCCCCAGTTGCAAAGTCTGCAGCTCTGGAAGTAACACCACATCCTCTCCCCTAAGTGCAACATTTAATCAAGGGGTAAACTGGATAAAAAAACATAAAGATAACAAATAATTTAAAAGTGCTTTGTCACTATTTGAAAACTCAGAAAATATGTCCTTATTTGAGTTTTTTAGAGCACTAGCCATAATTTTGATGCAAATAAGACCCTCTCATATATGTAATTTCTAAAGGAAATGCTCTAGGTATTACAGTTTTGATTACATCAAGATGACGTCAGGGATTCCACACTTCTGTAATAAATATAGAATGTTAGCAATCTAGTTGTTCATTAGGACACTGTTGCGAGGCAGAGGCCAGGGGCACGGACTCTGAAAATTGAAGGCAGGTAGGAGGGTGCAGAGGCAACAATTTGACCACACTGGGCAGGCAGGAAGGGCAGTGGCAGCACAACAGACTATGGAGGGCAGTGGAAAGGGGGGCAGGGGCAACAAACCAACAATACTGGACTGGCAAGAGAGGCTGTGACAATATAATAGACCATTGTGGGCAGAAGGAAGAGGAAGTGGTAGTACCACCATACATGCCAACAGACCCGATTCAGCCAAGAAATGTCCAATGTTTTTAAGCTCAAATGGGCTTTATTTGATCTGTCTCCTGTCTACAATCTCCTCTTTTTCAATGTAACTCAAAGGGGAAAATCAATACCCCAGTTTTTTTTCAAAATCTCCCTCTTACCAAGTTCACAATGTTCGCAAGTATGGTACATTGGATCATGGAAGGCAGGAGTAATTGGGGTAGGGACATGGACTTGGATAACAGAGGACAGGAGGGACATGGAGAGGTGCATCAAACTGAATCTACAGGGCAGGCATCAGGGTTTGCAGGAGCACAATACACCACACAGGGCATGCGGGACGGGAGTGCAGCACAACAATCCATAGAATGAATGAATGAATGAAATGAGTTTTGTCATGCGCAAACTTTGCCCAATGGGCGTCAAGGCGCCTAATTCAAATAATACAGCTCGCGAATCAAACCAGCATTCTCTCATTAGTAGGCTTTGGTAAAGTACCACGTCTTAAGTGCCTTTTTGAACAGATCAATTGAGGGAAGGGTTTTGACCTCAATTGGAAGAGAGTTCCAGAGCTTAGGAGCGGCGACAGAAAAAGCTCTCGCTCCCCATCTGGCTAGCCTTGTGCGGGGCACTACCAGTTGAAATAACCCAGCAGATCGAAGAGATCTGGTTGGGATATAGCGGGTAAGCAGAGACCCAAGTGCATCGTCCGTGCCAGCCGCAAGAGCTCTGTATGTAAGACATAGAATCTTAAAAAAGACTCTATGCTGAACAGGGAGCCAATGAAGATCTCTCCTAGCAGTCGTGGCTGAAGATGCCAAGGGAAGGGCCAGAACAAAACGTGCTGCAGCATTCTGCACGATTTGCAGTCGATGGATAAGGCCCTTATTGGACTCCACATACAGGGAGTTGCAATAATCGAGCCTGGAGCCAACAAGAGCGACTGCAATCTGCTTACGAGCCTGGAGAGAAAGATAGTTACGGATCCTATTTAGAATCCTGATAACACCCCAGCATGTGGCCATGGTCCTATTTACTTGGAGCATCATAGAGAGTGAGGTGTCAAAGACCACGCCGAGATTTCTGGCTGATTGGGAGGGAGTGGGGCAGGTGCCAAGAGATGAAGGCCACCACTCGCTCGACCAAACATCTTGGTCTTTCCCAAAGACCAAGACCTCTGTCTTGTCGCCGTTTAGCTTTAGGGAATTGATGATCATCCAATCTGCCACATGCTGCATGCATGACCTAAAGCTAATGTCGGATGTATGGACAGAGGAATGAGCCAGTGACACCATGATCTGGGTGTCGTCGGCGTAGGACACCACCTCCATCCCCTGCGATCTTACTAGTCTAGCAAGGGGGGCCACATAGATGTTAAACAGGGTCGGACTAAGGGCCGACCCCTGTGGCACCCCACATTGCAATGACTTGGCAGAGGAGAGGAAATTTCCAAGCTTTACTCTCTGTTCTCTACCAAGGAGAAAGGAGTTAAGAAGATTCAAGGCCGGCCCAGTAACCCCTGCCTCCCTAAGCCGAGATGTTAAAATGGCGGGAGACAGGGTATCGAACGCGGCTGTGAGATCTAATAGGACCAGTATTGTAGTTTGGCCACTATCCACTTTACGTCGGATGTTATCTACTACAACAGTAAGTGCGGATTCGGTACTGTGGTACTTTCTGAATCCGTGCTGTGTGTTATCAAGATACTCACTGGTCTCAAGAAAAGTGGAGAGGTGGGAGTTGAGGTGTGCCTCCAATATTTTTGCAGGGGCCGGGAGCAGAGAGATTGGCCTGAAGTTTTTAAGAAGGCCAGGATCCAAAGACGGTTTCTTAAGGAGAAGCTTTACAATAGCCTTCTTCCACACTGATGGAAAGGAACCCTGGACAATAGCCCTATTCATGACTTCCAACATGGGCGGAAGAATGCTGTTTCTGCACTCCTTCAGTGTTTTTAGCGGTAAAGGATCGATTGGGGAGGAAGATTTAGTCCTATCAAGTAGGAGGTTCAGTCCTTCCAAAGACAATAAGGGAAATTGCCTGAATAGTTTGGAAGGGCCTTCACCCAAAGTGTCCAGATTGGCTATAGCAGAAGGAATATCCTTATCCAAGGAGTGGCATTGGGCTTCTAAGGCGATGTGAATGTCCGAGATTTTGCTGTGAAAGAAGTCAGAGATGTTATTACAAAGATCCTGAGAACTAACTACAGGATCAGGGAGTTGGAGAGAGCATAGTGAATCAGCAATTTTAAAAAGTTCCCTGGATGAGGTTAGGGAACCTGTAAGATTGGAAAAGTACTCCTGCTTTTCCACTACAACTCTCTGTTTGTAGTCCCGTAAAGCGGACTTATGAACCTCTCGATCTTTCGGATCCCAGGATTTCCTCCAGCTTCTCTCGCTGCTCCTACACCCCTGCCTTAGGAGTCTCAGATGTTCAGAGAACCAGGGTGCAGTGGGTTTCTGCCGAGCTACATATCGAAGGGAGGCGGGGGCAAGCTTTTCCACTGCATTGGTAATAGAATCCATAAGTTCTTGAGCTGCCTCATCCGCATCCTTCAAGGAGAAAGATTCCGAGATCCGAATGTGAGAAGCAATAGTGTCATCGGTAATATTTCTAAAGTTTCTCCTAAGAGTAAATGAAGTAGCGACATGATTAGCTAAGGGCAGGGCAGGAAGAGCAAGTTCAAGCGGTACTGCAAAATGATCTGTCCAGACCAACGGCAGAGGCGGGCCAGTAGATAGCCTAGAATCACTAGAAAATACCACATCAAGAATATGGCCAGCCTTGTGTGTTGGGCTGCTCACCAACTGAACGAGGTCACAAGCTCCGAGTGACTCAATTAATGTCAGGGTATCCTTTGAGTTGATTTCATCAAGATGGAAATTGAAATCACCCAAGATGGAAAGATAGGATTTTCCAAAATAAGGTTCTAGGATTCTGAGGAGATCTGAAGAAAAACTAGCCCTAGGGCCGGGTGGCCTGTATATGACTATCCCAGTGAAAGAGACAGATGGAGCACACAAAATGTAAAAATAGAGTGCCTCAAAGCGATCTCCAGGCATTGATAGAGATTTAACAGTGCAAGAAAAAGAAGATTTAAAAAGAACGGCAATTCCTCCACCTCTACGCAGTGGTCTATCCTGCCTATGGAGAGAATAGCCATCAGGAATGGCCAAGAGTAGATCGTGACCGGAGGAATCCGAAGCCCAGGTCTCCGTGATAAAGACCCAGTCCGGCTGTCTTTCTTCCACAAATTCGTGGATGGCAACATTGTGCTTGATCAGCGATCGCGCATTAATTAGGAAACCGGTTTTAGGCAGCGAAACAGAAAGGCATCCCGAGCGCGAATGGGATCTAATAGTACTGGGAGCGGGGCAGCGAAAGGAAACCTTACATGTCATGCATCGCTGGGAATGTAAGATGCCTTCAGGAGAGAAGCGGTGAGAGCATCGCTGCACTGATGGTCTACAAGCCATGAGTTCCGACATAGAGTATTGCCTAGGCACCTCATAGAGTGGAGGGGGGGTGCCAGCCGAGTCCAGCCCGCCCTGCAGCACGTCCTCAGCGCGGACGGGCGCAGACGGGCTGAACTCAGGCGTAACTCCGGCGGAAGTCCGGCGATCCCGCTACGCGATGACGCTGCGCGTAGGCATGGCTGCTATTTATGTTGGTCGAGGCTCCTAAATGAGGACTAGACCGCGATGTGGCTCACCCCTCACCTAATATGGCCGCCAACGAGACAATGGCAAGGGACCCGCGAAATGCGGTGCTTTTTCCAAATTACCGTGCAAGTAAGGATGACAGCATGCAGGTAAGCGTGGCCGGCAATGTTAAAAACAGGGGAAAAATAGTGCTAACCAAAAATAACCTAGACGACAAAACGGGAGTTTTAAAATAAGCAGGAGCTACACAATGACAAAGCGCTGCAAGGAAATGCGCCGAGGCTGAATGAGAGCTCGCCTAAGATATGCCTGCTATTTATGCTGGTCGAGCCTCCTAAATGAGGACTAGACCGCGATGTGGCTCACCCCTCACCTAATATGGCCGCCAACGAGACAATGGCGAGGGACCCGCGAAATGCGGTGCTTTTTCCAAATTACCGTGCAAGTAAGGATGACAGCATGCAGGTAAGCGTGGCCGGCAATGTTAAAAACAGGGGAAAAATAGTGCTAACCAAAAATAACCTAGACGACAAAACGGGAGTTTTCAAATAAGCAGGAGCTACACAATGACAAAGCGCTGCAAGGAAATGCGCCGAGGCTGAATGAGAGCTCGCCTAAGATTTTCCTGCTATTTATGCTGGTCGAGCCTCCTAAATGAGGACTAGACCGCGATGTGGCTCACCCCTCACCTAATATGGCCGCCAACGAGACAATGGCGAGGGACCCGCGAAATGCGGTGCTTTTTCCAAATTACCGTGCAAGTAAGGATGACAGCATGCAGGTAAGCGTGGCCGGCAATGTTAAAAACAGGGGAAAAATAGTGCTAACCAAAAATAACCTAGACGACAAAACGGGAGTTTTAAAATAAGCAGGAGCTACACAATGACAAAGCGCTGCAAGGAAATGCGCCGAGGCTGAATGAGCCTGCCACATAACTAAATACTTATAAGGTCTCAAAGGTGAGACCTATTGGCTATGCCAATGCTGGTCTTAAAAAGTTGGGGCTACAGTGTTCGCTTGTTTGGAAAGGAATCCACAAGAGTGTTTGATAAGAACGCCCTTCTCTCCGTTCCCCCCACTCTGCACGCAACAGGCACAGCTCCGGCTGTCAATGAGACGGCTGGGCGAGGCAAGTGACGTGGCACTGTGACGCGCCCTCTGACACTAGATGCCGGAAGTTTGGTTATGTGTAATCCTCGAACTCGCAAGCGGCGGTTGTAGTTGCTGCGGTTGTAGTTGCTGCGAAGGAGCTAACCGCTCAACTCGTGAACCTATAGTTCTCTCCGAGCGCGTGTGTGCTTGCGGCCGCAGGTGAGTACCTGACTAAAGAGCAGCGTGGGAGGAGACAACCCGAGCTTGGGAGATGGTGTCTGGGTGGGTGTGAGCGGCGAGAGGTCTCTACCTGCCTGGGACCTGGAATGCGACTCCTCGATACGTTCGATACGTGTGGCGCAGTTTCTACACTTTTACCTTTTACACTTGCTTTTAGAAAGCAATAGGGAGGGGACAGGACCATGCACATGGACAACAGAGAACAGAGGGGAAAGAGGCAATGGCAGCTAGCTGACCATAATGGACAGACAGGAGAGAAAGGTGCAGCATAACAGACCATAAAGGGCAGGAGGGACGGATCAGGGGCATTACAATGGAACAGACAAGCCAGGAGGGAGGGAATAGGGGTCTGCACATGGAAACAGAGGGCTGGGGGCAAGGGAGCAGGGCAGGAGCAGCAAGATGACCATGGAGGTCAGGCAGGATGGGCACTAGAAGCAAGACACACGATGAAGAGCAGCAGTGAGACTATGATGGCGTACCCACAGACCATGGAGGGAAGGTGGGAGGGGGTCAGGGGCAGCTAGCTGACCACACAGGGAAGGTGGGAGGGGCAGTGGCAGCACAATGGCTATGATGGGCAAGAAGGAGGGTGCAGGGGCATGCACAAAGGACCATGGAGGATAGAAGGGAGGGTCAGGACCTGGGCACAGACAAGAGAGTTATGGGGAAGGGGCCTCACAACAGACCACGCGGGGTAGGCAGGAGGAGCAGTTGCAGCACAACAGACCAGGGAGGGCAGAAGGGTGTGGCAGTAAAATGGACCATGGAGGACAGGAGGAAGGGGATAGGGGCATGGAATGTGGACAGGCAGGGTGGGGGTGGCAGGGACAGGTTACAGTCATCTGACAATGCTAGGCAGGTGGGAGGGGAGTGGCAGCTTAACAGAACACCCAGAGTAGATAGGAGTGGCAGGTCCATGGAACATGGTGGGCAAAAAGGATGGAGCAGGGGCATGCACAAAGACATCGGAGGGCAGGGGGGAGGAGAATAGGGGCAGCAAGCTAAGCACAGAGGCTAAGCAGGAGGTCAATGATGGGGCATAGAATTGGGTAATGGAGGGCAGGAGGAGTGGACTGGTACATCATGCTAAATGGAGGGCTGTGACGCACATCAGACCATGCATGGCAGGAGGGAGGAGGCTAGTCCATGGATTCAGACAACAGAGGATCGAGAGGAGGTAGATGGGGCAGCAAGCTAACTGTTCAGAGAAGGTGGTTATTAGGAACTTTATTGTTTTTAAAATGTGCGTCTGTGCGAACTACTTAAAATATGAACAAGTATGCAGCATAATCTCACTTTTATTCAGGAAGAAGAGGACGTTTGTGATTGTGACTCCGGGCTCACTTGGCAGAAACACCCCCTGACCCTCCACCCCCCATCGCAAGCTGTAATGCCCATGAAAAGGATAGGTAAACGCAGTGTTATATAGAATATAGTCCCGAGAGCACGATTGAAAATGAAAACTAGATATAGTGTATGGTATAAACTATGCACCAAAAAGTGTGATATAAGATGAACCGGGGCGTGAAATATAATATGTAATACATTGTGCGCAATGACAGATTCATTGGAGAGCGTGAGATAACACAGGCACTAGCGCGTGCTATGCGATATGCACCTTGGAGTGTAATATGCACAGGGCAGTGTTGTGTAACCTAACTAGTCTCTAAAGTTGTAATATAAAATATGTGCTGGGGAGTGTAACGTTGCATATGCACTGTGACAAAGATATGGATCCCAGATTGTAATATGTATGGCATAGCGTTGTGCGTTATAACATAGGCATCGAGGAAGGCACGTTAGATGGGGAAATTTAACCTGTGTTACAGTGCACATGGACTAGAGAGTGTCATAGCATATGCACTAGCTGGTGGAATACAACACAGAGGTGTGTGGCACTCGGCGGGCACTGGTGGGTGTAACACAGCATTGGGCTCAGCCAGGAGCGCGCTGTGACTCTCAAGTGAGGTTCGTCTCCTTTCCAGAGAGTAAAATAAAAAGTATTACACATCTGCGGCGTACCCCAGGGATCTTCCCTCAGCCCGACACTGTTCAACATCTACATGGCTCCACTCGCATGCATCACCCGACAGCACGACCTCAACATAATCTCCTATGCCGACGACACTCAACTGATCCTCTCCCTCACCAAGGACCCCCTCACCGCCAAATTCAACCTCCACAAAGGAATGAAAGCCGTCGCCGACTGGATGAAGTGCAGCCGACGTAAGCTGAACACAGACAAGACGGAGATCCTTATCCTCGGCTCCAACCCATCAGCCAGGGATGACTCCTGGTGGCCCTCGTCACTAGGGGCACCCCCGACACCAACCGACCACGCACGTTACCTGGGAATCATCCTCGACTCAATGCTCACCATGACCAAGCAACTCAATGCAGTCTCCTCCTCCTGCTTCAACACCCTCCGCATGCTCCCGCAAGATCTACAGGTGGATCCTGACAGACACGAAAAAAGAACAGTCACCCAGGCCCTCGTCGGCAGCAGACTCAACTACGGAAACGCCCACTACGCAGGAGCCCCGACCAAGCTCATCAAACGACTGCAAAGAATCCAAAACGCCTCTGCACGCCTGATCCTCGACATTCCACGCCACAGCCACATCACCCCCACCTGAAAAACCTGCACTGGCTCCCCGTCGACAAGAGAATCTCCTTCAAACTACTGATCCACGCACACTAGGCACTCCACAAGACCGGCCCAGCCTACCTCAACAGTCGACTCTCCTTCTACGTTCTCAACCGTCACCTCCGCTCTGCCGACCTCTCCTTGGCCACCGTCCCGTGCATCCATAGAACCACCACCGGAGGCAGATCCTTCTCCCACCGCGCCGCCAAGATCTGGAACACCCTTCCCCTCAACCTACAACAGACCCAAGACCTGCTGACCTTCAGGAGACGACTCAGGACCTGGCTATTCGACCAGTAGCGGTAACTGCCCCCCTCCTGTCCCTCAGCGCCTTGAGACCCTCGCGGGTAAGTAGTGCGCTTTCCAAATCTTGTGATTGATTGATTGATTGATCGATGTGTGTTTTATTAACCGTGAGGGGGGTTTCTTGCATAGTTTTTGTCAAATTTTTGTCGAATCCCCTTTGAATGGCTTGGTGCTCGTGTGTATTAAATGTGCCCGTCAATAGCTACTCATATTTGTATAAATAAACAACAAGGGTGTCTACTTGGAGAGTACCCACCGACGGGGGCGCCGGGATTAGGCACGGTAGAGCGTCAGACACGTCAGAGCTTCACTAGCGGTGTAAATACATTCCACGTGGATTCATTGTATGCATAGTCGCCTTTTAATGAATTTCACGTAAATCGTCATGGTGATAGGTACGTACGGTTTGTCCAGCATGTCCTAGGTGTTTCTATAAATATATATTTTTTGAAATATTAAAAAACAAAGGCCGGCCCTGGGGAATGGAGTCCCCGGGGCCATAAGTGGTCTGAGGAGGGGGGTAACGCAGCCCCCCTCCGAAAGATTTTTTTTTTTAAAAGGCCATGCCCCGGGGGTTGGGTTCCCCGGGGTCGATTAAGGCCTCGGGAGGGGGGGCCGCACGGCCCCCTACCAATTTTCTTTTTTTCTAAAAAAAAACATTAGGGGGCAGGCCCTGGGGAATGGGGTCCCCAGGGCCAATACATTAGAAAAAGAAGGGGGGCCACACAGCCCCCTTCTTAAAAAAATAAAATAAATAAAAGACCGGCATCGCGCCGGAGGCCACGCCCCCTCCTTGCAGCACTCTGCAAACGCACCCCCTGGCGAGTTGTAAGTTGGGGAATTAATTCCCCTTCAATACTGAGGGTCCCTGAGGGCCAACTAGCCCAACAGGTATCTCCAGTATGCGCCAGGGAGCTGTGTTACAGACAGGTGTTTTGAGGCCACGCCCCTTTTTACACCTCTCTGCAACACAGCTCTGTGGCGCTTACTGGAGGTACCTAGTGGGCTAGTTTGACCCTAGGGACCCTTAGGATTCAAGGGGCCTTAATCTCTCAACTTAGAAAGGGCGCATTTACACAGTGGTGAAGGGAGGAGATGGGGCCTGAGGTGACGTGTGCAAACACGTCCTGTGGCACGTTTTAAGTTGGGGAAATAATTCCCTTTCAATCCTGAGGGACCCTGGGGGCCAACTAGCCCACCAGTTGCTTCCAGTAAGCGCCACTGCGCTGTGTTGCAGAGAGGTGGTGCAGGCAGTGCCCCTTTTTACACCTCTCTGCAACGCAGCTCTGTGGCGCTTACTGGAGGTACCTAGTGGATTAGTTGGACCCTACGGACCCTCAGGATTCAAATGAACTTAATCTCCCAACTAAAAACGCCCACAGGGCTTGTTTACACAGTGGTGAAGGGAGGGAACGGGGCCTGAGGTGACGTGTGCAAACACGCCCTGCGGCGCGTTTTAAGTTGGGGAAATAATTCACCTTCAATCCTGAGGGACCCTGGGGGCCAACTAGCCCACCAGGTGCTTCCAGTAAGCGCCACGGCGCTGCGTTGCAGAGAGGTGGTCCAGGCTGTGCCACTTTTTACACCTCTCTGCAACGCAGCTCTGTGGCGCTTACTGGAGGTACCTAGTGGGCTAGTTGGACCCTAGGGACCCTCAAGATTCAAATTAACTTAATCTCCCAACTAAAAACGCCCACAGGGCGTGTTTACACAGTGGTGAAGGGAGGGAACGGGGCCTGAGGTGACGTGTGCAAACACGCCCTGCGGCACGTTTTAAGTTGGGGAAATAATTCACCTTCAATCCTGAGGGACCCTGGGGGCCAACTAGCCCACCAGGTGCTTCCAGTAAGCGCCACTGCACTGCGTTGAAGAGAGATGGTCTAGGCCGTGCCCCTTTTTTTACATCTCTCTGCAACGCAGCTCTGTGGCACTTACTGGAGGTACCTAGTGGGCTAGTTCCACCCTAGGGACCCTCAGGATTCAAGGGGACTTAATCTCCCAACTTAAAACGGCCACAGGGCGTGTTTACACAGTGGGGAAGGGAGGGGATGTGGTCTGAGGTGGCGTGTGCAAACACGCCCTGTGGCGCATTTTAAGAGGTAGTTTTAATCCCCCTGCCCTATTATATACTAGGGGCTTACAGAGGAGATCATGCTAATCACAGGGGGACCCCAACGCATAGTGTTCCCTAGTGTATGTAGGTATTTTCACTGTATTCTAAGTGTCTTTTAACATAGCACTGGCTCTAGCACTGGTTAGTCAGACTCAGTTACCACCAGTATCCGTCTGAAAAAGTTGAGGGTAGAGGATGATTTTGCAACAAGGCTTCTTTCTGCTCTTCTGTTTGTTCTTTCTGCACGTTATCCTTCTTCCTGCACTTTTCTTCGTCTTTGATGACTTCTGTTGCTTCTTTCTGCATTTCTTTTTTTTCTTTCTGTGCGTTGTTTCTTCTTTCTTCACATGTACTAGTATAGTTAGAAATTAGGATTTAAAAAACCTTTGAAATTCACTGAAAAAACCATAGGTTTCAGGCAAGTTATAGTTAGGAATTAGCATTTAAAAAACCTTAGAAAGTCACTGAAAAAACCATAGGTTTCAGGGGCATTATAGTTAGCTGGACTTTTCACTCGCACAAAACCAGTGAAATTCCCCTGTTATAGTTAGTTCAGCTAACTATAACTCGCGCGCCGGCAATGTACTGCTGATGACGTCACATATTAAATCACTCATGACATGGTCAGTGACATCACTCATGACATCACTGATGACATCTCAAATAACATCAAAAAACAATGTGAAACCCTGAGGTCTAAACAAACAAAGTTAATATGGTGAAGTATAAAACACGGACTAGGCCCAGTTGAGTAAGTCAAAGGGCAATCCCTTTTAAGGACGTAATCCCTCACTCATCCTAGGTGACATGCTTCATCATATGGGATTCTCCGCCCAGAGAAAAATCCTAGTTTCTCTGGGGGCTACAACCCCCTCTCTGAGAGGGAGGAGCACAGGGATGTTTTAGTAATACACTAGAGGATGAACTAAATCCACATATGACGAGCTAATTTTGTATGAGTGAGGGGTGCAGTGCTGTTAAACAAATGATGCAGTGAGGAAAGTGTATTAAAACTAGTTCAGGGACGGCAGACGAAATATATAGAAAATTGCTGGAAGTATTCCACAGCCGTACATGACCAGGATTAAAATAGTGTACACCAACAGTCAACAATGTAGACTATGGTGAATAAACAAAAAATTATGGTCGACATGTTTCAGCCACAGCGCCTAACAAGGCTAGGCTTTCATCAGGACCACTCAAGCTACTGCACAAAACAAAAACTGTGTGACTCCTACACAGAAAAAGGATACAGCGAACACACACGAGATGCTTGATAGGTGTGCGTCAGCATAGCGTCTCAACTTCACCTAAACAGAAAGAATCAAAATCTGAATGTAAGTACATCAGAATATAGTGGTGCACTGTGAAACGTACTACAGAAGCACACAGTATAGTTAAGTAACAACTATAGAGCCACTCACCCGTAAACACTGGGTGGGACCATAACCTCCACCTGGCAGCCGCTCAGGAAGGGAACACCGCTCTGAAAAAATACGATGCAAGAAACTCAAAATATAGATCCTGCTTATCATGAACGTGTGTTTAATGCTAGTGATATTAAATAATCAACTTTCAGTGAGACATAAAAACCCTATCAAAGGGAGACTAACAACTCAACATGCTAGAAAGAATCCAAAGTACTTAATCAGAATGGACTCTTACAACGAGACACACCAATGTGTGTCCATGTACAATAATTGACATAACCCAGTGGAAAAATCAAGTCACTATATGATCCGCTAGGGATCCACATACCTCGCCGATAGGACGTGGAAAAAATGCTTGCCTCTAGATTAAATCAGTACTAAACTAGATTCACAGCACCACGATAGTGAGTTAACAGGGCATAAAACCGCCCAACACGTAACTACCCAAGCTACAAGGAAACTGAAAAAGTTAAATAGTGAACCAAACCGTTCACAGACTAAAACACAACGCCTACCTTTCCGTCGGGGAACCAAGGCTTGTATGAGCCTGAAGCCGGAGGTCCCGCGGAGCTGTTGGCGTGTGAAATATAAGCCGTCCATTACTGGAAGGATGGGCCAATCAAAAGGCTCGTAGTGAATGGTCCAATCCGAGTGGCTCTATTTCCCGGACTACTGTTACCCTTGACAACGGGTAATGTGTCGCTCGGATTGATAAAGTTAAATTTACGCCGGTGATGAAAATAAAAATAAAAATAAAACCAGTGTGCTTGATGGCGATGGGAGCTCAAAAACCAAACTAGTAAATTACTCACAAAACATTCAGATGGAGTATTTAAGTATGTAAGCAAGCGCCGGCCCAAAAGTTGATGCGCATGCGTTATTTGAACAAAAAACATTACAAAAGAAACCTCCTTATAAAATGTGTATTTAGTCATCACATAGGAGAATAACAATAAAATGTGTATTATACAAAGCGTAATGGGCAGGTTACATGGAAAAATGAACACCTAATGACACAACTGTGCCCAACCAAAATAACTAATGGTTATGTAGGCACATGGGAAAATAGCCAGTTAAGGCATACACTGGTATAGGGATACGTGAGTGAACTAAGAACCACACCTAGAGTGGTATGCCACTATTTGCAGAGAATAATAATCCTGACGCTCAGGTATAGCAGACACGTTAAGGTAATGTACAGACAAAGTCCGATAGGGTATGAACACAACCTTGTCTCTAGGGAATTCATAATAGCAGCCACGGTATTTCATCATTCAACCCTCTAATGTGCGTCTTGAGTTTATAAACCCACCATTGCTCACGTTTAAACAGAAAAGAAGAGCAATCAGTGAGATGGGGAGGTATGAAAGGTTTCTCAAGAATTGTCCATTGCAGGTCATTCGGGGCATGATTAGCTGATAGAAAATGATTGGTCAGTTTGGTTGACGAACGACCACACCGAATAGTGCTTTTGTGTTCCAAAATACGGGTTTTAACCCGACGGGTGGTCATTCCAACATACTGCAACTGGCACGGACAGGTTATTAGATATATCAAATTGGAACTGTTGCAGTTGGTGTGACTTTTAAGCGTCCAAGGTTTGACGGACCCTATGTCGATCTCTTTAGTCACAGATGTATGTCCACAAGCTGCACAAGAACCGCAAGGGTAATGTCCCAACACTGGCATCAAACCCCAAAGGGTGTGTTGTGTGTCTGTTTTGTGAATCCGAGGTCGGGTATGTACCAACTGGTCTCTGATATTGCTGCTATGTTTGAAGGCAAAGAGAGGTTTCGGTAACTTAACTTCACCTATATTCAGAATTTTCCAGTTGGTCAAAATAGTTTTCTTGATTTGGTTAGAAAACTTACAGAAGGTGTGTACACAGGTCAACCTGTTTTCAGTGGTTTTAGAAAACTTGGGTTCAAGCAGAGCCTCCCGATTATTGTTAGAGGCACGTTTCAAAGCTCTTCTGATCAATTGTTTTGGATACTGTCTAGCCTTAAGTTGTTTAGATAAATTTTGTGCATGCTCCTGGTATTTCTCACTGGAGGATCAATTCCTTTTCAGTCGTAAAAACTGACCAAAAGGCAGGTTGTCGCGCAATGCTTGTGGATGAAAGCTGTCATATTTTAAAAGAGCATTCATGGCCATAGGTTTTCTGTACAATTCAGTACTTAGACCACCTTCAAAAGGAGTTATCAAGATGTCCAAAAAGGGGAGTTGGGTCTTAGAGTACTCACAGGTAAATTTCAAAAATGTATTGCAGTCGTTCAGTCAGTTTTTAAATTCAAGCAGTGAAGTTAATGGTCCGTGCCATAACACGAACACATCATCTATGTATCTTTTCCATATACGTATCTGGTTTCTGTATGGATTGTTGATACTAAAGATGTGCTGCTCCTCAAAAACATGAACGTACAGGTTGGCCAGGCTGGGAGCAAAAATGCTCCCCATAGATGTTCCTGACACCTGTAGGAATAACTGTTCCTCAAATTGAAAAAAGTTTTCCTTCATGGCTAACTTAGCGCACGAAATGATAAAGGAGACTGGTGTGATGGAATCAGGTGGATTGTCCAACAGGAGAGTTTCGATGACATCTAACGTTTCATCCTGTGGAATGCACGTATAAAGTGATTCAACATCAAAGGAGACTAGATATTCAGTCTCGGGATCAAAGGACAAGTCCTTAAGCAAAATCAAAATGTCCTTGGTGTCCTTGAGATATGTGGGCATTTTTGCAACCAAAGGACGTATAAAATGATCAGAGAATGCTGATAAAGGTTCCAAGAGGGATCCTAGTCCTGAAACTATGGGGCGGCCTGGTGGAGGGTTGACATTTTTGTGCACCTTTGGAAGAATGTAAAAATAAGGTACAATAGGAGATGTTTTCACCAAGTATAGGGCCTCATTTGCAGTGATCCAGCCGTTAGTGCTGGCTTCATTCACCAGTATCTGAATGGCCAGTTGTAGTCTCTTGGTGGGATCCTCACTAAGAGGACGATATGAACGATCATTGTTAAGCTGTTGCAAGCATTCGGCCCGATAAGTGGTGGTGTCCATAATCACGATGGCCCCACCTTTATCTGCCGGCTTGATCGTGATCGTCTCATCTGAGGTAAGAGATCCCAAGGCTTGTCGTTCAGATCTAGTCAAATTCTGATACTGGCGGCTCTCAGCTGAACAAGTGTTCGACACCTGTGTGGACACCGCTTTCTCAAACGTAAGAACCTGAGAAGGGACTTGACTTGGCAAGGGATTGAAAGTGGATTTATTACGCAGTCCCGTGTTGTGATCTTGGTTGTCAGGTGCAGTGTTGAGATCATTGCGGAAGAAAAAGTTCAAACTAATTTTTCTGAAAAACTGAGCAAGTTCCTGTTTAATGGTAAGCAAGTCACTTCTGAAAGAAGGTACAAACCCTAGACCCTTGTTCATGAGGGACAATTCCTCTGGTGTCAAGACCTTGTTGGACAAATTGAGAACTAAGTTGTGCTTGTGCTCGGAACTGCTTTGGTCTCTCTTGGGCTCGGTGCCGGAGTCGTTGATTGTTGATCTGCCCAGTGGACCTGATTTCGTCTTCTTCCCCTTGACCGGCCACGGCCAAACCCTAAAAAAGACTGGTTAGGGTGCATTTGGGGTGGTGGGGGATAAGGACAAGGTTGTCCAAAAGGAGGAAATGGTGGATAATTGTAAGGGCCAGGTGGCCACCACTGAGAAGGATACATAGTCGTGGGTACAGCTGGAAGGCTCTTCCTGTTGCCTCTACCTCTCTTTTTATTACCTCTGAACGAGGAATCCTCACCAGGGGCAGTATCCGAACCGCTTGACCATTCATCACTCCCTGATGTGGAGTAGTCGGACCCATATCTACGACCCTGTCGGTTGTATTGTGGGGGGATATAGTCTGCGCTTGTGTATGGGTACACTTTTTCAAGGGAAAAGCGGGCCAGATCTTTTTTAAATTTGTTAATCTTAGTCATTAGTACAGAATCCTTAAATTCTTTGTTATGTTTATTTGACTCTTCTTGTTGTTTTTTAAAGAGTGCGCCTGTTAGCGTCACTTTTATTCATGATTCTAATGCCTGAATCTCAATCAAGATAGCATCGGCTACCCGTTTGGCAGTGCTGATGATTAGGATAAGCCAATCCCGGGTACACCTCCAAGCTATCAGAGACCAATCATTTAGGAAGGTTTTATCATCCAAAAACAATCTAGGTGCATTGGTCACGATGAGTCCTGTAGGAGCACAATTAGCTCTCAAATATTCAGTCATGATAGCTCCGTGGATATACACCCGTGAGTGTGATTTTTTCAAGGTAAGAATCTTAGTCCACTCAACCTCTGAGCTGGTTGAGGGCCCTTGAAATGTGTCAATGATACTCGGTGTATCAAGAATGGCCTGAGCCATAGTGTCATCAAAACTTAGGCCTAGGCGTTCGGCCATAATGTTGTGAACAAAAAGAACAACGAAAAGAAAGTCAGTCTCTACCTTCTCAAAAGAAATTGGCTCACTAAAAAATACATATATATATATATGTGTTTTTTAGAAAAACCAGCCGCAAGCAGTAAGGGAAAATTCTACCGCTAACAGTTTAGACACTCCTAATGTGTCAAAATATATCACGACCCGCAGCCAAAAAGCTGCTCGTAAAGCACTCAAATAGACGGTTCAAAGCCAGGGGGACACAGGGAAAATTTTAAGACCACACAGGGTTAAATCCTCAATAAATGTATCAAAAAACAATGTGAAACCCTGAGGTCTAAACAAACAAAGTTAATATGGTGAAGTATAAAACACGGACTAGGCCCAGTTGAGTAAGTCAAAGGGCAATCCCTTTTAAGGACGTAATCCCTCACTCACCCTAGGTGACATGCTTCATCATATGGGATTCTCCTCCCAGAGAAAAATCCTAGTTTCTCTGGGGGCTACAACCCCCTCTCTGAGAGGGAGGAGCTCAGGGATGTTTTAGTAATACACTAGAGGATGAACTAAATCCACATATGACGAGCTAATTTTGTATGAGTGAGGGGTGCAGTGCTGTTAAACAAATGATGCAGTGAGGAAAGTATATTAAAACTAGTTCAGGGACGGCAGACGAAATATAAAGAAAATTGCTGGAAGGATTCCACAGCCGTACATGACCAGGATTAAAATAGTGTACACCAACAGTCAACAATGTAGACTATGGTGAATAAACAAAAAATGATGGTCGACATGTTTCAGCCACAGCGCCTAACAAGGCTAGGCTTTCATCAGGACCACTCAAGCTACTGCACAAAACAAAAACTGTGTGACTCCTACACAGAAAAAGGATACAGCGAACACACACGAGATGCTTGATAGGTGTGCGTCAGCATAGCGTCTCAACTTCACCTAAACAGAAAGAATCAAAATCTGAATGTAAGTACCACAGAATATAGTGGTGCACTGTGAAACGTACTACAGAAGCACACAGTATAGTTAAGTAACAACTATAGAGCCACTCACCCGTAAACACTGGGTGGGACCATAACCTCCACCTGGCAGCCGCTCAGGAAGGGAACACCGCTCTGAAAAAATACGATGCAAGAAACTCAAAATATAGATCCTGCATATCATGAACGTGTGTTTAATGCTAGTGATATTAAATAATCAACTTTCAGTGAGACATAAAAACCCTATCAAAGGGAGACTAACAACTCAACATGCTAGAGAAAGAATCCAAAGTACTTAATCAGAATGGACTCTTGCAATGAGACACACCAATGTGTGTCCATGTACAATAATTGACATAACCCAGTGGAAAAATCAAGTCACTATATGATCCACTAGGGATCCACATACCTCGCCGATAGGACGTGGAAAAAATGCTTGCCTCTAGATTAAATCAGTACTAAACTAGATTCACAGCACCACGATAGTGAGTTAACAGGGCATAAAACCGCCCAACACGTAACTGCCCAAGCTACAAGGAAACTGAAAAAGTTAAATAGTGAACCAAACCGTTCACAGACCAAAACACAACGCCTACCTTTCCGTCGGGGAACCAAGGCTTGTATGAGCCTGAAGCCGGAGGTCCCGCGGAGCTGTTGGCGTGTGAAATATAAGCCGTCCATTACTGGAAGGATCGGCCAATCAAAAGGCTCATAGTGAATGGACCAATCCGAGTGGCTCTATTTCCCGGACTACTGTTACCCTTGACAACGGGTAATGTGTCGCTCGGATTAATAAAGTTAAATTTACGCCGGTGATGAAAATAAAAATAAAACCAGTGTGATTGATGGCGATGGGAGCTCAAAAACAAAACTAGTAAATTACTCACAAAACATTCAGATGGAGTAATTAAGTATGTAAGCAAGCGCCGGCCCAAAAGTTGATGCGCATGCGTTATTTGAACAAAAAACATTACAAAAGAAACCTCCTTATAAAATGTGTATTTAGTCATCACATAGGAGAATAACAATAAAATGTGTATTATAGAAAGCGTAATGGGCAGGTTATATGGAAAAATTAACACCTAATGACACAACTGTGCCCAACCAAAATAACTAATGGTTATGTAGGCACATGGGAAAATAGCCAGTTAAGGCATACACTGGTATAGGGATACGTGAGTGAACTAAGAACCACACCTAGAGTGGTATGCCACTATTTGCAGAGAATAATAATCCTGACGCTCAGGTATAGCAGACACGTTAAGGTAATGTACAGACAAAGTCCGATAGGGTATGAACACAACCTTGTCTCTAGGGAATTCATAATAGCAGCCACGGTATTTCATCATTCAACCCTCTAATGTGCGTCTTGAGTTTATAAACCCACCATTGCTCACGTTTAAACAGAAAAGAAGAACAATCAGTGAGATGGGGAGGTATGAAAGGTTTCTCAAGAACTGTCCATTGCAGGTCATTCGGGGCATGATTAGCTGATAGAAAATGATTGGTCAGTTTGGTTGACGAACGACCACACCGAATAGTGCTTTTGTGTTCCAAAATACGGGTTTTAACCCGACGGTGGTCATTCCAACATACAGCAACTGGCACGGACAGGTTATTAGATATATCAAATTGGAACTGTTGCAGTTGGTGTGACTTTTAAGCGTCCAAGGTTTGACGGACCCTATGTCGATCTCTTTAGTCACAGATGTATGTCCACAAGCTGCACAAGAACCGCAAGGGGAATGTCCCAACACTGGCATCAAACCCCAAAGGGTGTGTTGTGTGTCTGTTTTGTGAATCCGAGGTCGGGTATGTACCAACTGGTCTCTGATATTGCTGCTACGTTTGAAGGCAAAGAGAGGTTTCGGTAACTTAACTTCACCTATATTCAGAATTTTCCAGTTGGTCAAAATAGTTTTCTTGATTTGGTTAGAAAACTTACAGAAGGTGTGTACACAGTTCAACCTGTTTTCAGTGGTTTTAGAAAACTTGGGTTCAAGCAGAGCCTCCCGATTATTGTTAGAGGCACGTTTCAAAGCTCTTCTGATCAATTGTTTTGGATACTGTCTAGCCTTAAGTTGTTTAGATAAATTTTGTGCATGCTCCTGGTATTTCTCACTGTAGGAGCAATGCCTTTTCAGGCGTAAAAACTGACCAAAAGGCAGGTTGTCGCGCAATGCTTGTGGATGAAAGCTGTCATATTTTAAAAGAGCATTCATGGCCATAGGTTTTCTGTACAATTCAGTACTTAGACCACCTTCAAAACGAGTTATCAAGATGTCCAAAAAGGGGAGTTGGGTCTTAGAGTATTCACAGGTAAATTTCAAAAATGTATTGCAGTCGTTCAGTCAGTTTTTAAATTCAAGCAGTGAAGTTAATGGTCCGTGCCATAACACGAACACATCATCTATGTATCTTTTCCATATACGTATCTGGTTTCTGTATGGATTGTTGATACTAAAGATGTGCTGCTCCTCAAAAACATGAACGTACAGGTTGGCCAGGCTGGGAGCAAAAATGCTCCCCATAGATGTTCCTGACACCTGTAGGAATAACTGTTCCTCAAATTGAAAAAAGTTTTCTTTCATGGCTAACTTAGCGCACGAAATGATAAAGGAGACTGGTGTGATGGAATCAGGTGGATTGTCCAACAGGAGAGTTTCGATGACATCTAACGTTTCATCCTGTGGAATGCGCGTATAAAGTGATTCAACATCAAAGGAGACTAGATATTCAGTCTCGGGATCAAAGGACAAGTCCTTAAGCAAAATCAAAATGTCCTTGGTGTCCTTGAGATATGTGGGCATTTTTGCAACCAAAGGACGTAGAAAATGATCAGAAAATGCTGATAAAGGTTCCAAGAGGGATCCTAGTCCTGAAACTATGGGGCGGCCTGGTGGAGGGTTGACATTTTTGTGCACCTTTGGAAGAATGTAAAAATAAGGTACAATAGGAGATGTTTTCACCAAGTATAGGGCCTCATTTGCAGTGATCCAGCCGTTAGTGCAGGCTTCATTCACCAGACTCTGAATGGCCAGTTGTAGTCTCTTGGTGGGATCCTCACTAAGAGGACGATATGAACGATCATTGTTAAGCTGTTGCAAGCATTCGGCCCGATAGGTGGTGGTGTCCATAATCACGATGGCCCCACCTTTATCTGCCGGCTTGATCGTGATCGTCTCATCTGAGGTAAGAGATCTCAAGGCTTGTCGTTCAGATCTAGTCAAATTCTGATACTGGCGGCTCTCAGCTGAACAAGTGTTCGACACCTGTGTGGACACCGCTTTCTCAAACGTAAGAACCTGAGAAGGGACTTGACTTGGCAAGGGATTGAAAGTGGATTTATTACACAGTCCCGTGTTGTGATCTTGGTTGTCAGGTGCAGTGTTGAGATCATTGCGGAAGAAAAAGTTCAAACTAATTTTTCTGAAAAACTGAGCAAGTTCCTGTTTAATGGTAAACAAGTCACTTCTGAAAGAAGGTACAAACCCTAGACCCTTGTTCATGAGGGACAATTCCTCTGGTGTCAAGACCTTGTTGGACAAATTGAGAACTAAGTTGTGCTTGTGCTCGGAACTGCTTGGGTCTCTCTCGGGCTCGGTGCCGGAGTCGTTGATTGTTGATCTGCCCAGTGGACCTGATTTCGTCTTCTTCCCCTTGACCGGCCACGGCCAAACCCTAACAAAGACTGGTTAGGGTGCATTTGGGGTGGTGGGGGATAAGGACAAGGTTGTCCAAAAGGAGGGAATGGTGGATAATTGTAAGGGCCAGGTGGCCACCACTGAGAAGGATACATAGTCGTGGGTACAGCTGGAAGGCTCCTCCTGTTGCCTCTACCTCTCTTTTTATTACCTCTGAACGAGGAATCCTCACCAGGGGCAGTATCCGAACCGCTTGACCATTCATCACTCCCTGATGTGGAGTAGTCGGACCCATATCTACGACCCTGTCGGTTGTATTATGGGGGCACATAGTCTGCGCTTGTGTATGGGTACACTTTTTCAAGGGAAAAGCGGGCCAGATCTTTTTTAAATTTGTTAATCTTAGTCATTAGTACAGAATCCTTAAATTCTTTGTTATGTTTATTTGACTCTTCTTGTTGTTTTTTAAAGAGTGCGCCTGTTAGCGTCACTTTTATTCGTGATTCTAATGCCTGAATCTCAATCAAGATAGCATCGGCTACCCGTTTGGCAGTGCTGATGATTAGGATAAGCCAATCCCGGGTACACCTCCAAGCTATCAGAGACCAATCATTTAGGAAGGTTTTATCATCCAAAAACAATCTAGGTGCATTGGTCACGATGAGTCCTGTAGGAGCACAATTAGCTCTCAAATATTCAGTCATGATAGCTCCATGGATATACACCCGTGAGTGTGATTTTTTCAAGGTAAGAATCTTAGTCCACTCAACCTCTGAGCTGGTTGAGGGCCCTTGAAATGTGTCAATGATACACGGTGTATCAAGAATGGCCTGAGCCATAGTGTCATCAAAAGTTAGGCCTAGGCGTTCGGCCATAATGTTGTGAACAAAAAGAACAACGAAAAGAAAGTCAGTCTCTACCTTCTCAAAAGAAATTGGCTCACTAAAAAATATATATATATATATATATATATATATATGTGTTTTTTAGAAAAACCAGCCGCAAGCAGTAAGGGAAAATTCTACCGCTAACAGTTTAGACACTCCTAATGTGTCAAAATATATCACGACCCGCAGCCAAAAAGCTGCTCGTAAAGCACTCAAATAGACAGTTCAAAGCCAGGGGGTCACAGGGAAAATTTTAAGACCACACAGGGTTAAATCCTCAATAAATGTATCAAAAAACAATGTGAAACCCTGAGGTCTAAACAAACAAAGTTAATATGGTGAAGTATAAAACACGGACTAGGCCCAGTTGAGTAAGTCAAAGGGCAATCCCTTTTAAGGACGTAATCCCTCACTCACCCTAGGTGACATGCTTCATCATATGGGATTCTCCTCCCAGAGAAAAATCCTAGTTTCTCTGGGGGCTACAACCCCCTCTCTGAGAGGGAGGAGCTCAGGGATGTTTTAGTAATACACTAGAGGATGAACTAAATCCACATATGACGAGCTAATTTTGTATGAGTGAGGGGTGCAGTGCTGTTAAACAAATGATGCAGTGAGGAAAGTGTATTAAAACTAGTTCAGGGACGGCAGACGAAATATAAAGAAAATTGCTGGAAGTATTCCACAGCCGTACATGACCAGGATTAAAATAGTGTACACCAACAGTCAACAATGTAGACTATGGTGAATAAACAAAAAATGATGGTCGACATGTTTCAGCCACAGCGCCTAACAAGGCTAGGCTTTCATCAGGACCACTCAAACTACTGCACAAAACAAAAACTGTGTGACTCCTACACAGAAAAAGGATACAGCGAACACACACGAGATGCTTGATAGGTGTGCGTCAGCATAGCGTCTCAACTTCACCTAAACAGAAAGAATCAAAACCTGAATGTAAGTACAACAGAATATAGTGGTGCACTGTGAAACGTACTACAGAAGCACACAGTATAGTTAAGTAACAACTATAGAGCCACTCACCCGTAAACACTGGGTGGGACCATAACCTCCACCTGGCAGCCACTCAGGAAGGGAACACCGCTCTGAAAAAATACAATGCAAGAAACTCAAAATATAGATCCTGCATATCATGAACGTGTGTTTAATGCTAGTGATATTAAATAATCAGCTTTCAGTGAGACATAAAAACCCTATCAAAGGGAGACTAACAACTCAACAAGCTAGAGAAAGAATCCAAAGTACTTAATCAGAATGGACTCTTACAATGAGACACACCAATGTGTGTCCATGTACAATAATTGACATAACCCAGTGGAAAAATCAAGTCACTATATGATCCGCTAGGGATCCACATACCTCGCCGATAGGACGTGGAAAAAATGCTTGCCTCTAGATTAAATCAGTACTAAACTAGATTCACAGCACCACGATAGTGAGTTAACAGGGCATAAAACCGCCCAACACGTAACTGCCCAAGCTACAAGGAAACTGAAAAAGTTAAATAGTGAACCAAACCGTTCACAGATCAAAACACAACGCCTACCTTTCCGTCGGGGAACCAAGGCTTGTATGAGCCTGAAGCCGGAGGTCCCGCGGAGCTGTTGGCGTGTGAAATATAAGCCGTCCATTACTGGAAGGATCGGCCAATCAAAAGGCTCGTAGTGAATGGACCAATCCGAGTGGCTCTATTTCCCGGACTACTGTTACCCTTGACAACGGGTAATGTGTCGCTCGGATTGATAAAGTTACATTTACGCCGGTGATGAAAATAAAAATAAAACCAGTGTGCTTGATGGCGAAGGGAGCTCAAACACAAAACTGGTAAATTACTCACAAAACATTCAGATGGAGTAATTAAGTATGTAAGCAAGCGCCGGCCCAAAAGTTGATGCGCATGCGTTATTTGAACAAAAAACATTACAAAAGAAACCTCCTTATAAAATGTGTATTTAGTCATCACATAGGAGAATAACAATAAAATGTGTATTATAGAAAGCGTAATGGGCAGGTTCCATGGAAAAATGAACACCTAATGACACAACTGTGCCCAACCAAAATAACTAATGGTTATGTAGGCACATGGGAAAATATCCAGTTAACGCATACACTGGTATAGGGATACGTGAGTGAACTAAGAACCACACCTAGAGTGGTATGCCACAATTTGCAGAGAATAATAATCCTGACGCTCAGGTATAGCAGACACGTTAAGGTAATGTACAGACAAAGTCCGATAGGGTATGAACACAACCTTGTCTCTAGGGAATTCATAATAGCAGCCACGGTATTTCATCATTCAACCCTCTAATGTGCGTCTTGAGTTTATAAACCCACCATTGCTCACGTTTAAACAGAAAAGAAGAGCAATCAGTGAGATGGGGAGGTATGAAAGGTTTCTCAAGAACTGTCCATTGCAGGTCATTCGGGGCATGATTAGCTGATAGAAAATGATTGGTCAGTTTGGTTGACGAACGACCACACCGAATAGTGCTTTTGTGTTCCAAAATACGGGTTTTAACCCGACGGGTGGTCATTCCAACATACAGCAACTGGCACGGACAGGTTATTAGATATATCAAATTGGAACTGTTGCAGTTGGTGTGACTTTTAAGCGTCCAAGGTTTGACGGACCCTATGTCGATCTCTTTAGTCACAGATGTATGTCCACAAGCTGCACAAGAACCGCAAGGGTAATGTCCCAACACTGGCATCAAACCCCAAAGGGTGTGTTGTGTGTCTGTTTTGTGAATCCGAGGTCGGGTATGTACCAACTGGTCTCTGATATTGCTGCTACGTTTGAAGGCAAAGAGAGGTTTCGGTAACTTAACTTCACCTATATTCAGAATTTTCCAGTTGGTCAAAATAGTTTTCTTGATTTGGTTAGAAAACTTACAGAAGGTGTGTACACAAGTCAACCTGTTTTCAGTGGTTTTAGAAAACTTGGGTTCAAGCAGAGCCTCCCGATTATTGTTAGAGGCACGTTTCGAAGCTCTTCTGATCAATTTTTTGGGATACTGTCTAGCCTGAAGTTGTTTAGATAAATTTTGTGCATGCTCCTGGTATTTCTCACTGGAGGAGCAATTCCTTTTCAGGCGTAAAAACTGACCAAAAGGCAGGTTGTCGCGCAATGCTTGTGGATGAAAGCTGTCATATTTTAAAAGAGCATTCATGGCCATAGGTTTTCTGTACAATTCAGTACTTAGACCACCTTCAAAACGAGTTATCAAGATGTCCAAAAAGGGGAGTTGGGTCTTAGAGTACTCACAGGTAAATTTCAAAAATGTATTGCAGTCGTTCAGCCAGTTTTTAAATTCAAGCAGTGAAGTTAATGGTCCGTGCCATAACACGAACACATCATCTATGTATCTTTTCCATATACGTATCTGGTTTCTGTATGGATTGTTGATGCTAAAGATGTGCTGCTCCTCAAAAACATGAACGTACAGGTTGGCCAGGCTGGGAGCAAAAATGCTCCCCATAGATGTTCCTGACACCTGTAGGAATAACTGTTCCTCAAATTGAAAAAAGTTTTCTTTCATGGCTAACTTAGCGCACGAAATGATAAAGGAGACTGGAGTGATGGAATCAGGTGGATTGTCCAACAGGAGAGTTTCGATGACATCTAACGTTTCATCCTGTGGAATGCACGTATAAAGTGATTCAACATCAAATGAGACCAGATATTCAGTCTCGGGATCAAAGGACAAGTCCTTAAGCAAAATCAAAATGTCCTTGGTGTCCTTGAGATATGTGGGCATTTTTGCAACCAAAGGACATAGAAAATGATCGGAGAATGCTGATAAAGGTTCCAAGAGGGATCCTAGTCCTGAAACTATGGGGCGGCCTGGTGGAGGGTTGACATTTTTGTGCACCTTTGGAAGAATGTAAAAATAAGGTACAATAGGAGATGTTTTCACCAAGTGTAGGGCCTCATTTGCAGTGATCCAGCCGTTAGTGCTGGCTTCATTCACCAGAATCTGAATGGCCAGTTGTAGTCTCTTGGTGGGATCCTCACTAAGAGGACGATATGAACGATCATTGTTAAGCTGTCTCAAACATTCGAATCGGTCAAAATCAGCAAGTGTCGGCCGCCATTTTGTGTGTTTGGTGTGTGACAGTGAAAAAGAAAGGTGGAGAACGTGAAAAGGGGGCAGGGTAGAGAGTTCCTGACCCCCTAGCCTTTGTCAGGGGGTCCCTGAAGGACCCCGAAGGGTGAAAAGAACATTTTTTATTTTTTTGAAAATTCGCGGGGTGCGCGCACGGTGAAAAACCTTAAAAAAAAAAAGATTTTAAACGAGCCATTCGATATTACAGGATACAGTCAATCTATAACTATATACATAGGTAGTTAATTGTAAAATAAATATATAAAAAATATAATAATACATACATAACTTAGCATTTAAAAAATCTTACAAATTCACTTAAAAAAACATAGGTTTCACACACGTTATAGTTAGGAATTAGCATTTAAAAATCTTGCAAATTCACTTAAAAAACCATAGGTTTCACACATGTTATAGTTAGCTGGACATTTCACTCGTAAAAAACCAATGAAATTCCCCCATTATAGTTAGTTCAGATAACTATAACTCGCGCGACCGCCACTCTATCACAAGGATGATGTCATCAGTGATGTCATGAGTGAAGCCACTGACCATGTCATGAGTGATGTAATATGTGACGTCATGAGCAGTGGATTGCGGGCGCGCGAGTTATAGTTATCTGAACTAACTATAATGGGGGAATTTCATTGTTTTTTTATGAGTGTAATGTCCAGCTAACTATAACATGTGTGATACCTATGGTTTTTTAAGTGAATATATATGTATATATACTTGCCACTGGGTAGCTGTTCCATAAGAAAAGCATTTTTTGTGTTGCTAATTACTTTGGCCTCGTTTGAGGAATTTTCACAAAACTTTCCAAAAAGGGGCTACTTTTTTACTAGTTTGTGCATGGGAAATTTCGGGGTGATCCCCTGGATGGTTGGGTTCGAGGGACTCCTGTGAAACTCCCTCAAACCCAATTTTAAAAAATAGAGCGCTCTGATTGGCGCACAAAGCCTTTTTCCCCTGGGCATATTCCCTCCTGCAGGAGTCAGATTCCTGTGGGAGCGAGTGCTCAGATTGGCCACCAGCAACATTAGAAACATGTTGCTGGCAGCCATTACATGACTTGGGGACTTCACAAATTTATTTGATTTGATTTAGACCTCGACTGAGGTCAACAAATACATGATTAGTAAAATAATAAAACATTTTTACTCTTCAGACCTCATCTACTGTCAACAAATACATGATTAGTAAATAGTAAACCCTTTATGCTATTCAGATATTAAAACAATTTTAAAGGGGAGGAGCCTAGCGCGCAACCAAGATGGCCGCGTAGGTGCGAGGCTCCCGAGGACCTCCGCGACCTCCTACGTTTATCCTGTCTTCATCCTGCATCGGTTGAGGGGACTGTGTCGGTGAGCCTGAGCCGAGGTGGTACCCGTTTCCCGTTCTCGAATCGGACCTCGGGTGCCGGAGTGAGCACCGATTGAAGTCTGCGGCCTCCTTCGCTCCTGACCCCGGACTCGCGTTTGGGGGCGACCCGGTGGCAAAGTGAACAACAACGGCGGGCTGGGCCTGGCGAGTCGCGTACCCCGCACTTTCACTTTCACTTTCGCGCCCCCTTGCCGTCTTTGCAAGTGGGATCGCGGCGCTCTTTGTGTTGGGGTGGCCTCGCTGGGTGATCCAGCCTGCCTGCCTGCTGGGGCCCGCTCCGCTGTCCTGGGGTGACCCCCCAGAGCCCGTGGCCTTGATTGCTTGCCTTTTACTGCGTGGCTGGTGAGGGGGTGAGACACGCGACGATGGCCACGAAACAAGATGGCGATCGGTTGAAGGCCAAGTCGACCCGGCGTGGCGCCGCACATCAGGCCAACATCATGGACCGCTACACCCTCCCGAAAGGATCTCCCGGTGGACCACACAAGTCCTCTGAGTGCCCTCCGGATGCCCCGGATTTGCCCACAGAGTTGACTCTGCAAGACGTCATGGGCGCCATTGCTGAGATGAAGGCCTCGGTGGGCCAGCGGTTTGACACCTTAGCCCATAAAATCGACGCGGTCCTAGTGGATGTCAACATGGTGAGGGCTGATCTCTCCAAGACCAACGACCGGGTCGATTCTTTGGCCCACACCGCGTCGGGCCTCACGACTGAGGTGGCGGCCCTCCAAACGGAGGTGCACCGACTTCGTCAGGCGAGTGTGCTTATGGATCGGCGCCTGGAAGATTCCGAGAGTCGGGCCCGGAGGAATAACATCCGCATCATCGGAGTACCCGAGGGACGGGAGGAAGCGGCGGCGGATCTTTTTGTAGAGGACCTGATCGTTACCCATCTCCAGCCTCGGGGACTGAGTAAATTCTTTGCCGTGGAGAGGGCCCACAGAGTTCCCGGGGGAAGGCCGAAGGTCGGAGCCCCTCCGCGGCCTCTCATCGCCCGGATTTTTAACTTTCGGGACAGGGACGCGATCTTGCAAGCCTCCAGACTGCACGGGCCGATTAAGCTAGAAAATATGGAGGTGAACTTTTATCCCGATTTCACTCAAGCGGTCCAGAAACAGAGACTGAGTTTCCTGGGTGTTAAGCGCCGGCTCCGGGACATGAACTTAAAATACGCCATGCTCTTCCCGGCCAAGCTGCGGGTAGAGGTGGATGGTCGCACGCACTTTTTTGATCGTCCCGAAGCGGCCGGGGACTGGCTGGACACTCTGTCTGGGGGTAGTGCTCGAGATGGTGGGGGGGGCGGCGGGAGGAGACGGCCCACTGGATCGGGACTGAGGGGTTGATATTGGACCTCACTCTGGACGGCTATGTTGCCACTTTCGACCAAGCTTCTGTCTTTGTTCTTTCCCCTCCCTTGGAGGTTGTGTGGGGTCTAGAAGGGGTACTCTTTCCTCCTCTAGGGGGTCTAGCTAGTTTCACTATATAGGGGCGACAGGCACAGTGCAAGTTGGGGGGGCTGTCTGGGCTCATGCAGGGGTGCAGGGAGGGGGGAGTTTTGTTGGGGTGAGTGGGTTGGGGTGGGGTGTTGTTCGTTTCTACCACAAGGCAAAAGTATCGCTGTATCATTTCTACAGTGCTCTCTGGGGGACGAGTGATGGCTTCTGTTTATGATGGGGGGTAGGGGACTGAGTTTGTTGTCCTGGAATGTTAATGGATTGGGGGACAGGATAAAACGAGGTGTGGTCCTGCAGTTCTTGAAGCGAATTTCGCCCGATATAGTTTTTCTGCAGGAGACACACCTCATTGGCAACTCCTTTTGTGCCATGAATAGACGGGGCTACCGCCTTGTGGCCCATTCGGGCTTCACGTCTGGTTCAAGGGGTGTGGGTATTATGGTTAAGAACTCGCTCCCGTTGGAGATTGATGAGGTGCACCATGACGACAGGGGACGTTACACGGTTTTGGTGGGTAGAATGGAGGGCAGAGTGGTCGTTTTTGTGTCTGTCTATGTCCCGCCGGGGCTGCAGACGACCACCTTTGCGGATCTGGGGCGCCTCCTCCTTGGCCTTCCGGAGGGGATTCTAGTGGTGGGGGGGGGGGATTTTAATGCTGTGGTTTCCGGAACTGTGGATCGTCACCCCCCTAGGGATCTCCCCCGTGCCCAGGCATGGTTGTCTGGCCTCTTGGATACCTTGGGGCTGGTGGATTGTTGGCGTTTGAAACATCCCACGCAGCTGCAGTACACCTTCCATTCAGGGGCTCATGGTAGTCTCTCACGGCTAGATTATGTCCTGGTTCCGGCGGCGCACGTTGGGAGGATAGGGGAGGTGCGCCATTTGGCACGGGGTATTTCGGACCACTCCCCACTCTTGTTGCACTTTGATATTCTTCCGAGGGGAGAGGGTAGGGTGGTCCCGATTAATCCCTGGTACCTGCGTGACCCCACCATTCCCGCAGAGCTGGTTAAATCCCTTAAGCGCTACTTTGACGAGAATGTGGGGTCTGTGTCATCGGCGATCTCATTGTGGGAGGCGTTCAAGACGGTACTCAGGGGAGAGGCCTTGTCCCTTATTTCCCATTCCCGGAGGCGCGAGCGGGAGGAGGTGACTCGTGTTGAAGAGGAGATAACCGAGTTGGAGGGTGATCTAGAATGTGGGGTGACGGATGACAAATTACATGTTCTCCGACTCAAGCAATCGGCTTATAAGGCCCTCGTCACGGAGGCGGCCAGGGGCCTCAGTAGAGAGCAACAGGGGAGACTGTATGATGTGGGTGATAAGGCTGGTAAATTGATTGCATGGTTGGACAAAAAGGAGAGAGCGAGTCGAGTTGTCCCGTTGATTGAGAAACAGAATGGTGTGTGTGTCACTGAACCAGAAGAAATTGTCTCCTGCTTTGCAGACTATTTCCGTGGGGTGTATTCCCCGGTGTCCTCCCGCTCTGAAGAGGATTCCCACGCCCTGCTCAGGGATATCGCGCTGCCTTCCCTTTCGGAGGAGGACAGAGTGTCGTTGGACGCTGCTCCAACTTCCGAAGAAATTGCCCTCGCCATACGATCGGTCGCTTCCGGCAAGGCCATGGGCCCTAATGGTCTCCCCATCGAGTTGTATAAATTGCGACCGGACACGCTGGCACCGCATCTCCGTGCTATGTTCCTCGCGGCCCACTCGGCGGGTTCCCTCCCGCTAGACCAGCGTCTAGCTACTATCGTGGTTATCCATAAGGAGGGGAGGCCACGGGACCGGGTCACATCCTATCGGCCTATTTCGTTATTGAATGCAGAGCCCAAAATCCTCGCCAAGGTGTTGGCCAATCGGCTGGTCGGCGTAGTGTGTGACTTGATTCACCAGGATCAGTCCGGCTTCATCCCTCATCGCAATACAGCGCTTAACCTGCGGCGTTTGCATGGGGTGCTCGCACGTGTCCCGTTCCTGCGAGAGCCGGCCATTTTGGCGTCCTTGGACGCCACTATGGCGTTTGACACGCTTGAATGGCCCTATATTTGGGCGACGCTCGCGATGTTTGGGTTTGGCCCAGGATTCATCAGTTGGGTAAAATTGTTGTACTCTGGCCCGCTGGCGCAGGTCGTGGTGAACGGTAGAGTGTCGGCTTCGTTCGAGCTGGGCAGGGGTACGCGGCAGGGCTGCCCGTTATCGCCGCTCCTTTTCGCGCTCGCTTTGGAGCCCCTGGCGGAGTGGCTGCGGTGGGAACCTTCTATTCGTGGTCTCCGCTGGACCCCCGAGTATGAGGACCGCGTATCTCTATACGCTGACGATATTCTCCTGTACCTGGCTTCCCCACGTAAATCACTGATAGTGCTGGTTGATGTATTGCATTCATTTGGTCTTAACTCCGGCCTTGTCATCAACTGGGCTAAATCGTGCGTCTATGTTCTCTCTGGGGAGGACCCTATCCTTCCGCGGGGCTGTCCTATCCAGATCGCCCCGCGGGGATTCCGGTACCTGGGTGTCTTCATTACCCTGGACGCGGAGGCCCGATATAGTCAGAACTTGCTTCCCCCCCTCCAGCGCCTGAAGGAAGATGTTGCGCGTTGGAGGCGCTTGCCACTCTCGCCGCTCGGCCGGGCGGCATTGTTTAAGATGATGTCGCTGCCGCGTTTCCTGTACGCTCTGCAGAACACTATGGATGTCGTCCCGGCGCGCTACTTTCGCGAGGTGGAGAGTTTGCAGCGCCGACTGTTCTGGGAGGGTAGACCGCGTATCGCCCTGGCGAAGCTGACGCTCCCGTGGTATGACGGGGGGATCGCCCTCCCGGATATCAAACGGTATTATTGGGCCTCCCAGCTGGCTGCGATTAATCACGGCCTGTACGGGCCCGCTTTAAACCCGGCCTTTGAAATGGATAAGATTTTACTGCCGGGTGGTGATTATAACCGAGCGCTATACTCCGGCTCGCTTGACGCACGTCTGACGGGCCCCACGCGTGTCATGGTACGAGTGTGGCACGCGGCTAATGTGGCGATGGGGTGGAAAGGTCGTTTGACCCGGGCGTCGCCACTATACGCATCTGAGCAGTTGGGCTCCCTGTGGACCTCGAAGGGCTTTGAAAAATGGGACATGATAGGCATCAGCAGGGTGGGTGATCTCTGGACTAGGGGGGGATTCAAAACGTTCGAGATGCTACGGACAGAATTCCAGTTGCAGGACAGGGAGTACTTTCGGTATATGCAGATCCATCATGCGCTATGCTCCGTATTCCCGGACGTTGCCTCCATCCCGGAGTATTCCCCTCTGGAGGATAGAGTGCTAGATGGACATGTACCGGACAGCACGATTTCATTGATCTATAAAAAACTTATCAATGACCGCTCGGGACTGCTGACTAACCTTCGTGAGGCAAGGGTGGCCGATGGATTGGAGCTGGATGACGAGGACTGGGTATCGGCGGTGGCCTCCCCGAAAGAGGTGGCCATACCGGCCCGCCTTCGCTTCGTCCAGCTCAAGGTACTCCATAGGGTCTATGTCACGGGGCCAAGGCTATTGCGTATGGGATATGCTGTAGACGGGTTGTGTAAGCGTGGGTGTGGTTCTTTGGGGACCTTTTTCCATATTTTGTGGGAATGCCCGGAGGTGGAGCGATTCTGGCGTGGTGTGCATGAGGTCCTGCAGGTGGTTACGCGTGTGTCGCTGCTGCCCGAAGCGAGGAGATGCCTGTTGAATGTGTGGGAGCCAACCGACTACTCGGTGCCACAGACGCGGTGGGTGACTCTGGGATATATGGTGGCCAAACGCGACATTGCTCAACTGTGGGGTTCCCAGAGGTCGCCGACTGTCTCGGCATGGAAGGATAACATGGATTGGTGCATGTTTCGGGAAAAGGTGGTGTATGTTGCGAGAGGTAAGCCTGGGACATGGGTGAACGTATGGGGCCCCTGGAACGCCTACCGCGGGGGAATCTGTACCCCGCCGTTATTGCCCGATCCGTCACCGGCCCCATCCCCTTAGCCAGTTTATCTCCCCGGTCCCGGGCACTGAGTCCACCTAATCCCAGTCTTGACCTTTTTCCCCCCCCTTGCTACTCCTATGGATTGGTAGGGTCCCCCCCGCTAGGGGAGCACATGCTGCTGTTTCCGATTGTGGGTTGCCTTGTGGATTTGTTCTTTTGTTGTTATTTATATTAAAATGAAACCGTTATGTGTGCCCGGATGGTGTGGCTACCACCGCTTCTAACTCCTGTGCATTTCCCTTTGCCACGGCATGCGCGCTATTGTTTGCATCACATGCTCCTCTTGCTTGCTAGCGGCCGGCCTGAAGGTTGTAGGCCCATCTCTGTATATTTTTTGAATTTTGTAATAAACGGTTTAAAAAAAAAAAAAAAAAAAAAACAATTTTAAAAAGCTTTAAAAAAATGTAGAGATTATAACAAGCAAATTCATCAAGAGGAGATTTACAAAACTCAATTAAACTTTTTGCAGTGCAGAGATTATGTCTAAAACTATAGGTTTTATATACAGACGTCGGGCCTCTACCAGAATAGGATTTGGACAGGCTAACAACGCATGTAAGAAATCTTGCTGTCCTCCGTTACATAAACCACAAGTTTCTGTGGATCTTTCGGATTTATCCCATTTAGAAGTCTGGGCCTTTAAGGGAAGAATCCCTAGCCTCATTAAAATTATGGTACGCCAGACCCTGTGCTTCAATGAAAAACATATGAATCGTTGAGAAGATTTATATTGGAGACTGTCTAAAATATGTGCAAAATGCTTTAGTCGAGAGCAATGGTCTAGATCCAATTCATAGCTTATTCTTGGAGCCAAGTTCTTTAAATAAAGTTTCAGATGAGAAGAAGGCATAGTTCTCAAATGTGCAATCGAGCAGCCAGATTGGGTTAGTGCAATACTTAAGTTCTTTATAAAAGTGTGGTGAGAAGACTCATCTCTAAAAGTCTCCAATTTTAAAATATACCTAATAGACCCTAGGTCTGCATGGAGAAGATTATGGGCCTAGCGAAGTATATTTGTAATAGCTTTTGCGTATGCGCTGACTATGGATAACTCCAGATGGATTGCATGGACAGGGACTGACTGGTTAACTCTCAGCAGTTTACGTAGCAAAATCCCTTCTTTTATGTTTAGTCGATGCCATGCCTTAATTAGGATATATTCTAAAGTGTATATTAACATTGGGGGTATCTTGGAGCAGTAGACATCAAGCATGGATGCAAAATGTCTATTACCCGAGGAAGCGTAAAATTTCAATAGTCCATGACCTTCGACTTTTTGACTGATATGCCGAAGATGGGAACAATTTTGTAGGGTCTGTGTGAAAATTCTCCCCAGTTAGACATGTTCCTTAACAATCGCTAACGGCTTGCCGTCTAATGTCCATTTGTAGTGAAGAAAATGCTTTCTCCCTCTAAAAGAAAGAACTTTAGTTTTAGAGGTGTTTGGTATAAGAAAGTTTCCTTTAGCATACTGATTTAAGGCATCAAGGTTTCTTTGTAAGCCTATAGGGGTAAGATCCATAATTACTACGTCTTCGGCATACAATAAAATGTGCATGTCGCTTGAGGCTATTTTTGGTGGAAAATTGTTAATTGTTTGTGAACACTCTGGGAGATCACTTATATACAGGGAAAATAGAATGGGGGCTAGGACACAGCCTTGCTTAAGGCCGTGCCTCGTGGTGATAGGCCGCTTCAAACCCTTTCCCTCCCCAGATGGACTTTACACCATGCAGAGTGTAATGCCACAATTATAGTAAGCGAATCTTTAGGTATCCCAAGCTTCACTAACTCAAACCAAAGAGTTGGCCTGTCTACACGATCAAAGGCAGTGTTAAAATCAACGAAGACACAGTAGACAACTTGCTGTTTCATTACTACATATTTGTCTATGACTGTTTGCAGGACTGCAATGTTATCTGTTACGGAATGCTTTGGTTGAAAACCGGCCTGGGTTGTTGGTATCGCTCCTGTGGAGAATGCCCAATCCTTCAGATGTTCGAATACGCATGTTGCAAAAATCTTCCCTGTAGCATCCAGTAGGGCTAACTGTCGATAGTTGTTGGGCGACAGTCAGGATCCTTTTTCAGGATAGGAACCACAATGCTCCCCTGCCATGATTTTGGAATACTCCCAGTAGAGAAGCAGTGGGAGAATAAAGGTGCTAAAAACTTGCTCCAATCTTTGGGATTACTTTAAAGAACTTTAATGGAGACTTGGGGACTTAATTTCCTGTCCTGTAGTAGTTAAACAAACAATATTATGGCAGTGTAAGGATACCCTGCCCCTTGGACCCATGGGAGGACACAGCAGGAGACCCCTGGGGCCAAAATGCAAAAATAAAATTGGCACATTTTGCCGCGATATCACAGGACTCCTGCCCTGGGAAAGGGACCACGTGGCCCCAATCCCTGAGCCTTTTATGTCCCCAGGGAGCCCATCCCTGGGGCTGGCCCACTTGCTGTGTCCCTGGGAGTGCACCCAGGGACACAGCAGTTTCCTTGCCCACACCAGCATGGCCAGAGAAACTTGTGTTTGCTCCCAGCTGTCGGGAGCATTTTAAAAACTTCCACCAAACCGGGGTAAACACTGAGTCTGCTACTAGCGGGTAGGAGCTTTGAAAATGGTCCTGCCAGCTGGGAGCAGACTTTTGATCTGTTTCCCTGCCGCATCCGGCAAGAAAACAGATCAAAAGATTGCTCATACCCAGAGGGAGCAGCAGAAATAGCTGGAGCCTCGGGACTCCCCCAATGGCCCCAAACAAGATGCATGGTGGATACCCTAAGTGAGCACCAGGGCACCCACCTACCCACCTATATCTAATGTAGGCCCTGTAGGATGGGGTCCCCAGGACCAGAATAGGCTCGGGGAGGGGGCCATGTGGTGCTCACCCTTAAAAAAAACACAGCCCTGGTGAATGGGGTCCCCAGGGCCCACAGAGGTTCGGTGAGGGGGGAAAATGGCCCCCTCCACTTTAAAATATGCAGGGCCCATGATAAGGTTTCATCTTGAGATTGTATTGTCAATCAAAAAAATGTTTATCCCAAGGATAAGTGTATTTGCTTGATCTGGTTCAAGAAATTATGCTAAAATATTTTGGTGGAAAAATACCAGAATGTTAGTAACAAGATGCAGACCACCGATCACATAAAACATCAGGAAGAGTCTGTACTATTCTGTGTATTGCTTATATCTAACATTAGACCGATTTCTTAGAATCTAGCACAAATATTCTGTGGTCTAGATTAAGCAATTGGGAAATATGACATAAATTAATGTCATTCTGAGCCTACGTCTTTAAGGCCATTTCTACTGCACAATCTAAAAGGGATTTTCTTGGGGAACTAAGGGGCATATTATCAAGGACGGCATTAAAATTATCGCCGGTTTAGCGGCAGAAAACTGCCACTAAAGCGGCGATAATGGGCTTGATAATATGCCCTGGAGAATTCCAATAGAAGCCCATGTTCACACCAGAACATGGACTTCTATTGGAATTCTCAAGGGCATAATATCAAGCCCATTATCGCCGCTTTAGTGGCAGTTTTCTGCCGCTAAACCGGCGATAATTTTAATGCCGTCCTTGATAATATGCTCCTTATTTTTTAGTGTTAATCTGATGCTCTCGCCTATTGACGTTGCCTCTGATTATCAGATGATGAATTTTCAACAAATACAAATTTGAGTGTGGCACAAAAACTTCTACTTATTTTATTCAATCTTTTAATTTAACCTGGAAAGAATTTACAAAATGACACTGAAGTATATTCAAACTACCAGAATCCAACCATTTTCTTATTTTTATTTGAAATATTAAATTTTCATGGTAAAGTTTTGATCTTAGCTTTACCTACTACTCTCAGCCATTCAATAAAGTCAACAAAACAGTCAGCCTTAATTTCAATTATATGGTCAGTCAACATACTTTGCATATTTTACTTATTGCTTAATCGGTGCTGCAATTACTTATGTCATTTTAACCACAAAATGATATGGAATATATTTGCATATTTTATAGTACTCAGCAACACAGATCAATTTAACTATAATTACATAATGAATATCTCATTCTATAAGCATATTCATATTAAATTAACGCTCATTGAATCTTATTTTTTTTTAAAGAATAATTTTGTTGTATTTTATTTTATTCACTAGTAGCCTTAATACATTGTCAAATTCCATATGGAATTAATAGCATCTCCTTCTAATCAACATTTAGCACCTGAATATAAGTGCATGCACTTAATTTGTCATAAAAGATTATCATCCTTATTTCTAAAATGCAATTAACATGATTAATTCAGCAGATTTCTTAATAAAATTGATTATTTCTTAAATATCATTACACATTTTATTTTATTGAAGCCCAGCAACAGTATTGGTATATCTGTGCTGAGAGCTTACCAGAGATCTGGTACCCCTTAACGAAATAAGTTTCAGGCACACGCCTAAAAGAAGCATTTGCTGCTGTAAATCAACTTCCTGGTACTTCAACAACGAATTCTCAAGACCAAGTCCAAGTCCTGAGGAGAACCCCCCAGCAGGCTGGGGTTCGAAATGCGTTGACTCCAGCTTATGGGATCAAATATATTGGGTGTGCCACGAGGGAATACTCTACATCTTTCTTTCCCCCGCAAGGACAACACCCTCCAAAATTGCTATTCCCCATGCAGTATACACGGACAGAACAGTAGGCAGAAGCCTCTGTCAATTAACTTTTAGTGTCAGCCCAGTGCAAATTTGAAATAAAGACTGGTTACTTGTATTGCTATTATACATCACAAATGTTCACTGTTTTGCTTATTGTAATTCACTGTGTTGCACTATAAGTTGTTTGTGTATGACTTTTTTGTAAGTATGAAATTGTCACTCAATCAATCAATCAAATCAATCAAAATTTACTTTATTTCGAATTTAGAATATAAATTCATAAAAAGTCACAAACAGGCACAGGTTTAAATTCACGTCCAGATAAAAGGATCAAGTTCCATCATTATAATTAGCAGTCCATATCCATTCTGGATTTCAAGATAGATTTTAAAAAACGGACAATAAAATATATACAATCCATATTCAATAATTGTAAAAACATTAAAGCAGATTTGACTTGAGTGAAATTCATTTTCTTTAAAATTGGGATCAAAAAGGATTTTCTTGGAACTGAATAAAAAGTGCAAAAAAACATAAAATGTTCTAGGTTTTGCGGCGATTGTCCATTACAAACACATACTGGTAACAGCTGACCTCTGTTTCCCCCTTTTGGTCTAGCCAATAAAAAATGAAATGTGTTACATCTAAACCTGGTTAACAGAAATTTTTCGTGTGAGGTCAAGGTGGACAACAGGTAAGGCTCGGCTGACGGAGTCGTAATTAAGGTGAAATAGGTCCGGACACTGGGTTTCATAACCTCGGTCCCCTCCCTCTCTTGCCTCCTATGATTCAGAAAAGAGGTTTTGATTAATGGGATGTCGCTCTTAAGGACTTCTTCAGGTTTGGTAAATAAAGAACCTCTTCCCAATAAATCAAATCCCTTTTTAATGTAATTGAACCAAAGGATTCGTGCCATATTCTCCAAGGCCAAATAATCCCTAAGTATAGCTCGGGTCAGGGGGATATCCGGATTGAGCCAGCACTGTAGCCAGAAGATCATAGGGCGCAGTGTTAATTGGTCGGCTATGTAAGGTACTCCTAGTTCTTCATGAGCCACCAAGTTTGGAGTACTTTGCGAAACACATAGTAATCTTTTAAGAAACGTATTTTCCTCGACCTGTAAAGGTTTAATCACACCGCGTCCCCACAACTCACTACCATAGGAGGCTATGGCAACGCTTTTGGCTCTATAAACCTGAAGCATGGCCCCCGTCAGTTTCTTCCCAATTTTTCAAGCAAAATTAAAAATTGCTGCATTTGCCCGTGCCAACTCCCCCTTTTTTTATGTATCACGGCCTCCCATTTTAACTTGTCATCAAATAGAACTCCTAAGTAAGAGAACACCTTAGTACTAGGAATTATGTAACCCCCTGTTTTAAACTGAAAAGCCTTTCTAGTACATTTACCAAGTCTCATAGTGTAGGACTTGGTACTGTTGATCTTTAGATCTAAATTATTCATAAACTCGTAAAAAGAGTTTAACAGAGTTTGAAGCCCGGATTCTGTCCTAGCTATTAGGACAGCATCATCTGCGTATAGCAGAACGGGGATACCCCATCTAGCTATACGCTGAAAGTCTGCACCGGTCTTTATCAGGGTGCTCTCAAGTTCATTTATATAGAAGTTAAATAAAAACTGAGCCATGATGCAGCCCTGCCTTACACCTTTCTTAATTGGAAAGTCATTTGTTGCCTTCAAATCCTTACTGTACCTAACATTTGCCCGGGTTGAAGAGTGTAAATCCCGTAGGAAATTTATCAACCCCACATCTACCCCTCTCGCCTCCATGGACTCCCAGAGCTTAGATCTGTTAACACAGTCAAACGCTGAAGAGAGGTCCATGAAGGCGAGATGTATTGTACCGGGGTACACCACAGTGTATTTATTAAGCAACAAATACAAATTGAGGCACTGGGTAATTGTTGACCGCCCTGAATGAAAGCCATATTGACAATCTGATAACATCTTATTGTTGTCTGCCCAGTCCTTCAGTCTGTTTAAAATAGCCCGCCCCATTACCTTCACGACCGAATCAATAAGTGATATCGGTCTATAGCAACTAGTGTCACTTCTGTTGCCCTTCTTGAATACGGGCACTATAGTTGACAGTGCCCAAGTATTCGGACACCCTTCTGTGGCAGCCGCATTCAATACAGGACAAAGAATAGATGCCCAGAAGTTGGGGTCTGATTTGAATAAATCTGGTGGAATCCCATCAGGTCCGGGGGCTTTGTTACTTGTCAAACCCGTGATTCCCTCTAGAATCTCCGATTCGGTAAAGGATATAGCTGGTATATCCCCGTGACTTGATATCACAATACCAGAATCGATCGGGCTATCAAACATTAACTTAAAATGGTTAACCCAGTCCCCTTCTCCTATATGAGCCACCAGACCATCCCCCCCCTCCTGTTGAAATAAAGGACCATTTACAACTTTCCAGAACCTGGCGCTGTCTTTCAAGGTACTGCTGTCTATTAGCTCTTCCCAAGCTTTGTCTTTTAATGAAGCCTTACGGGTTGCAAGGGCATCCCTATACTCCCTTCTCAGGGAGCGCACTACAGTCAAATTTCTAGGGGTTTTTGCCAGTGCTTCTCTTAACCGTTTGACTGCTTTGGTACAGTTGGTATCAAACCATTTGGGACCCAGATTAACGCGATTTCCTGCCTTCCCTATCAATAGCTCACTAATTTTCCCGGACATTTTAGAAAATGCATCCAGGACACTACTCGAGGTCACTCCATCTGTAGTGCAGGTAACTATTTCTCCCGAGCAGTAGGCCTTTACGTTGTCATTAAAGGCAACAGGTGATATTTGAGACCACCTCAACCTCCTCTTACCGTCTGTAGTACTGAGCAGTCCTGTTACTTGGGTGTTACAGGTAAGATCAGTCAGGATACCACCGAGATGAACTGACAACGGGTTATGGTCACTATGTTCATTAGGTGCAGCCGCGGTCGGTAGTAGGAGTTCCTGCAGGGCGGAGACGTCGGGAGGGGGAGGGGCAGGGTGGGGGGTAGTAAACTATGGATTACGGAGGTTTACAGGTAAGTAAACATATAAATTAATAAAACGAATTTCGTTGCGTGCACTGCATCGCATTTGGGGATGCAGTGCACGCAACGAAATTTGTTTTATTAATTTATATGTTTACTTACCTGTAAACCTCCATAATCCATAGTTTACTACCCCCCACCCTGCCCCTCCCCCTCCCGACGTCACCGCCCTGCAGGAACTCCTACTACCGACCGCGGCTGATTAGGTATGATGGAAAAACCCCCTAAAAGGGGGGCTAGGGAAGCCGAAATTAGAATATAATCAATAAAGGTGCCCTTCCCCTTGCCTATTAATGTTGGAATCGGAAACATTGTGGCAGGGCTCATATAGGACATAGCTACCCCATGTCAGTCTCACTCAGGAGATCATTAAGTTCCTCTCCCTGCAACGTATGTTCAAAATGCAGGCCTGTCAAACGCGGACATCCTAAGTTAGCTAGGCAAGTGGTAGTGGGGTTACCACACGGGTGAATGTTAAAATCCCCCATTTTTATCAAACTGTGTTGTTTGTTGGCCATATATTTTTTTATAAAGTTAGCCAAAAACTTAATGTTACCTCCTTCAGCTGGAGTAGTTGGAGAATTATAGAAGTTAATTAGACCCCATTCAGGCTGCCCCCTCCTTAATGTCATAGCCAGAATTCCTAAATATGGGTGAGAAATCATACGAACCTCACATTTAATGTCAAGTGAAACATAGGTTGCCAAGCCTCCCTTAGGCCTGCCACTGGCTGAGGGGGAGGCCGGGACAAAAAAGACCTTGTAACCATCCAAATAATGGTTACAGTCCGTAGCCCATGTTTCCTGGAGGCTAATAATCTTGTACTGTTTGACAAAGGTAAGCCATAGTGGGTCATTACTTTTCCTGGCCAACCCTGCAATATAAATCAACAACAAAAGAGTGAACAGGGGAAGGAGCAAACAAAGAGTAACAGCGTGGGCAAAAACCAAAATAATGTGTTAAAAGAACCCTCACTCACCAACCTAGTTGGTGACATGCTTCATCATCGGGTTCCCACCAGAGAGGCCGAGTGCCTCTCTGGTGTGCTGCAACGCCTGAACCACAGCGGAGCTGGTTTTTGGATGAAAAGGGAGTGAAATTTAAAAGGTGAATGGTTTTAACCAATAACAAATTTAATCCTGGTAAACCAAAGACCGAATAAAAACAAGTGAGTTGGACAGGAGCCGGCCAGTTAGGTAAGACAGGGCTCGTCCGAATTAAGGGGTGGTCAACATGTTTCTGCTTAACATGCCCAGTCGGCTAAGCATTCGTCAGGACCATATAGAACACCACGGCGGTATGCACACGCTAAGGTGGACCCTAACCAGTGGTGTTTAGGCGGTAAAACTCACTGTCACATCGCAGGTCACACACTCGACCCCATCTTCTCCTCCAGCAATCATGTCTCCTTCAGCCACACTACGGATCTCCTCTGGACTGACCACAGCTGCGTTCACTTCACCTACAACAAGCCCAAACCCACCAACCACCTCCAACCGACTCTGCAAAGAAACTGGAACAAAATCACCTCCGACCAGATCTCCTCATCGCTCCTTCTAAACACCCCAGCCCACTCCTCGGACCCAAACCTAGCCGCCGCCAACTTCACCCGATGGCTATCCAACACCGCAGACACCTTAGCACCACTGAAAAAACGTCAAAGCAAACCTGGCAACAAGAAGGCCTCATGGTTCAACGATGATCTTAAGAAGTCCAAGAAACTCTGCCGCACCCTTGAAAAAGCGTGGAAAAAAGACCCAACCACCAGCACCAAGGACGCCTTCAAAAACGCCACCCGCACTCACCACCAACTAATCCGAAAGGCCAAGAAAACAGCATTCAAGGACCGACTCGACAACAACGCCCACAACAGCAAGGAACTTTTCAACATCGTCAAGGAGTTTTCCAATCCCTCGGCCAACTCCAACGACATCACCGCCTCTCAAGCCCTCTGCGACTCCCTAGCCTCTTTCTTCCACAACAAGATTGCAGACATCCACAACAGCTTCGACAACCAACCCGGGGCCCAACCCACCCAACCACATGCTGAACACTCTCCCCCCGCGAACACCCTTAACGACTGGAACCCAATCTCCACTGAGGACACCATCCGCCTAATGAACTCCATCCACTCAGGATCCCCCACAGACCCATGCCCTCACCACATCTTCAACAAAGCAGACTCCGTCATAGCACCGCACCTCCGAGACGTCATCAACTGCTCCTTCAACTCCGCCGCCTTTCCGGAAACCTGGAAACACGCTGAACTCACCGCCCTTCTGAAAAAACCCACAGAGGACCCCACCGAACTCAAAAATTACCGCCCCATCTCGCTCCTTCCATTCCCGGCCAAAGTAATCGAGAAAGCTGTCAACAACCAGCTCACCGCTTTCCTCGAAGCCAACAAATCCCTCGACTCCTCACAATCTGGCTTCCGAGCAAAACACAGCACTGAGACCGCCCTTATCGCAGCAACAGACGACATTCGAACCCTACTGGACAATGGAGACACAGTCGCCCTCATCCTCCTCGACCTCTCTGCTGCTTTCGACACAGTCTGCCACAGCACCCTGTTACAACGCCTCAATAACATCGGAATAAAAGGAAAAGCACTTGAATGGATCACCTCTTTCCTCACCGGAAGAACCCAGAGAGTCCGTCTTCCACCATTCAAGTCCGAGGCCACCGAAGTCATCTGTGGCGTACCACAAGGATCCTCTCTCAGCCCCACCCTCTTCAACGTATACATGAGCCCCCTCGCGACCATCGCCCGCCAACACAACCTCAACATCATCTCTTACGCGGATGACACTCAACTGATCCTTTCTCTCACCAAGGACCCCAGCACCGCCAAAACTAACCTACACGAAGGAATGAAAGAAGTTGCTGAATGGATGAAACATAGCCGTCTGAAACTGAACTCAGATAAAACAGAAGTCCTCATCCTAGGTACATCCCCCTCTGCATGGGACGACTCATGGTGGCCGGTAGCCCTTGGAAAAGCACCCATCCCGACAGACCACGCACGGAACCTAGGCGTTATCCTGGATTCTTCACTCTCAATGAACAGACAAGTCAGCGCCGTATCTTCATCTTGCTTCAACATTCTTCGCATGCTCAAAAAAAACATTTAGATGGATCCCCACCGAAACCAGGAAAACAGTCACCCATGCTCTAGTCACGAGCCGACTGGACTACGGAAACACCCTCTACGCAGGCACTACCGCTAAACTCCAAAAGAAACTCCAACGAATCCAAAACGCCTCAGCCAGAATCATATTAGACATCCCACGCAACGAACACATCTCTGGTCACCTGAAAGACCTCCACTGGCTACCCGTCAATAAGAGAATCACTTTCCGACTGCTAACCCACGCACACAAATCACTCTACGACATCGGACCAGAATGCCTCAACTCAAGACTGTCCTTCTACACCCCCTCCCGCCAATTACGTTCCTCCAGCCAAGCCCTCGCCACCGTACCTCGCATCAACAAGACCACCATGGGAGGCAGATCCTTCTCTTACCTGGCTGCTAAAACATGGAACTCACTCCCCACTCACCTTCGCCTTACCCAGAACCACCTAGCTTTCAGAAAGCAACTTAAAACGTGGATTTTTGACAAGTAATCCTCCCCCCCCCCCCTCCTTAGCGCCTTGAGACCCTCTGGGTGTGTAGTGCGCTTTATAAATTCTCTGACTTGACTTGACTTGACTTGACTGTTCTACCGCAAAGCCATCCTACAATTCAGGGGCTAGTAACGCTCAGAAAGTTGGAACTGTTTGCGTCATGGGTCCGAGAGGGGGGTAGTGAGCTATAGTATTTCCATGCTCGCACACTCCCGCGAAATACCTGGTTCAGTCCTACTCGGCCCGGATATATAGCTCACTACCCCCCTCTCGGACCCATGACGCAAACAGTTCCAACTTTCTGAGCGTTACTAGCCCCTGAATTGTAGGATGGCTTTGCGGTAGAACAGTGAGTTTTACCGCCTAAACACCACTGGTTAGGGTGCACCTTAGCGTGTGCATACCGCCGTGGTGTTCTATATGGTCCTGACGAATGCTTAGCCGACTGGGCATGTTAAGCAGAAACATGTTGACCACCCCTTAATTCGGACGAGCCCTGTCTTACCTAACTGGCCGGCTCCTGTCCAACTCACTTGTTTTTATTCGGTCTTTGGTTTACCAGGATTAAATTTGTTATTGGTTAAAACCATTCACCTTTTAAATTTCACTCCCTTTTCATCCAAAAACCAGCTCCGCTGTAGTTCAGGCGTTGCAGCACACCAGAGAGGCACTCGGCCTCTCTGGTGGGAACCCGATGATGAAGCATGTCACCAACTAGGTTGGTGAGTGAGGGTTCTTTTAACACATTATTTTGGTTTTTGCCCACGCTGTTACTCTTTGTTTGCTCCTTCCCCTGTTCACTCTTTTGTTGTTGATTTATTGAGCCAGGGGGATCAAGAGTGATTTTCCCTCACCCTCTCTTTGTTATCGCAACCCTGCAATATTCCATGATAAAATATTATTGCTAGGAGTTGGTGATCTGTCTTTTACTACTTCTTTAATAGGGTCCAGTAGGGAAGTGTGTAAACTTGTTCCACTTATTGCCTGAGAACTTAGTCAGTCACACTCTTCTATATCCGATAACGGTAAATATCTATTTCTTAATTCTAGACTTGGGGGGAGATGAGCGCTAACCAAATCCCTGGAGGAGTGAGGACGGGTAGGAAATCGATGTCGAAGGTTCTGTTCCATGGTATCCCTTGTATGAGTGTAAGCTATATGACAGGTATCAGTCTTAAGCATCCGGGGCTCTTGGATGTAAAAGTAGCCCTGGGGTAGAATGACTATATTTGAACTAGATCTCAGATAACGCTTTTGGGTCTCCTGCAATATTTTCTCAGCAGTGTACGGGTTATCAAAATTTACAACGATACAGTCACCGTGATATAATTTTGCCCTATTGCCAATCCAGCTAATTCTACGAGCCATTATTATGTATCTGTTGACGTCGTAACCCATATATAAATTATTGGTAAACCATCGATTCAGTTTGTTTTTAAGTTGATCAAAATCCTCTGTAGCCCCTTCCTTTACTTGGGGGACATTTCCCAGAATTATTGAGTATAACGTGGACTCCAATGGTAAATCGATTATCTGGGTTCCCTGAAGATGTTGAGCAGGCACGTCCCCCTCCCGATTTCTCCCTGAGTTATCAGAGATACTATTGAGCTTTCTGGGTTCTGATGGCCCCAGGGAGGATATAGTTTCGGTAGGTAGGTTTGGATGAGAAACTAAATCAACAGGTACCTCTCTAGGTTTACAAATGTCACCATTATGTGCCCCATTCTGATCCTTCTTAGAAACCCTGGGAGTGTCACTTATCATCACTTCTGCTATATTGTTAATCTGATTGGCAGGTCTGACATTAGTTTTACAGCCACAACTCCCCTCTAGTAGTCATAGCCTAACTTCTATATTGTTAAACTTCTTTAAAATTGGATCCAGTAGCTTTATTAACATGGTTTCAAGATTTACTAAACTACATTCATTCACCTGACCCATGGACGGGACACACTTAGATGCTTGTTTTCCCCTGGGACTACTTTCAAATTCGATTGACTCTGAACACTGATCATTGTGTATTGTCACAACCTCACTATCCTCACCACCCACTTGCTGTTTTTCCCGTCGTCCTTTCGTTTTTGGGGGGTTAACCTTAGCTGTTTTAGCTTTAACCTGTTTCCCCCTGGTCCTCATCCCTTTTTCCTCTACCGTGGATTCCTTTATAAGTCAGATATCCTTCTCTATAGAAGGCTGGGATATCGATGTGATGGCGGGACAGTCTTCTACAACACTAGGTTGTGATAAAGAGAGAAGTTCAGGGGTTAAGGATAACCTATTGATTGAACTTTGGAGGTCTAAGGAGAGTCTGCGTTCTGTTTCAATTATTTCCTGAGTCAATACTGTGTTAGCCCTGGTGATAAAAGCATCCAAAGTACCCGCCACCCTGTTCCCCAGTTTAGCCTTGGCTTTGTTCATTATTTGCTATTGTTTGTCAGGATATTATTTAAACAATGATACACTTATGAGAGAAAATTAATTAAAATTGTAAATCTTCCGGGCTAAACAGTCACACTAGCGTTAAACAGGGGGTGGCCCAGGATTTTCAAATAATCCTTAATGACAGTACCTTCTCTCTTCTGTGTCCGAACCGGTATCTCTTGTTAGGGTGAAAAGACCAAATAACGTGGCCCAGCCCAGCCTATTTCGGGCTATGACGGGCAAGGACGGGCTGCGTTAATGTAGGCGGGTGGCGCCTGCCACTGACGTCACCCGCTTGCGCCTAGTCCACGGAGCCTGGGAGTTGTAGTTTAAACTTGCGCCATTGCCCTCACGGCAGACCGGGAGGTCTTGCTGCTGGAGATTGCTCCCTGAGATTGTCCTCACAGTGCACGGAAAAGAGTTGAATGAGCCCTCTGTGATCGCGTCCCGCGCTGCGGGAGGCATGCTGCGTTAATGTAGGCGGGTGGCGCCTGCCACTGACGTCACCCGCTTGCGCCTAGTCCACGGAGCCTGGGAGTTGTAGTTTAAACTTGCGCCGTTGCCCTCACGGCAGACCGGGAGGTCTTGCTGCTGGAGATTGCTCCCTGAGATTGTCCTCACAGCGCACGGAAAAGAGTTTAATGAGCCCTCTGTGATTGTCACTCTAAACAAAGTGTTTCCCGAAAAGATTACCTGAAAAGAATGGTTTAATGTTGTCTTCAAAAAATGGTTTTAAAAAAGTGAAATAAACCACTCGGGCTTTGGAATGTAAAGTCTAAGGTCACGTTCAATCATTAATTTTTCATGCCAAGGCAGGCACTAAGCTGCTGGATTCTGACACCTAGACATCCCAGGTGTTTGTGGTCTGGTGGCCACTTGAGGGGTGCTTCACGAGATTCGTGGAGCATCGGGCGAGAAGTACAGTAGTGGGACTCTAGTGTTTCGCAGTGGGATGCCATGAGTTTCAGAAAACGAGAAATGGGAAAAGCCTTATAAACGGCCCTTTGCAAGATGGTGTGATGTCCAGAGAATTATATCTTAGATTCTCAATCTAAGATGAAGCAAAGCCTCTTCCTGTGATGTCAGTTCCTGCTTTAATACATATAAGGAGGCATTTACAAGTACTCACTGCGTCGCAATGCATTCTCTCCATTATTTATGTTTGCTTTTGTTGTCCCCCCTCCCAGTTGATGATTTTGCTCGTGAAGTTTTATTCTTGCAGTTGAAATTACTATTGAATCTTCTTCTGCATATCCTTCCTTGGCGTTTTCTTCTTCCCTGTTATCAGGCATAGATGGATGGTGCCTTTCTAATAATTCCTGCAATAATCTTTATCTTCAATTAAGACCAGCAAGATTGCCAACGAGTTCTTTTTTACCCTCTGTGTTTAATCCGCCAACTGGGACCCACTTAAGGAGACACTCTACACATTTCACTTTGCATTATGAAGTACAGGGCGACACTGTGGCTGTGAGGAGCAGTGTAGGAAATGACTCTTTTGACATGGTTAGCCCCCCACTTGTTTGCCTGATGTCTGATGTAATTTCAAACTGTAAGTGCACCGAGTCCCTGCTAACCATGTTCCCAGTGCCAGATCTCCTTCCCCTAAAACTGTACCACTATTGACACAACTTCTGTTTCCCCTGTAAGCCCCCAGCAAATGGTACCCCCACTACCCAGGGCATGGGAACAGAAGAAGGTCCCCTAGGGAACCCTCACACGGACCCAGCAGTGCTGCTGTCACTGGCTGCGTGTCCAGGTTCATGACAAACCGAAGAGCCTACATGGGACAGAGCCCTGTGCACCATGCCACCCTTACACTGCATAAGATATATGTATGCTACCCCTAAGCCAGGCCTTGAGCCCTAAGGCAGGTTGCACTATATCCTATGTGTGGGCATATCAGCCTGAGCCGATATGCCCCTACAATGTCCAGTCTATTCTGAGATATTGTAAGTGAACAGGGAAGCCATAAAGAGTACATGGGCTGGATTCTTGTCAAAATGAGTTTCCTAGCTCTGTGATGCCTTCACTGATTTCTAAGATGTTTTGTAACAAACATCTTGTCTTAAGAAATCCTTGTTGATGCCAGTGTCAGATTTTTTAATAAATTCCCACCGTAGACCCTTTTGGAGGGTCCACTCAAACCTTACCAACCACTGGTGTGGTCCCTGTCTAGATTTAGCCAGCCTGCCATCATCAGACATATTTCTGGACCCCTGGGTAGACAGCCAGGGCTCTCTGGATCCAGAGACAAAGCTAGCTCTGGGCGGAGGTGGTCACACCTTCCCCCATGCAGGATTTGCCTTGGCGCAGAAGCTGGAACTTCAAAGTCCATGTCGCCTTTTAATCCTGCCCCCAGCTGCCACTGTTACAAGTAGATGGTGACCCCCTCAGTCCTGCCCCACTTTTAGCTGGAGGGCTTCAAGAAAAATGGGTAAAGTAGAAGGCAGGTCTACCTTCACCCTGTAGCACCACTCAGGTGGGGCAGGCGAGGGAAACCCCACTTTTCACTATCCACCATCTTGAGGATAGTAGCCTATTAGAAGTCAGGATATGCCCACCCCCCATGTGGGGCACGCATAGAGAGGGCGCAGGCACCCTCTGAGTAAGCAGTCATTGGTTACTATCTGTTCTCCCCTAAAAACGCCCTAAATTCAGTGTTTAGGTGGCTCCCCGAGAACCTGACCATGGCTGCTATAGATTCTCAGTCCAACACTGACTCACACATATTACTCAATTTTTTACAACAGTATCCTGCAAACAAAGGTGACAGTTTTTTTAATTTGCTTTATATAAACCATACTGAAAGAATGCTTTTTTATCAACTACTATGATGTTGTTTTTTACTATTATAAATTTAAAAACAGACAGTCATGAACAATCACCAAAGTTTTTTATGTATACATTTCGGCTTATTGAGCGGATGTTCATGTGAGCCTTCTTCAGGACTTGGGGACAATCACCCTAATTCTAGATCACTTATGGTGTCCAAGTTGCTGGTCTATCCCAGATCATGTCAACTATAACTTATTATGTGGTCAGAAAAATCATATTCTTCCACCACTCTAGAAGCTTACTCTAGGATAATTAATGCAAACTTATTAAAGTACATATTCAAACTTTTGCTTTCCCGTTATTCATTTCATGTGGTGTTAATACACATTTACAATATTTATGTTTTTAGCAAGAGGAAACTCGTAATACAAGCAGCAGACAAGCACAGGTCTTAACTACAATAGCCACTTCCCTTGATCCAGGCCAAACAGAAGTAATTACCAGAGCAAATTAGTATAGATAATAACAATGTACAACATTACTATGCATAAGTGCACAAATGCATTTGGGCCTAAAAACTTGTAAGCATGGTAAAACTGGGCAGGTGAGAACGGTGGCATTTCCGTGGGAAATGTTCTTTGCCCAAAATAGCTAAGGGCTGGAATCTGGTTTTTGATTTCCTGCCTCCACTACGCATTTCAGTGCTGTCCACCTATACCCTATACTTAAGCAAATGTGTGTGTTAACATCAATGCACACAGATGAACAGCACACCTTTCAAGATTATTACACTCACGAAATTCCACTGCATCAACATTTTGCACAATTTCGACCTGTAGAGAGACTACTTTGAGAAGGTAATGTAATTTTACTCTCGAATCTGTCTCTTTGGTCTTATCCTGTGTGATTTTGAATGCAGGGTATGCCTTCAAGTTCAATTTTCACGTGAGATACTGCAGAGTAAATTTCGCAAAAGCTCACAAAACAAAATGTTACATGTTCCTAGTTTCCAGCTGACTTCGGAAATGATGGGTAGGTATTATAAGTCTGTAGTTAGGATACTAATCTGTCCAGGCCCATGATATTATTCTGAAACCTATCTCATAGCTTACATATAGTTGTCTCACGTTGTTACCTTCTAATCCTGGCCTGTGTTGGTGCATCTCGTCGTCACTGTAATGCACCTTACTGTAAGTTGCACTCAGCACCGCACAGTCACATTTCAAAGCATTTGAGCACATTTTAAATGTGAATTTTCAGTATCCAGATATTTCAAAAGAGTGAAGTATTTCACTACCTGAACGAAGATGCATGTACCTTAAATATATAAAAAGTCTTCGTTTTACTGACCTCTTAGTAATTTTCCAGAAAATGTCACAGTCTGGCTCAGTACCCTGAAACGCTGCGGGGCTCATTTATGAGCCCCTGCGTCACTTTTGCGCCGCCGGTGCGTCACTTTTTGTGACGCACCAGTGGCAGAAAACATGCGCCATGTTGCGCCATATTTACAAAGTGACGCATCTAGGTAGATGCGTCACTTTGTAAACCCCTGCGCCACATTATACCTGCGCCAGGTATAATGTATGCAAGGGGGGCGTTTTGACGCAACAAAGGGTCGTAGAAGTGACGCAGTGAAATCTACAAGATTTCACTGCGCCACTTCTAGTGTGCAAATGCGTCAATTTCTTGCACCTGTCTCACAGCAGGCGTAAGACTGACGCAGGCCCTTTCACATGGGGCTTGCCCCATGTGAAAGGACACATTGCTGGAGTTGCGTCACTTTTGTGACACACTCCAGCGATGCGTCACTTTTCCGCCTACAGATACGTGAGAAATACTGACGTATCTGTGATTCCTTGCGACATGATGCGTCATACTGTAAATATGACGCATCACTGGAGTCGCAGGGAGGGCGCAGTGAAAAGTGGCGCATGACTGTTTTCACGCAGTGATGCGTCACTTTTCATAAATGAGGCCCTGCATTTCTAAAGTAATTCCTGTTTCAGCTTCTAAGAGACTAAACATGTGGTTTGGTGAAGCGGTTTAGCTTCCACACATTGAATCTGGGATAGGCCCTTCTTAGTCAAGGCTTCTCTTGATTTTGGGACATGATACTGCCTTCCAATGAAGCTTCCGGTCGTTTCCTCGCCAAAGGGTACAGACACAGCAGGGTTGGATTAAGAGAGTTTACAAAAGGTGCCCGCACCCCTCGCTCAGAAGAGTTCACTTCTAGGCGCAAGGATGCTCCCGGGTTGCGTTTCGCATTTTAAACTCTACCTAATCTACGCCTCAAATGTCTTTGGCTCTCCAGACCTTTGACGCCCCTCCCTCATTGCGCGTGGACTGTGGCTGGACACCGGGGCTCTCGGCATTCCTGAACAGGGCAGAGAGTGTTCCTTCACATAGTGCTCTGTAAATGTGAACCTACGCTCTGTGGCCACAGCAGCCCTCTGTTTCGAACATGTTATTTTAAAAATGCTTAGGTTGTAGCTTTTCGCAACATCTACTTGGTGTCCAGGTTGCTGGTCTGTCTCTGATCATGTCAACTATACATAGATAGATGGACAAACAAATAGTCAGACAGACAGACAGGCAAGCAGGCGGACAGACAGACAGACAGACAGACAGACAGACAGACAGACAGACAGACAGACAGACAGACAGACAGACAGACAGACAGACAGACAGACAGACAGACAGACAGACAGACAGACAGACAGACAGACAGACAGACAGACAGATAGATATGTATTGGCACATATTTATTACTATTTATATACCTATATAAATTTTTTGAAGCCTGTGTTAATAGAGTTTTCAGCGCTCTCTGTTATGTGAGCAAATCACACTTTGCCGTGCTGTCCGAAGTTTCAACTTCTAATGTATTTCAGCTGCTTCTGCTTTGGTGATGTGAACAGGGGGCTTTGCCTGCAGAGAGTTAGTTCGAGGGTGATTGGTTGGACATCAACTCGCGTACATTTGTGTGTGTGTGGGGGGGGTAGTTTTATATAGCTAGAACTCGACTGGAGGTATCAAAGCGCTTTACATGAGCACCCATTGCGTTACAAACGGACACATTCATTTTTAGATATGGGGAGATAAGTGATTTGCCCAGAATCACAGGATGTTGAGCGTCCCTGCTAAGACTCGAACCCTGGTTCCACAGCTTCCTAGCTGTTAGGCCATTAAATGCACATATTATTAGTACACCTGTGCAACTGCATTTTTAATATTCACACCGCAGCCGATGATGAGTAATACTACTTAGAACAGTCCTGGTATTATCATCATAATTATTAACAACAAAAATAATAACAATAATAATTATATCTTAACAAAACAGTAGCATTTGATGTAGTGGGAGAACTAATAATAAATTTACGCCTAATATTTCCTGTGCAAAAAAAATAATATATATGGTTATATCGATATGTTGTTACTATTTTTAGTAGCAGCAGTAGTATTGGTGGTAGCTGCAGTATCATATTGGAAAGTGCATCAATGTAACATATTACGTTTCAGGTTTTTGTGATAACCTTCAAGATAAGCACTAGAAAGCGGATTTGTTCTTTGTGTTTAACGTTTTGTTGTTTACGGCTTTCAGCCATCTTGCGTTTTTCGAGACATTCGTTTCAGAATGGCAGTCTAAATATATCACGTATTCTGCACGTTGGGTAAATCCGTGCATGTCCTGAAATTGGTCCTTGCCTTTTCGAGGCGCCTTTTAGGAACACCGGAACCTCATTTAAGAAAGAAAGTGTCTCGAGCGCTGTGTCCAGGGGACCCTCGGCTTTACTGACAACGGTTAAAAGGGCCTCCAGTTCATTTAAACTATCTAATAATGACAAGACCTAGGAAAACAGGTATTCACAGCCAGGTGGACAAAATCCTCAGGTAAAACGGCGCCTTGTTTACATTATTAAACCACATTTAAAAATAAATAAACCAGCAGGGTAAATCTGCGACAGGGCGCACTCCTGTTGGTGAACGTTCGTTATCCCTTTATAAGTCATTTTTTATGTGTGTGTGAGCACGCTCAGATTTCGGGAGCACTACTGCGTATACTAAATTAACCCTTTGTTTTTCTACATTGTAGGTTGGTATTTTTTGAGGTGCAACCTCGCAGATGCTACATTAGCACAACTAACTGCATGTCTGCTTGTGGGTTTGAGTATTTACGTGCTTGTGTGTACTTTTGTGTGTGCACATGGACTAGTGTACCTTTTTTGCGGCAGTCAGTCAAGAAAACAGGTTAACGCGGCATCCTGCAACGCAGTATCGGCATCGATATGATGCCTATTTATTAGGTACATGTTTTATATGGCATATTATTCTCAATACCTTTTGTCGCTATGGAATTAAATAATTTATAGACACCAAATCGAAAATAAGCCATTCCTCTCAGGTCAATTCTCCCTGGGGCAAATGAAGAAAGACGAGGCTAAGTGGACCACAGTAGCTGCTTGTAAAACTCTACGGGTACGGGCATCTGGTGCTATGGGGGTGTAGGCGTGTTAATTATCATTATAAATAAATACCAGTAACATCAGCGCTTCGTAACAAGCGACTTCGCAGACGACGTTAATGGCTTCACATTTAAGCACGTGTCTGCCTACTATAGATGAATACATAGGAATATTGTCTATGACGTAACGTGCATGCCTGACGTAACATTAGTGGCGCTGGGCTTGATCCACTTTGTATAACGTGCCATACATCCGTGCAGTAGTATGGTGGACCGGACGTGCGCCCTTCCTTTCTACTCTCCTCACGTTCCAACCCGAGTGAATGAAAGTCGCGTCACAATAACAACACAGCGCCCCCACCCCCTTTCCCTGTCTCACATTGGCTCCTGCAGTGACCAATCCAGCCTCCCGTGGGCGTGCACAATCACACTTTCTCCAATCCCGGCTGAGACTCGAGTGTTGTACTCTACCTCACAGCGATAGGTTGGAGGCTTTGTGACGTAGACGGAACCCCGCCCTTTGGGACGTCTGCGCGCGTGCAGCGCTGTCCGCAGCCGGCTGGTGCTGAACGTCGCCCTCGAGCTGTCGACGTTCCCTCAGTGAAATGGGATGCTGTGCTCTGGCAGCGGCAGCAGGAGAATAGCGTTAGTGCAGCAGCTTGAGTGAACTGCAGACGAGCGGAATGCCACACAGGCAGAAATCCACCGAACTGTGGATTAAGGCTTCTTATGTGGTAAAAATATTTCTTTTCAGAGCAGGGTAAAACTGAAGTCCACTTTTCCACCTTATACATACACCAAAACTGGGCCGAAAATAACTCCAAGTGCTGATCGCTCAGTCACCTCCAGCACATAACTACCAAGATACACGAACCTGAGAAAGTTTATACGTTCTTGGCTCATTTGTTTACTTTTTGATACTGAACAATTAGTGGCCTTTTTTGTATTGCGATGTATTTATATGTATACACTGGTTTGCATAAAATACTTATTGATATGCAAATAAACCTAAACTTTCCACATTTTGTAGGAGGATTCCTGTTTAAAAAAAAATAAAAATGCCGTTTTTAAAAATCTTCATCCTTCTTTCCGTGTCCCAAATTGTGCAAATAGGGCACATATAATTCTTATTCTTCCTGTTAGCCCCTATCAAAACTAGTGTTATGACAATTATAACAATTTTACAAAAAGTGCACATTTATGTGAAATCGCGTTTGGTACTACTCTGTAATAAATGGTCATAGGCGGACTGTCTGAATCCATTTTAGCCACTGGTGATTTCCTGGGACATTTTTCAGCCCATCCTTGTTTTGCTCACGATGGTACTACAGAAAGGAACTAACCATACTGAAATCCCTCTGATCAGATAGCCGTGCCTTTCATGAGCACCACCAGACATATTGTGGCCCTGGTGGTACTCACACCGGGGGCACCATTTGGGTTCTATGGCACAGTGTGCTATGGGCACTCGTATGGGCACTCACTCTAAAAGGTGATGGATCGAATGTTTCATTACATTTCAGTCACTGGTAACTCTTGATCACATTCCAAGAGACAGTGCTATTGATAACTGTCTCTCAGGCCTATGGCAGTAGCAGGCCCTGATACAACCTCCCTGCATCAGACTTGCTTTCCTAACATGCAACCATCCCCTCCTGGCATCGAAGTCCTACTCCCAGACATAACCCCACCCTAAAGGCACAACTCTCCTCTCTGAGTTGTTCTCGAGCCAGAAGTCTCGACATAGAATATTCCTCTCAGCACAGGACCTTCCCTGTGCGCATGCAGAGTACTCTCTGCGCGTGTCACTGGACTTCCCTCGGCCCTGTCTCAGCACAGGACTGCTCCAGAACACTCTCCCCCGTCCACGCAGAACTGCCCCCCATACATCCCATCTCCATGCAGAGCTGCTCCCTTCCTGCAAAAGACAAGCCCTCCTCAGCATAGTGCGCGACCCCCTTCCTACGACTCCTCTCATCACTTAACTTACCCCTACCCACAGCCAGGACTCCCCCTTTCACCACGACTCCCACTGGGCAGGCTAAAATTCCACCACAGTACTCCTCTTTCTTCACACAAGACCCTCCTCCCAGCGCAGCACTTTTTGCCAGAATGTATCTATTGGCACAGGACTCCCCAACCCTGCACATAAACACCCCCTCCCCAACAAGCACCACACCTCGCACGTGCTCCCTTTACTAGCACAGTTCCGCTTCCCTGCATAAAACTCCCCCGGTGCAGCACTTTCCACGCCCACCCCGTTAAAATCAGGACTCTATACCTCAGCAGAACTGACACACACCCTTCCTTTCACCACTGTAATCTCCCCAACATTGCCCCAAACACAGGCCTTTTCTGTCTGTGCAAAGACCCCCCCCCCCCCGCCCCAACAACAGGGGTCCGAGGCTGCGCCTGTCACTGTCTGACGAGAGAAAGCGGGGGAAGTTCCATCCGCGGACGCTGGAGCAGTCCTCTCTGCACGCATTAGTGCCCTCTGCCAGCAGAGGGAAGCGGGAGTCCACCACAAACACAGAGCGCGCGCTCTGTGCCGGAATTCAAGCGCATTTCTTCTTCCTCCAGTTTCATTTTCTCTCTCCTCTTTGTTGGACACTTTCCAAGCAGCAGCAACTCCACCAAAAGGCAGAGGGGGGCCCCTTTCTGCTCTCATTACAATTCCCCAACCCCCACCCCGCTGCTATCAACGCACACCCACCAGCCCCTTCCCTCCGCCTTCACCGTCAGCTGCGAAGTGAGCCTCCCCCAACACACACACACACACTCGTCTGCCCCGGCCCCCCTCCCTCCCCTTCAGAATAAACCGACACCCAGATTTCAGCACAGAGGCAGCGATCAGCGGTGGCCAAATTTGCAACCGAGAAGAGGAGGGCGGACATGCAAAGGAACTCGAGATAGAGCCCACCTTCCGCCTTCCTCGCACTTTCATCCCCGCGGCACCTGCACAATGGAGGCAAGCACGACTCGAGGCGCTTGGCGGACTATTTAGGACACACTGCACAAGAAACAGTAGTAGTAATATTTGTATCTATATTTAATCCTGTTCTTCAAAACTACCCGGGTCTGTTTCAGGACGGAGTGAGGGGCTACTTCAAGAAAAAGTTTAAAAAAAAATTGGCACGGTGGATCTCCAACAAGGGACGGGAAGGCGACAAGCAGCAGAACTAACGCATCCACCCGGTACCCGTTCCCAGGAGCCACCTCGCGAGGCACTGAACTTTAGCCCACCATGACGCGTTTTTAAAGTCTACAAGTTCTTCAACAGAGGACTGGCCTCCTGTGCAAGTTTGTCTGCAGCGTTCTCCCCTGCACTGCGCTGCTGGCTGTGACCGCTCTGGTGTTTGGAGCCGCGGGAACTTGTGCGCGGTCCGCGCACCCACGCGCCAGAGAGCCCTGCCTGGGAGGCTGAACTGAGCATCTTTCCCCTGCAGCAGCCGCCTCCCCTGCGCGGGGACCCCGGATTACCAGGGCAGTGCAGCCCGAGGAGTTTGTTTTCCTTTCTGCGTTAGTTTGTTTGGATTGGGCGGCCGGGCTCGCTGCTGGGAGCCCCCTCAGCCTACGCCAGTCTGTGGACCGCCTCGATGGAAATACACTGTAAGCACGACCCGTTCGCAGCAATGCATAGTAAGTAGGTCCCGTGCTCCTGTGTCCTCGCGCCTGTGCGTGCAGCGCGTGTGTGTGTTGTGACCTGGGGCCGGTGTCACCAAGGTGCCACTGGGCACAAAGGGTCAGCGGCAGCGTGACACCCCTGGACCCGAGCTCAGCATGGAACAGAGCTGCAGCCGCGGCTGAGCGCAGCGCACTTGCAGGCGGCCCCGAGGCGCGGACCAGAGCTGTTCGTGTGTGTGTGTGTGAGCGTGTGCACAAGCAAGACACGCAGCAAATGAAAAGTGCCAGTAAGCGTGACCATCTCAAATATAATGCAATGCGCCAATGGCCATACACCTGAACTCTTTAACCCTTGCAAACCTAGCAAAATGCACAATTTGAATCTCTGATGACACTGAAATGAATGTTCACCACTATGAGCGCGCACACATACACACGCACACAACCACACAACGTGCACAAATACATCTCTGCGTGAGTATATATATATATATATATATATATATATCTATGAACGAATAGGTGTGATAATGTCTTGTCCATGTATTAGGAATCCAGCTGAGCAAGGAGAAGCATTTAGGTATATTTGCTTTTTAAACAGTATGTAAACACAACATAAAGAATGTGTGTATGAATGATACAAGATACAAGAGAACTAAAAAACTAATGAGGAAAAATTGGAGCGGGCACTACAGTCGATAGAAAAAAATGCACACCTTTTCAGCACTTTTTCAAATGTTGGCATCATGCCCTCAACTTGCTTAAATGTGTCTACTGGTGATGTAAAGTCATTTAAAAACAGACAGTAATGATCACATGGATATTTTCTTCAAATATTAACTGTTGAAAAGAGCTGGGAGCAGAGAGAGTACTGTAAAGAGCCTTTAAAATTAAAAAGCAAACTGGGTACTAGTCTGAAACAGAAGGCAGACTTTCCTCCTGACACCAGTGCGCCTGTTCCCTCTGCGAACCGAACGCTCCTCGTGTTAACACCGCCACCTGTCCCACCCGTCCAAATCAACCTACCCAGAAGAGTGCTGTTCCGCCCGCACACACACGCGTAAATGAATGTATGAACTGAAGGGTAATGTATCTTATCCCAGCGATGCTGAGCCGAATACGAACTAGGCCAGGAAAGGGTGGGCTAAAGCGCCGCGAGGCTGAGCGGTGTAATTGCTGGCGCGATATGTTTACGCCACATTTACAGATTTTGACAGGGTGTGCTGAACCCTGTCCATTCATTTAGCGCTCTGTTGCACTGCACACTGCCCCTCCTTGCCCCCGACGCCTCCTCCAGAGCAGTTAAAGGCTTCGATCTGCACAATTCAAGGCGCTATAGACTGACAGTAATGGCGCCACCGTAGCCAGAGCCTCTGCGGTACTGAGTCTCGCTGAGGAGCCTGACGGCCTGCGTTTAGTCACAAGAGGACTTTACAATGAAAGAAAAGACGGGCATTGGTCTAAAGTCAGTGCTGATTTTATATTATTATTTTCATATCTCGGACTCTGTTGGGAGTTATGAAATGCGTCATTATCTCTCTATGACCTCTGACCTCAAAGACACCCCCACGCCCACCCCGATATAACTGCCGACCCTCTGTAACCACAGCAAACTGAGGCGAAACTGCTGCACACGACGTAAACAACTACAGTACAAAATAAAAACACACATAGACGCATAACGCATTCCACACACGTGAGGGCGGGAGGGACGATGGAAGAGCGGAGCTGTTTGGAAATATCGCAAACTCCATGACTTCTGCTGGTGTAACCCGAACAGCGGGAAGCTTCCCTCCGAGGCGGGTCAGAGTCTGCGGCCCTCAGGCTCAGCTCGGGCCCTTGGTGGAATCCGAGCTCACGTGAACAGAAGGTCCGCAGCCACCCAGGGGCTGAGATGATTCCCGCCATTAACCTGAGAAAAATGAAATCAATATCTGCGGCGGGACCGGCCCGGAGGCAAGGGACGGAGCACGTGCATGTGCCTTCAGACAGGCGCTGGCCTGCCTTACTCCCCTCTCTGCTTGTGTGTGTATGTGTGTGAGTGTGTACATATATATATATATATATATATATATATATATATATATATATATATATATATATATATATATGTATATATTTTTATTGTCATGGCCCCACACTCATTATATATATATATATATATATATATATATATATATATATATATATATATATATATATATATATATATATATATATATATATATGTGTGTGTGTGTGTGTGTGTGTGTGTGGACATGACCATATTCACTCAATGAATATATATATATATATCTTTATTAGAGTGTGGGGTCATGGCCATATACATTACCGATTAAAAATAAATCTATATAAATATCGTAGTAGTGCACAATGAAAATACATGGCAAATGACATTGTTGTTAGAGTAATAATAATAAACACATATCCTCACATCTATTGCTACGTTGGAGTATCCATTTCTAGTTTATTACCACAGTGCAGAAAAAACGACACGAGAAAAACCTGTTTAGTGCCACAGAGGCTGCGTGCTACTTCTACCTTTCACAGGGAATCAACGTACCTAATAGCCAGGAGGCCCCGTCAAAGTGAATTTAACTTATTGCAGCTATTTAGCGCTTTCATCCAGCGATTGTTTAAAATACTTTAAAAGAAACACATAAGAAAATGGTATGGCATAAATACCATATATTCACAGATACACAGACTGAAATACACCATTTATTACCATTGTTGCGAGGGAGGCTGTGCGTGTTGGCCCTTCCCTACGCTCAACAGTGGTAATAAATACATAAATTAATAAATAAATTAAAATATATATATATATATATATATATATATATATTTATATATACACACAAACACACAACTCTTTCACACACGCGTACATAAATGAACGTATTATTGTTTTGAAACATTTTCTGCCATAAATGCCATATTTGCTGGACGCGAGGAATGCAGTTCCATCCACGTCCATCCCCCGGGACACATTTACTCCCTTCCGGGGACACTCATGGCGCTATTCACAATTGCTTCAACTTTATTTCCACCGAATTATGTTTCTTCTCTCTGCACCTCGCAGGCCCTCGGAGTTAATTGCACAGCACACAAAAACTGCGGGTGGACAACAAGGGGTTACGCGATATTTGTTTCGGAAATAATCCGGGTCTACATTGCAAACTGCGCGCCTTTTCAGTTTTGAGCCCGTCAGGGGCCGAATTGTAGTGAACATTGTAGTGAAACCGCGCCCGGAGAGGTTGGCGGTGGGGCTGATGAGGAGAAGAAACTGCTGGGCGAATGCATTCATTTCCAAAGAGGGTGTGAAGTTCACGTCAAAAGATACAATCAACAAAAAGGGTGTGCGAAAACTTCAACATGAAAAGTTTGAAAACAGTGACCACGACTGTAGAACAGGGTGAATTTTCGGTGATCCAGCCCTGAAAGCACTTTATGATTCAGCTGAAACACTTTCCTAAAGTGCACCCTTTGGACCCATTCTGGAGAGAGACAAACATGGCCCCGGCTCCAGATGGGTGGATAAGGATGAGCCCAGACACACCAGGGGGGCAAGGGAGGGAAATGGCGTCGTGGGCAGCTCAGCGGAAAATTCACTGTAGTGAGGCAGGTGGTAAACACAGCAGAGCGTGACTAGCAACCGTGGTATTTGCAGCTCGGTGGTGACGCATCATTGGTAAACGCCTGAACACTCATTGGTGGGAATGCTTAAAATTATAGACGGTGAGGACAGGTTAAGGTAGCTTAGAAGTAAAGACAGTGAAGGAAGTTCTGCAGTAAAGTCGGCGAAGACAGATTTAAGGTAAAGACAGCCCAGCATTCCACAATGACCGCTTCCGGTGCTGGGTCACCCCTCTGCCCCGTCACCCCGTGAGATACGGTGCTGGTGCCCCAGAAAGTCTCCGCATACTCATTCTAGGCTTGTTTACCGGGCTCCATGGATCGCTGGGCAGATGGTACCGGCCGTTTCGTGATTTTAAAATGTAATATGTGAAAACTATATGACAGAAATTGAGAACTCGGGGCTGTATGTGACGGGTCTGCCCTTGAGAGCTGTATGGGACGTTCGGTAGTGTTACCTGCACCGGTGAGCGGTGTTTGGGGCGTACACGCAGTCTGTCACCGTCCCGGGGATCCGTTCCGTTGTTACCTGCCTGGGGAGCGGCGTAAGGGCCTCGTGGCTGTTTCTGGAAGCTGCGCACTATGTAACCAGCTCGGAGAGAGTTATAGGGCTCTGGGTGATATGAAGGCAGCACGGGGACCTCTTCTGAATATCATCCGCCCGATGAGCTGTGTAGAGCTTAGGGTCGTAAGTATCCGCTTCAGGGAGCTGTGTGTGGCTCTAGGAAGTATGTAGCCTACTCTGAAACTGTTAAGGGGCTCTAAGCAGTAATGTAGCTGTGGCTGGGACGCTGGGCCGTATGGAACTGGTCAGTGCAGTAGTATGGAGGGCTATACACTATGGATCCGGCCCGGGCAGCTGGGTGGTATCTGAGCATTATGTGTCACTCCGCCAACATTTTTAGAAACACGAGTTACCAAATCCGCCAGCCTGTCTGCTCGTTTGAGCATCTGCCTGTGTGTCATCATACAGGCTACCCGCCCGATTTGCTTGCTCGACTCTCTGCCTTTCTATGCCTGCATGCCTCTTCCCCTTGCATGCCTATCTGCGTGCCCATTTATTTTTCCTGCCTGTTTGCTTGCCCTGCCTGCCCATCTTTCTCAACACCTTTGCTCCTGCTTGCCTCCCTTTTTGGCTTGCCTGCCTGAGAGGAAGGTGCAGTTGTCCGCTAAACTTTCTTTTCGCATACTTATCTGTCGGCCTGTCTTGTCTCCGTTTCCCGCGTGTCTGTGATTGCTCGCTCACTTTGAGAGCGTGTTGCTCTACTACACTTCGGTTACCTGGACAGCTGGCGCTTGTGTGATGAATCCCCTGCCTGCCACGCGCTGCCTCCGAATCCCTGTTATGCGTTTCCCACAATTCCTCAAAGTGAAAGTGTAAGTGCGCCCTTGAAGTGATTACACACGCACATCGGGAGCCCCCTCACCTCACTAATTCCCTCCCTCGTGCAGGTCGAGGGCAACACGAGAATGACCGCAGATTATCGTTTAAGCTTCCCTGACACGAATACACTGACTTCCAAAGGCAATAACGGCCCCTCCCTCTGCCTCTTCTGTAGGTCTACCTGTGACCAGAGCCAGTTTTGGCCACGCACCCTGTCTGAGCAATCCGTGTCAATAGTGACCACCGACTCTCTGCATCGTCCCCAGAATGCAATCTGACCCTTGGAAACCAACTGCCACCATCCTGGATAGTGTTCAGTTATAAACACTGCCCCCTTGTGTGCCAAAGTGCACATAAGCGTTCATAACAAACACCATTAAAGAAGGCGACTGTGCTGTGCGCGTTTACTGTGCGATTAGTCGGAGGTGAGGTTGCTGTTTGTGTATTTACGGTTCTTGTGACTGTAAGCGCCTTTTAGTGCCTGCATGTTTGCGTGCCTGTCTATGTTTAAGTGTGGCGGCGTATTCTTTTTTTTTAATTATTTGTTTTTTTGCACACGTTTCTGTCAGCACGAGCATTACTGGTTACGTGTGCGCGTGTGTCTGTGTTTCTGCTGTGTGAACCGGTGAACTGGTGGTGGCCTTTTGACTTATGATACGAGTTTTCATATTATACAACAGTAATCGCTGTGAAAAAGCAGAAAACTGACCGTTATAAGTAACACACATGGATTGTTTAAAAATAAAAAAGTACATTCCTGTTTTGTATTGTGATTCTGGGATTACCCCACCTTAAACCTGGAAGCTGTGTAGCAGGCGCAGCCGAGCACTTTATCCATATTTCGTGATAGCCAGCAGAGAAGGATGCACCCAGCGTGCAGTGGACTCCTCTGATGGCAGTGAGAGTGAGAGCAGGAGTGTCGCTGCAGCCGCCACACAACCCCATGACAACTCATATAGTGGAGACTTCCCACTCTGATGCCCCTACTCTCCGGTCTCTGGCAAGTACCGTGGCTTCAAGTCGGACACGACCCTCAGACGATCGCGGTCAGCACTGGGCCGGCACCGAACCTCTCCGCCGGCAGGGTCACTGCCACGTGCAGCGACCATTCGCCCGAGTGGGGACCAAGATGGCGTCCCTCCCTAAGAGTGAAAGTTGATGCGTTTATTAAGCGAGAGGCACAAAAGGGACACGGGGGATGGTCTGGAGAGAATGTTCGGGCGCACAGTTCTTATTTTCTGAAACAGAAAAAAACTCGTCCGGCACCATGTAGGTGAACAAGGGAAATAAGTGCCCGTTTAATGCCCGTTTGTATTTACCAGACAGTGGGTCCGTGCGCTGGGACTGCGGCCTCCTCTCAACCGTGTTTACTTCCTACAGCTGCTTAAACCTGACCGTGTAAAGGAGGCGCCTTTTGATAGTCCGGCCCATGGGCTTATCGTCACTAAGGAGCCAGAATATGTTACTACATCTATACTCTAAACTGACTTCCAAATATCAGACCTTTTCTTTAGCGCGATAAATCGCTGTCGTGATACACATACTTAATATATAGTCTGTTAGTCGTCTCACAATAGAGTAGCATACATATTACACACTGTAGCAGAATATTTATCTGGATTGCAAATGAAAATATCAACAATTTACGACAGTACTTCAAGGTGTATGTATAATTTTGGTAGCCAATCAAAACGTCATTCTCTTACCTCAAACATTATGCACAAGTGGCTGAAGATATATATAGACATAATAGATAATTGTGTGGTATTGTTCAATAATACCACCAAGGGATTCTGGTGACAGAATAAACTGTGAGTTGTAAATGGCACCAACACCCAGAGATGGATTTATTGGCCATTAATACACATTACCGAATCACCATATATGTTACCATTATGCATTTCTTTTGCGCGGTTTAGCATGAAAAGGGACCTCGTTTTCAAACAGGAACATGTTTAGCTAAAAAGTAATTGAAAGAGAAGATTGTAAAGTTTGATTTTCTGTAGTAAAACAAATAAACTCGTCGTAAAGTGTTTTCTTCTGAATGTGGGGTTTAATGAAAACGTTTCCTGTGTCGTGAAGCACATTTTGTCTTTAGAATTGTGAGTTTTTTTAAAACTAATTTATCTAAGATTCAGATAACAATGGCCTTGATTGAAAATAGAATATTCAGTTTTTGTTTACCTGTCATGAAAACGATTTTAATTTTTTTTTAAAATGAGTGAAGGTGGGGGATAGCATTGGTTTGGTGCTATAGTTATCGAAACACATAGTGATGCTGAGAGAACACTTATCTAGTGGAGAGGTAATCGGACTGAAACTAGGCCTCCTGTTGAAAACAATCCATAAACCACTCATGTGAACTACAGGTTTTGAAAACACTGCTTTTTGTGCACCAGAAGCAGTCACTCGTGTACCACATAGATACACAACTGTTCAATGTATATGCTTCCATGGTATGTGTCTACATTATACACGTGTATACAGTTTCTCAATGTATGCATGTGTACGTTTGTACGCAAATAGTTGGTCTACATAAATATATACAGCTCTGTCAAGTATAATGTACTGGTACCGTTTGGACCATTATTGAGGTTGGAGAGGGGGGCCATGAGTCAACAGAAACATAGCTTCGAGAGGTCCACCATGAGTCATGACCCCCATCCCCTCCATGAACAAAGTTAATAAACAGTGTAGTAGTCTTGACAGATCTCCATATATGGCTCATGTCAGGCAGATTTATCCTATGTAATTATCAGTCAATTATCAGAGCACACACAGTTACATCTGTGCAGCCAGATCTTGTGAGTACAAGGTCCCTTGTTTCTCACAATGTAACATGGAAGCTGCGAGGTAGTAAGCTGTGTTTTTCGAGCTAAGTTGTACTAGGATATTAACATACATCTGACACCTAAACTCCAGCAATAAACGCTTGACTGCATTTTGAGTACACTTGCACCAAATGATATTGGTTTACTGGGCCGCACTTACTTTGAAAGGCATGGCAAAACATCTAGCAATATATCGATTATTATTCTCTCTCTCTTCTGTCACTCTGTGTCTCGTGCTCTCTCTTTATATATGTGTGTCCAGGGCACAATTTTGCTTAAGTTCAGTTGCTATGACTCACTTCGTCTGTGTTCCATTACACCACACATGCAGCATAGGGCCTATAGGCAGCTTCTGGGCACTCGTCCCAGCTGAGGAAATAAACATAAACACTTGGGTACTGCGCCCCCCACCACGCGCCATCACCTCACCCCAAAAAGCTTACAACTTTCCACTACACTAGTGCTTATTAACAATAACATATATTTTTTTCGAATTTGCACCTGACCTGGCAAACAATGGCTGCTCCTTTCCAATTAGATATTTCCAGCATTCCGCGAGACAATACAACTGCATTTTCTGGAGCTGCAGATGCTGAGGGACATTTTATAATATAAAAGCAGGGGCCCGACGTTGCTTTTACTTGGGCACGCCAATAAAACACAGCCCCTTCTGTCATACAGTTGCGATGATATACTCTCTCGCTTATAAACATGTCCCATAGTACCTTTACTCGAAATGTTGCCACAGCTTGGGCGAACTGTAATGTGGGCTTCCACACGTAATAAGCGCTCCAGGCAGTGATACACAAATCATGAGGTGGTTAACCTGACTAAACAATAGGGAATACCCGAAAAGCAAACCACTGCGCAAAGCCAAATGCTTTTTGATCCCTTCTACAATTAGCCATTTCGGGACCCCAAACTTGGTCTTCTATGTTACGAATATATACATTATTTTCAACTGGCAGTCGCAAGTAATGTATTTCCTGGCCTGTACCCTAAAATCTGCATTTCAACAACTGTACGGATAGGGTTATCTTTCATTGAGTGGGTGACGTGACGTTTAATGTGCCCTTTCACTTCCGCTCAATCCCTGATGCATGTGCCCAATAAACGGTGATTAGGGACGAGCTCAAGTAACCGAGATTAAAAGCCAGCACAAAACATAACGTAACTTTTGGTTCGAGGGCGACCTTTTACATAACGGTCGACATAAAAGTTGTCCACACGACCACACCTCACACAACCTGACCTACTATCTGTGGTTCGCCTCCAGCAGGCATTGCCTTTCAGTAGTAAACTCAGAGGTTTACGTTGCGTGACGTATGACGTCATAACACGACAAAAACGCCCCTGCACAGACGCCCTCGCCGAAGCATGTTAGAGTCATCATTTTGCAACGGCTTGTTTCAATTTGAGGAGGAAAAGTTACCTGAAACGCGGGCAATCCCCTGGAACAGAATTATGAATGTGTTACTTCACGGTTCACGGTTTAAAGTCTTTATTTCGATTTTTACATCATAAAAGACAATTGAAAACAGTAAAAATTAGACATACAGAAGATAGGTAGTTTAAAACCATCACAATTACAATTTCATAAATTACAAAAAACATTCATCGTTAAAAATAGAATTAAACAGCATGATGAAGACATAATACATGAAAAAAACCCATTAAGAAGTTAAAAAACGAGAGCAAGATCAAGGTGCCTGCAGATATCTTGCTCTAATCACCCATGCCCACCCCAGGAATTTGGCTACGCCCACAACTACCACCTCAGAAGTATTGGTACGAAGCACTCATATAGCCTCAGCACTCCCTCTGACTTTAAGATGGCGGCGAATGGGCCTAATCCATTTGCTTCTTGGAGCATAATAAGCTGGACATGCAAATAGGAGATGGCCGACACTCTCCTTATAACCAATGCACCAGGGGCAGAAATCACTCGCTCGGTTAGACCAGTTCTTGGTGAAGGATCGTAAGGGCAGAGACCCTACTCGGAACTGGTGGTAGAGCTTTTTGTCAAGTGTCTTAGTTATAACGTCCCAGTAATTCTCCAGGAAAGGGTCCAGTTTATGGGACAAGAACCTTCCTGTTAAGCTAGTAGAGTCTGAGGCGATAACTAATGCTTGGCGAACAGAAGCCCAATAAAGTGCTTTAAATTCCTGTTTTGAAGGAAAAGTGGTTGAACTCGGGGAAACCCACAGCTGATTAAGGCCCATATCATCCAAGATCGATTTCACTTCACGAAGCCAGGGTATGCTACTGGACCCCCAAATGGATCTTACTTCCTCAAGTTCCCTAGCAAAGAGGCTTAGGTCTGGAGAAGTCCAGACACGTCTCCACAGGGCTACTAGCCTGTATCGAGCCATTTCGTTAATAGGGTTGCAGCCCATGTCCAGACATAGTGGTTTGATTGGTGCTGATTGGGGGAGTTCTACCAGTTTCCGCATGAATTTGTTTTGAACTTTCACCAGGGTTGATAGGTCCATATGCCCCCAGAGGTCTGCCCCGTACAGTATCGCGGAGCTTACCTTGGTGGCATAGATCTTAAGTGCAGGTTTGACACGTTTAGTTGAGGACCTTTTTTGCTCCTGCAGAAGACAACCAGTAAGGCGAGCAAATTTTAGGTGTAATATGTCAACCTGTGGTTTCCAGCGGAGACGGTAGTCCAAGGTTACTCCTAGATAGGTCATAAGTGTTACTTACTTCATAACCAGGTGCTTTCCCGACTGCAGTGGTTTACGTTTGATAAAACCCTCTTTCCAGGGGCGTAACACAGGCCCCCGCAGCCCCCGCGGTGCGGGGGTGGCCCCAAGCTCCAGGGGGCCCCCTCGGCACTGCACAATGGCCGGATAGCTCCTGATTGAGCTCGGAGGGGGTCCCTCGACGTACCGGTGCAGAGAGGCCCCCTCAATTTTCGTTACGCCAGTGCCTCTTTCTTGTACTTGGAGGATGTTGGCATAATTCGAAAGCTCAGAGTTAATCACGGAGTTTTCACAGTGCCTGCGTGGGGATATTTCATATTTGGGAGGTTGTTGGTGTTCCCTATGCACACAAATTTACGTTCAATTTAGTTTTAGCTTACAGGTGCGTTCAGTACTTCTGCTAGAGTATCTCTAGAGAGTTCCGAAGAGCATACTCGCTACATTTAGCGTGAGCAATCCCCCCTACAATGAGTATACATTTTACAATGTTACCCAAATCATCCGCCTGTGAAACAATAGAGTTCGGGGGAAGCCCTTCACAGTGACCTTAGATGAGTTCAATGTAACCTTATACAAACCTTTACTTGAGTGTAAGACCACAGGACAAGATGAGCGAGGATGGACTGGAAAGCAAAATCACTTCTGGCAAAAATGGTCAAACGGTCTCATGCATTAGAAGATAACAACTAAAATGTGGCCGTATGGGAATGGTTGGGTCATGGCAGCCCAAACTGCTCTGAAAACAGCCCCGAGGCTGCAACCTGCTGGGAAAATGCCAGAGTGGTCATTCTTTCAAGAACAGTGGTGCAAGGTTCTTCGGGCACTACAGAGACAAGGATAGTAAAGCAACTGAGAGAGAGGACCAGTAAGGGTTGGACTGTTGCAGAAATATGCCTGGACATTAATATGAGTGGCCTTGACTAGAGATTCACATAATTTAAATAGTGGCCAACATTTGTAAATCAGGCCAGAGTTGAACTTGTAAATAGATGTTTTGCAAAGTATGGGAGACTGCATGTATTTGAGCATGCTGTAAGCAATGTTTGTTTTAATATCTGGGAACAGTAAAACTCTTCCCACGTACCATAAAACAGGCCCACAATCCAAGCAAAAAACGTCCCACACACTGACCAGTCACACCAGCCCATCGGTCAGTGCCAGATCGACCCGTAGGTGAGTCCGGCCCTTGTACCAATGTATAAGATATGTATCGCAACAACCGCTGTATTCCTTATGCAGTGATTTTGAGGCTCCACGCACAGCATTGTCAACTTTTAGTTGCATGAAGACAAACTGACCATGATTTGCCCAAGATAAAGATGGCCAAAAGAAGCTGTGTAACTTTTGACTGGAATTGCATGAGCAAAGTAAGAGTGGCCCAGGAGAGGAAAGCCAAATGAAGGACATATCCTGGAAGGAAGGGAAGCCACGGAACTGTTGTTGATTTACAAAACAGAAGCAAAGGACTTGCTCTGAAATTTACCATATGCTCCTTTTCCAAACAGGCAAACACTACAAAAGTCCCTCTAAAATACATATCTCTTTGAAGTGGAATTATAAGAAAGAATCAAAATAAAATGAATACTTTGACCTAGTTTTGCATTTTCTGAAACATGCAAACATTACGTAATAAGAATACAACCATGCTACAGTACTAGACACCCTAATTATCTCACGAACCCCGAGCGGCCTGCAGAAGGCCGTTAATGCATTCGGAGAGTTCTGTCAGCAGCGTGGACTTAAGATCAACACCTCAAAGACAAAGTTCATGCCTTTGACCCAGGCCAATTCCTTTAAGGGTAAAATCTTCCTCGATGGCACACCCCTTGAACAGGTTGATTCCTTTGTCTATCTTGGAATCTTGTTACAAACTAATATGGGATGGAACCGTCACATGGATATGGCTTTACTAAAAGTTCACCAGCTTGCAGGTGCTCTATCCTTTAAACATAGGTCCTCTCTAACAAGGCCAATCACTCCTGCCCTTGAGGTGTATAATAGGAAAGTTGTTAACACAGCTCTCTACGGATCTGAACTCTGGGGCTTTACCAACTTGAACCGTTTAGCCAAAGCGGAGAATATTTTTCTACGCAAATTGGTAGGTGTGCCCCAAAGCACCCCAACTGTCCCGCTTTTGTTGGATCTAGGTAGCAAAAACATCGCTGATCTAGCCAGGTTACGTCCATTGTTGTATTGGAGGCGTATTTGGACAACCCCTGAACTAATGCATTATGCTCAGGGTTTGAAGGATGTGATTCAGGCTGACCAATTTCATAAAATCCAGTGGCTAAAGGAAATTAGGTCTCTTTTATTAAAGCTAGACCTGAGTATCTTATGGGATAAACCGGACCTTTCAATCTTCCCAATAAAAAAACATATAAAAGAAAAATATTGGGAAATGGTCAAGCTAGAATCCCTTAGAGTCAATATGTCCACGAATCTAACTGGTCGGTTTTTAGATCACAAACTACGCCCAAAATGTGAATCATATTGGGACATTATTGAGAGGCCCCAAGACCGGAAGTTATATTTTCAATTTAGAGTAGGTACTCTTTCGGTCAAGTCATTTACAAGTAAATGGTCCTCCACTATGGATGACAGATGTCATAATTGTCCAGACATTTCTGAATCTGTAGCACATGTGTTTTTTGTATGCCCTCTCTATGTTGCTCCGCGTCGCAAATGGCTTAGACCCATCTGTCTCAGGTTAGCTATTCGAAGACACAAAGAAGCACTAAGGATACTAGGCTCCGATTGTTCACCTTGCATAGCGGTGGCTGTGTCTACATTTTTAAGTTGGACTTGGATAATACGTACTCGAACTTCCATCCAACCTGTTGCTAGCTAGTGACCTTCATGAGCTAAGCCTTCCTTTTTATGTTTTGTGAATTTTTAGCTATTAATAAGATTTTAACCATATTTTCGACAGTAATTAATTGGATTTAATGGTTTTTTAATGTGTGTGGATTGTCTTGTGATATTTATTTTGTTTGTATTAAACGTACCAATGTGCTTTTAAGACTTACTGTCGAATAAAGCTTTTTGAAGTTGAAGTTAAAGCTACAGTACTATACTGTTAAAAAGAATGCAACTGTACTACTCCACTCTACCTTACAAAAAACAAATGGTGAGCACACGCCACACTTATTTTAGCTACTGATAGACATTCTTCTTGATTTCATAACAATGATATATGGTAGTAATACTAATAGTGTTAACATGCAAATATGGATAGATACTACCATTAATAAGAGAGCAGTGGATGGCAATAATATCAATATTTGATTGTATAATACATCATACTTTTATTCACAATGTTAATTATTTGGGCAAACAGCTTCATTCTGTTGCTTGCTTTGCGCTTTCTCAACCGCATGTTATATTTTAAAATTGGCAGAAGACAACATATGTTTCACTGGATATCTATGACTAATTGGCATGCATATGGATGATTTGCTCATGAGATTTCCATATTTTGAATGAAAAATAATGAGCACCAGTGCATTTCTCATGTGTTTCTTTCTATTAAGCAAAGTTTTGTGAATGAAAACCCTTACCAAATCTACATTTAGATCCATTTTGACATGCTTCCGCACTGGTACAGCTGAGTTACTGTGACCGAACAGAGCTCATACTCACTCACTCTACTTTATTCGGTCGTACGACCATTAAAGTGCATTTAAAAACATACAATACATAAAAAAGTTGCAACCTGATAAAAAACACCAATAATATACAGGGTAATAAATACATACAGTACATAGATATAAGTTAACCAGAATAAATGTCATATGCCAAGTTCAATTTAATAATAAAATGGTCATTTATAAATGATCTCTTGACAGTCAATAAACCCCAGGCAACTCATGTCTCCAGGTTTCTAGACCACATAATATAAATGTCTTGAAAATTTATTATTTCGTATTGTTGACGTACAGTCGCAAAATTTACATCATACTCAATAATAAACAGTGGCAATTAACATCAGTTAAGATAATATCCCTGTTCATGCTACCATGACAGCAATATCAAACCTCCTATAAATAAAAACATGTAATAATATATTGTCACATCCAATAAAATGCTGGGTCCCTCAGTGATCGGCAATCACAGATAGAAGACTTACAATAGCAATCAATTGACCTGCCTGTGATTACGTCTTCTAACCATAGAATACTAGGTATCTCAGATAATCGGCATTCTATAATAAGAGTTTCTAGGATGACAAGCATTTCATCTTAGCTGTGCTTGCATCTCAGACAAGGCTGGAACCTTGTGGGGAACCTGGGACACGAACTTCTGGCACCTAAACCAGACGCTCATCAAAAACCTACTTACAGCAAAAACAATTGATGCTGTTGTGTCAGATTTTAGTATCCTTAGTGCCACCATATAATGTCTAACTCCCAAGTTACAACAAACGGGACAAATCAATATTTTTACGAAAAAGATGGTATTCGGTACAAAAAAATAAAATGTGTTCGACTGTCTCCAGTACATATATAACTGCATGCGGGGCAAGCAGTTGTATCTATATTTGTTGCCCATACATTAAATGACCTTAGGGGTAAACAGCCTAGTCTAAAGCTCACATAGAGACGTTTCACCAAGGGTGGCAAAATTAAATCATAAAAAAGCTCAAACTCAGGAAAAGGTTTAAAACTTAAAAACTCGTTAGTTAATCAGCCCACAACTTGGTAGTCAATTGGCCCACAGATCCCACTCATTTTGTCCACTGCAGAGCAAAAGGCTAAGCCGTCTTCTTGGTATTATGGATTATGGCATCTAGGATACATCTGGTGCTACATTAACCAGTATAGTAACCAACATCTTGAATAGACAGAATGGCCCCTACTTTGCCCTGTGTGTCATTGAAACTGACCTGAGTGAAATATCCCTTTTAAGACCCATGGAGACTGGATCTTTGCTCTATCTTCAGGATTCACTGAGTAAGGATGGATTGTCCCTTTCCATTGCAGAAGACCCCCGTCATTAACACTGGAACACAAGAGGCATGCTCAAGTAGCAGGCACTTGTGTAATCTCTTTTGTTGCCAATCACTGAGCTGAAAGATTTTTCTCTTGTCCTACACTTGCCGATGGAGTGCAGAAAAGTGAGGGAGATACGTTATGTGTCAGTTGAGAAATGGGCTTCATCTTTTCTCTTTTGGCTGAAATATATAACTCACCTTTAAGGGAAAAATAAAATTTCTGTCTCATATAAACGTTAAATTATTCCATATAAGATTTGACGCATTGCATGGCCTCTCTTTGTACTTGCATGTATAAAGTAAGTCTATGATATATTACCTTAATTTGAGGACTCATTAAAACACCCTTAATTATATAATTTGACATGTTCTGAATTCTCGTTGTTTCTTTGAAACAAAATATCTAATATGATTCCACCTTTGGACACATACATCTACATGGGTTAATTAATCTAACTCAGTGGTTTATCGATCTATCCTCACAAATGCTCTTTAGAGCTAAAAGGTTAAGTTGGTTGGCTCGAAATTAAAAACAAATCTTAAGCAATGCTAATGTTGAAGGAATTCTGTTGGGTTTTCTAGGTGCAAACCAACCTATTCCTTTTAATATGTAACCAAAGAGAGTGTTTTGCAAATTGGACACATTCTCTATTATGTACGAAATTATGTGCCTGTGTTTTTTTAAAGGCATGTAGAAGCAGCACTACTAACTGCATCTCCTAGAAGCTTGCTAAAACCTTTGTGCAATTGCAAATGTGCAATTTTCATTGGCTTTAGCTTTTCTCCTAACACAAACCTTGATAATAGCTCCTATTTGGCACATGTAATATCTCACTAGAACCCCATCAGAGGGTTAACAGTACCCATCAGAGGGTTAACAGTCCTTCCCTTAGTACTAAGGAAAGCTAATTCGGACGAAGTGACAGAGATGGCAATAGACTTCCTCACAGTAAGTAACATCCTCTTACTTTATCCTGCTCCCAGGGCTTTAAGTGGGCCGGGTCTCACCGGGTCTAAGCACCGGCAGTTATTTAAAGGGGGCCTCGAAACTGGTTTTCATCGGGCTCTGTTTTGTGCCCTGGCACAGGCGGTCCGTTTTTTTCCGGACTGCAGTGACTGACAGCAGGCACATCACGTGCGGGTGCTCACACTTCTCACTAGTGGAGAAGTTACGGCATGACGTCATGCCAGGAGAGCGTTGTAGGGGAAGGGCACTGCTTTAAAGAGAGTCATTTTCTGTCTGGGTTTCCCTTCTCTTTTTGAAACTCAGGAGCAGAAACATTGTCATGGTGTCACCAGGGCTTTAAGTGGAAGCTTTTTCAATATTATATACAAGCCATAGTTGCTGCTTATTTTTCTTATGCAACTAACAACCATTGACAAAACCAATAGTCCTGACTTGTTGTAGGCATGATGTTACTTGTTGTATCATATATCTGGATGCAATGACAGAAATAGCAAAATACAAGACGGGCGGCATACTATGCTAAGCACAGATTTTTAGCTATGTGTTTTTAAGCCACGCCCATAATTACATTGGCCACACCCCTTTGAGAGACCCCACAGTTTTTTCATCCCACTTTAAGCCCTGCCTGCTCCTCTCACCCACCATGCAGATTGTAGCCTCAATTGACAAAATTTCAGCAGTGTACTCTTCATCAGAGGAATACATTTGTTTTTGCCACGCTCTTTATTAAACCTACATAGGGCTCCTATTAACAGTATCTCTAATGCTCTTTTCCTTTTTCCACAGAGTTCCTAGTTAGTTTATCATCCAAAGTATTCACGAGTAAATGTACTTATGGACTGACTTTAGGTACTTTCAGTTCAAATGCCAAGTGTATTGTCCGTTTCGTGGACAAAACACCGTAAGATCTTCCTTTTTCTCATTAAAAATAAGGTGTTGAATGTGACGTAATTGTTTAATGCATGTAGTAACACTTAAAAGTTCTTACGGAATCACATCACAGATACAGTATCATCTGCATATTGCAAACTGCGGTTGTGTTCTAATTGTGTGGGAAAGGTTCATGAATTGATACAGCTTCACCTAGATTAGAGATGTATACAATAAATAAAGTATGTGCAGGCACGCAAACAAGACATGTTTAAGCCATGTATTGGTTAGGACCACTAGTCCACATTCTCATTAAAGACAACACTTATTAATCTTAGAAGGCTGTTTGACAATCCCAACTTTTTAGTTTTACCAACAAGCACACATTATCAACTTTATCAAAGGCAGGATTGAAAGCCACAAAATGCACAATGCCGCAGCATAGGAGCCTTAGATGTTGAGATCTACCCTCTATCTTGACTCATTGTTCTGAGTGCATTATTGTATAGTTGGCATGGACATTTGCTAGCGGAAGGAGTGCGGCAAAAATAAGCTAGCTTGCCAGTCCAGATGTGAGCGTCGTTGATTCACCTTGGTCACTAACATGGCCGGACTGGCCGTAGCGGGCACCGGGCAATCCCCCGGTAGGCCGCACGGGTGGGGGCCAGTTTTGGGCCCCTGGGGGCCGTTTTTGTTACAGGGCCATTTTTGCAGCATAGCTGCAAAATCGGCCCTGTACCAAAATCGGCTGAAAACCGGCCCTGGCAAAGAGCTCGGCGGCACCCCCAACCCCCGGGAGGGGCGGACGAGCACTTTGCCAGGGCCGGTTGTGGTTCCCAGTCCGGCCCTGGTCACTAATTCCACTTGAGGCACCAACACAGCTTACATTGAAAATACGTTTTAGGTGCTAGGTTGCTCAGGTGCTCTGTGTAATTAGTCGTAGCAGACCTGAAATTTTCAATCAAGGCCGGCAACTAGGCAGCCGACAGGGCAGGTCTTTAACCGTTAATTATTTACTCAATAACCTCCTGCCGAGCCATGAGACCTCCTTTATCCATTTGAGCCACACACATATATATATATATAGGCACTGGCTTTAGCTATATATATGTGATACCCGTACTGTAGTATGGCTTAATTACACCATCAAAATGGTGATGTGACTTTGCACAGCACTAGCATTTTCAGTTGTATATGCACTAAGGGAATTGCGATACATAAATATTGCAATGTGATTGGTTGCATAGCATGAGCACTTTAGAAGGTGTTTTCTGCACTGATTCACATAAAAGCAAATAAGAGATTAAATGAGTTTGTAAGACAAAAAGAAAATAAGAGTAAAAAAGAGAAAAGACTAATTCAAAGTATAGCGCAGAAGTATATTCACTATGTCTATGATACCTTAAGAACCATGTGTCATGGTATATATGAGATAATAGTAATGGCGTCAATTGTGTGTGATCAAGGCAGGAGAGGCTGCCAAAACGAAATATATATATTCACTTATATCTACTGAAAAAAGGAAGGTTAAAGTAATGGTAGAGTTAGTTTCAGTGGCAACGTAATTTTTTTAATGAAAAAAACCACTGAAATTCTACAGTTATGTTTATCTCGAGTAACTATAATCCGTGCCCTAAGTAAACTATAACTTGCACACCCACGCTGCACAGTGTTGTCATCAATGTTGTTATTTCAGATGTTGCAGTCATGTTATCGGTGATGTCATAGAAGATGTCATGAGTGATTAAATATGGGAGATATTAACAGTGCATGGTGTGGGCCGAGTTATAGCTACTGTACAGCATGAGATATAGTTACTTGAGATAACTAACTGGTGAATTTCAGGAGTTTTGTTAGTTTAAAACGGTATGTTTTAACTGACAGCTCGCATTTTCACCTAAATATACATCCCTTTAAACTTTGTCTTTTTCAGTGAATTTCTAAGGTTTTTTTTAATATAAAATAACACATTATAACAATTCCAAACTATATTGTCACTTTAGCCTTTGTTTTTTGAAGTGAATTAATTTTTTTTTTAACATAAATTAAGATGTCCCTTGCCGTGCGCATGGTGTTGTGCACAGGGTCCTGCGTCCATTCGTTTGCTGGTGCTCAATGCCCAGAGAGAGCTATATCCCCCACAGCGCACATCCTAGCAGGTGTGTGAAACCTTTTGTGTGATGAAACAATATAAAGGGTGTCATTTTAAGTAATGCAGATCTACTGACTTTCTTAAAGGGTCAGAACACCAGAATACAAAAAGTGGGCAAATTGACCTTATCAAGGAATTAGCATATCACCATATACAAAGTAGGCCTGTTTTTTTAAATCAAAAAGTTACAAATAATTGTAATCAAATGTATATTTTATAACTTCACACATTGCAGTGTTTAACAAAAGTGATGGTCCTACATTTTTTAAATACATATTTTAAATAAATTGACATGTTTTCGAGTCTTTTTTTAATTACAATTTCCAGCTGGAGAGCATAGCGCTCCAGCTCTGAGTTCTTTTAAAAACATGTTAAGTCTCCTAGGGTCATGGATCCGATATACCAGCAAATGTACTGTTTTTTTAAGATTACTGAGGGGCAGCTGCACTCTCCGAAGCCCCCACAACCTTGTAAAATGTTTGGTAGTGCCCCTGCCCCTTCTAGGGGCACCACCAGGCTCCACAAAAATGTAAGCTAAGCATTATGGGATGCATCTTCTCTGGAGCAGTGAATAGTTAATGAATGGCCCTTGCTGCTCATTTATTATTCATGTTAATATTTTTTATATATATATTTTGGTACCCCGCGGCACCCACACCTATTTGTTTAATTTATAGGAAGCAGGAGGAGCCCTGCAGCCCCCGCTGCCACCCATTGTGGGTGCCGGTGGGAGCCGTCATTCCTTGAGGCCAGTAGAGGGAGCCCCTGGGGCTCCCAAGCCTCTGCCAGCTCCCCTGGTGGTAATCAGCCACTTAAATTATTGGTGGGTGCCCACCCAGGGCACCCACAATGTTTCCATTGCTGTGGGCTGCAGAAAGTGCCCCGAGACCACTGCAGACTCCCCGGCCAGCCCCTTAATGGGTGCTAGCAGGAGCTGGCTCTATTACTTTCCCCCCACCCGAGCAGGAGCAGCGTTTTTCTCTGTTCCAGCCCAGGCAGGAGCAAAGTTGTGTTCCCTTCCCGGGAGGCCCCCTTTTCTCAGCCACACCTAGGCAGATCACAAGGTAACTTTCAAGGAAGAAGGATGATAAACTGTTTTCTGAAAAGTTTTGTGAGGAGTCGTCAAATTGCTCCAAGGTTATTAACAAATCAAAACAACGCTTTTCCTATGGTACCTAAGTCCTAACTATAACTGCACAGTGATGGCCAATATCTTGAATGATCCTTCACTCATACATTATTCCGCTAATCAAAACGTGGGTCTCAAATGTTTTTTTTTCAGTTGGCTTTTAACTTTGCTTATTTTAGAGGTTCAATTGAAATACACATTCATGTTTTACTTATGCAATTACTTCTCAGTTCTAAGTGGAGGGATTTCCACAAAAAAACCAATGTAGTTTAGATTATACTTGATGCAGATAGAGTTGCAAACAACGTTTTTACTAATTATTTCCCATACAAACTGAAACATTCAGGATCAGCCACAAACACTGAGCCAATAATGTGTGTAAAATGTACTTCTCTGGGTTGATTGTGCCCAGCTCTATTGTGATACTTGGAATGTGGCCGTTACTATCTGCGGAACCTTTAGCCATCATCCTCCACCCCTGCCTAAGTCAAATTCACTTGTTCAGGTAGAGTGAAGAATGAGAAAATATAGCATTAAGAAAGGCAATCTACATGTTTGTGATATTGCTGTCATTGAAGTCTGTCTTTTTAAAAGAAACATGTCAGACAAGGTCAAGGAGAAAGAATTTGGAAGAATTTCATTTTTTGAATTTTGAGTTACATTTGTGAAATTTGATCTCTTGCCTGTATGGAACCAGTGCACGTGTACAGAGTGGCTGGTTCCACAGCTGTGTACATTTCATATGAGACACACTGCTCCTTTGACAGTTTTCTAGAATCTCATTCTAAAGTTGAAGCAAGTGACCTACATCAATTAAGGATAGGCAAGAAGGGATGTTAAGATGCTCTCCTTAGCATGCCCATTTGATACTCCTGACAGGGCCCCTTAAAGTCCTGCTCTCAGGGGGTCATGAAGTAAACAACAGGGACAGAATGTAAACATAGCTCTAAAGAGCCTTGTTTACTCATTCTTTGCCATTACTCTAAACCCTGATTTGAAAATAAGAAGCTGCGCAGTAGCTCTAGGTGAGACAAAGGTTCAATCCTACAATGTCATAAGAGAAGATGGGGTGCATGATGTCACTTCCGCTACCACAAACATTTTGGTGAATTAGTCTTTAAATCAGTCAATGCTAATGCAGCGGATGTGCTCCTATAATATGATATGCATATGTATAAAAGGCTTGGATGGTAAGGTACAATTTAACAGTTATTTAATTATTTAATGCAAATAAGATAATTCATACAATTGCTCAAACTGGTACAGAAAGCAGGAGAGTAGAGAAAATATCCTTCTGTCTTGACAGAGTAAATACCTACAGGGAGAGGACAGGAAGTTAGGCCTTACCCTGCTCAATGTAAATTCTCAGGACTCGAAAAATCATAAACATTTTACTAGACCTGCAGGTCTAGTAACTTGAATAATCTACTCAACCGAACTGTAATGTATTTGACCCATAAACTGGTGTAACATTGTGTGATTATAGGCAAACAATTAATTTTACAGAGCTTTTTTTTTCTTTATTATCACATTTGCGAACACCTTCAAATATGTGAGTTCAGCATTTCTGCTGTACAAAAAAACTCTTCTTTAAATAGACTAAAGGTTTGCTCCATGTATAATAAGAATCTACCCACACATAGGGTACACATGACCTCTTACATGGCTCTTAGTTCACTATTAGCATTGCCGCAAGGGCAAGGGCAAGGGCAGGGGCAGGAGTGTTTCTCAGTTCATGTTTAAAAACTAATTTTTAATAAATATATTTCTAAAGCATGATGAGGTAGCACACTGTCATTTACAGATGGTAAATGGCCAAACATGTTCCCATTAACTTGCAGTGTCACTGGTAAAATTATATAGTGGATAAACAATAATCTGTGACACTTGATTTTCAGCAAACTTATTTATCATTTGTACATCACCAAGTAAAGTGTTCTGATTTGTTTTCATCACACAGAATTTCAAGCAAATGGGCTTTCATAACTATTGCAATATATTTTGAAATGTGTGTACAGTTCACTTATTAGCTATTTACATGTTGTGCGTTAGAAAAAGACCTGACACCCTACAGCCTTTCATTTCACAATCTTTGTACAGCACGTCAGACAGTTCACTTTACAAAGTCCTGGAACTCAGCAGTAAGAGAAAGAATAATAATTGTAAGAAGATGTAAACTGACTTCTGATCTCTGCCTCTATACACAGAGCAATTGTGACAAGAATAAAATACAATGTAAAGGAATCTTTATTGCTTGTTCACTTTCTGAGTGAACAGAACACCTGTTGTTTGTCAGCTCACCAGAATGGGTGAGTAGGCCTTAAATATAGCTCGCCCTGATAAAACCTGACTCACCATAGCGAGTGGGTGAATCGATTTCTTGAGGCCTTTATGAGCTTAATGATAGAAAGAAATACATCAACCAGAACAGTTAGAAGAAAACCTTTAGGACATGCAAAAAGCACAACTTAGGTAATGAAATTGAAAGTGATACAAAATAATCAGCCAATGTAAACGTGATAAAATGGAGTGATATGAGCAAAGGTATAAAGACCAAAAGTATATGGATGAAGGACTAAAGAATGGAGTGAAACAGAGACAATGAGTGAGGAGTTTAGCCTCAGGAATGAGAACGAAGAGTTGGGAAGCAAGAAGATGTACAATTGAAAGTGGCAAATACAAGAATCTACCAAAAGAATGTTGTTTTGGAAAGGTAAGAGAAGAATCAAAAGTAGTCCCTAGATTGCTTGTACAACAATATGAAGTAATGAGCATTAAACCCAAATAATAGAGGCTAGTGGGAAGGTTTAGGGACTAAAAGTAAAAGATCAAGGTGAGAACCATGCAGTAAGCCATGCTTGACATGAAAAAAAAGATGACCTAGAACCTTTCCAAGATACAGGAAAAGAACAGTCAGAGAGAGGAAATCCAAGACAGACCTGAACCAGAAATACTAATGGGACATAAAGAAGAGAGAGGTGAAGAGTTAAGTGTATTGAAAGGAGCTAAACAATCCAAAAGTATCATTACTGACAATAGCTTGCTCATTTACTCTTGGCGGGTCTGGCTGGATTGTATATGTCTTCAATGTCACTGGAGAAAAGGTAAAACCAGGATTTGCACGAAATTTAACAATATATACGTGAAACATCTCTGTTTTGACAAAAATGGACAATTTCGTAAACCGACTTGTAGAAAACTTAAATTATGACATAGTGCATCATAGTCCTTGCGTCTCTCTAATCCTTAATTGCGTTGTCCTTTTTTCGTGGAGGTATGAAAGTTATTCATGAAGCAAGTTATAGTATATTAATTGTATTAGTTACAGAGAAGGTTAAGCGGTTAGTTAGAGTTCTAAGATTAAAAGCCATGAACAACAGAATAACTATTACCTGTGGATCTTGGATGCCAATAAGGCACTTTAGTGTCCTTACATTGTTGCTGTTTATTCACACATCTCAGTCACCTGCTTAGACCACCATGCTTTGTGCTGCCTAACAGCCAGCAAAATTGATATATCGGTGATAAAAGAAACTGGGATCTGATGTATGTACACAGGCTTTGTGAAAGAGGAGTGCCTTTAATTTTTTACTGAAGGAGAAATGGCATTCAGTATCATTTAAGGGTTCTTAGAAAGTGTCCTACAGAGTGGGCAGATGGAGTGCAAACATTTCTTCTCAACGGTGGCTTTTTTATGCCTCTCGGAATGCATTGTAGTTTGGACTTAAATGATCATTTTGGTCTGGATGTGATGTATTTCTTTATTTTATCCTGGAGATATGTTGGCCCCAAAACCACGTTTTGTTTAATACCAAGGGTCTTGCATTAAATGCTAGGGGTCATTGACTGCCAATGGAGGTTAGCTGCTGCCAAACTGATGTGGGTCATGATTGTAGGGGATCTTTATTTTGACACAGGTGACGTTTCTCAATTGAGCTTATCAGAAGAGAACGGTACAGGATGAGTCCATTATTGATTAGGAGGACAATAGCTTACAGGACACTATTCCTGTGATTGTTGTATAGAAAGGGGCGATTACATTGGTGAGTTAATGATGGTGGTGTAGAATCAGACCATTTGGGTGATCTGTGGATCTAAAGACACCTTTTGCGCAAAGAGTAGACCTAAAGTGTTAAATTCTGTGCATCAGCTCTGCGTGTCGATCAAGAGAGAAGGGCCATGGAAAAAGGGACTATTTTTGGGATATGGATGATCCACTGATCGGTATATCAGTTATCAAGTGATTAAGAATTAATGAGGTATCTTTCATTCAAGTGTCCCTCTTTATCAGAAAGTCGTGAACGAGAATCTCCTGAATCGTAGAAGAACCCTTTTGAACCCATTAGACTTTCTAACCATGCTTCAGGGGCGGAAATCACACTCACTTGAACTGCACATAGGCGCACACAGGCAGTCAGCCAATTTGCTGAGGATGTCCCAAGCAGATGCCGGCACCTTCATTCACTCTTTGGGTTAAGGGAGTTTGCTGTAGTCAGTGATGGCCACTGATGGGTACGCTATCTCCCCTTGAAATCTCCCTGAAGTCACATTAGAAGACCTACAATTTGAGCCCTCCTGTTGGTTCCTTTGTGGCATCCTCTGGTGCTATCTGCCTAACTGGCAGGTCACATGCTGGAACCCAGATGCCATATGTAGCTGCTGCAGTGCTTTGCTGGGCTGAACAGAACCACAAGAACACCTAGCTACAGAAGCAAGGAGCTCAAACACTCTTTGATCAGGTTCGTGGAAATGCCACCTTTGAGAGGGTTTATAACTTTATTGCTGTAACACTACAATTAGTCAACTGTTAGTTATTTGTCACACTAGGCTGCATGTCTCTGAAATTAGACTATCTCCAGTCCTACACCTTTTTAAAAATGTGTTTTTGCAATACCACTCTCCAGTACTAGAATTGGGATGGGTAGATAGATATAAGAATGGCGGACACTAGATAATTAGCAGAAGAATGAGAGCAAGCCATGATACAGGTGTCCATTTGGGCAACAGCATGGATAAGATGAGCAAGCAAGTGCACAATTGGATCTCAAAGCATGTAGGTGGCACAACCAAATGCACAACCAAATGCTGTTTCACAAAAATCCTCTGCTAATCTTTGCCATAAATAGGGAGCCTCTTGCCTACTGTTGACAGAAAAGGCCTAATTCATGGTATGGAAACTGCAGAAAGTAACAAGGGCTCTGAAAGCCGCTTACATTTTTTTTCCTGCTCCTTTCTTCTTGACTGTCGAGACTATACGCTGGGCCAGGGCTACCAACGGGTAAGCCATGGGTAGCAACCTTTAGCCCCGGAGCCGCCCATTTGACAGTTTTAGATGTCAGTTGACACCGGGGAAATGAATACTCTGCTTTAGTATTTCAATAATGCAAGACAATTGCCTGAATCCTGCCACATTTACAGTAAATGTTACATTTCCCTACTTGCGTGTCAGCTCTCACCAGATAGTTAAATGCTAATGTCAAATGTTCCACTCTATTTCTCTAACCAGTGCCAATAAAGAACCTTTTTTTCTTCTTTCTAGGACATGGAGGAGTGAATCAACTGGGAGGTGTTTTTGTGAATGGCCGCCCTCTCCCTGACGTAGTTCGGCAAAGGATTGTAGAACTTGCTCATCAAGGCGTAAGACCGTGCGACATCTCAAGACAGCTGCGGGTCAGCCATGGTTGTGTCAGCAAAATTCTTGGCAGGTATATTAATGCAATCAACTCCCTTTTAGAAATAATGGTTACAGTGGTTAAATGTACAATGTGAAGTTTGGTTGGCATACTCAAAAACTGATACAATTGAGGGGTACTGCACAAAGCTTCATATATATTTATACACACACTCACCCATTTATATATGGATAAATTGGGTTGTTGTAGGGTGCGTGGTTCTGCAAACAATTTCATGTAAAATCTTCCCTTTCCTTCCATTACATCTCCTCTAGAAAAGACTACTTACTCCTTGGTTATCTATTCGTAACTTTGTGGGAAGGCAGTGCAAAGATTTGTAAATACCCACAGTTTTTCCATGTGGTCCCACCCCAGTGCTAATATTTAATTACAATAGGCCAATGACAACACGCTACTTTGGATGCCTCCATAAAATAGGAATCATCTTCAGTATACTGTGGAGAGCACGCGAACACTCACACTCTCGCTCATTCATACTTATGCCCTCTCTTAATCACTTTCTACCCTTCACTCATTATACTTCACACCAACTCTCACTTATTCTCACTCATAATCACTCACAAAGGTATTGACACACTCACTGATTCTCACTCTTACAAGCCCACTTGCACACATTCACCCATTCACACTCACTGACTCTCACTCAGAATTGCTGATGTATACAGGGGTCTCTGTTTTGAACTCCTGGCCTGTATTACAAGCAGTGCTAGGGGGCCGAGTGGGTGTGTGCGCTAGTTTTTTGCGCCCCAGGGAAGAGGGCGCAGTTGACTGTGCCTCCTCCACTGTAATACAGATGGCGCTGGTGCATATATAGTTCAGGCGCTATCTTCGGGGGGCATTCCCGTGCTAAAGAGGGAAATACAATGGGGCATATTATCAAGAAACGGAGTTAAAATTATCGCCGCTTTAGCAGTAGAAAACTGCCACTAAAGCTGCGATAATGGGCTTGATAATATGCCCGTGAGAATTCCCATAGAAGCCCATGCTCTGGTGTCAACATGGGTTTCTATTGGAATTCTCTGCGGCATATTATCAAGCCCATTATCGCCGCTTTAGCGGCAGTTTTCTGCCGCTAAAGCGGCGATAATTTTAACGCCGTTCTTGATAATATGCCCCATTGTCTCTGTGCTCGCTCTCCATAATGGATGTGGGCACAGAGGCAAAGAGGCTCTCAGAAGGCGCACTGGCTGTGTGCCGCAAACAAATGGCGCACAGTCAGTGAGCACCCTGAGGGCTACCACTGCAAGAGGGCAGAAAGGGGGTCCCATGAGTCCACCTGGTGTCTCCCAGCAGCCTGGTACAGTAACTCAAGGCACCCACCCGCAGCGGGATAACTGCCCATCCTATGAAGTGCAGGCGGGTGCCACCTGCTCAAAGGAAGGCAGACCTCTGCTTCAAACATCCAGTCCACCTTTCAATAATGCACTACTGGTCCACTCATAGCATGATTTACTGACCAGCGTGTCCATGTTAGCCATTGCTTTCGTTCAGCAATCTCCATTTTATTGAAACTGTTGTCCTACTTCTCCAATTTTCCAAGCTTCATTTTATGCAAAACTAGCATAAAGATTTGAAAAACTTATTCATAATTTTGCAATGTAAGTGAAAGGGCAGATGTTATAAAATTTCAAAATGCATGTATTTTGTTTGACTGTTAACTCTAGAGCCCATATGCTCATTCGATTCAGATCATTTGTTTAAAAAACCAACAGTTTGCACTTAGTATTCCCTTTGTTCTTTCACTTCACCTTTTTTAAAAACAAGCATGGGAAAAGCCAATAGGTCAGGCCTTGTCAAGCCTGTGAGTAAAAATTCCAATAACCATGGCATGTATTTGGCTGCGGGGAAAAGTACAAAATGAACTACTGGCAAAATAAATAACATGATATGAAAGCAAAGATTGACCACAAACCATGGAAGTGAACTACGGTTTAGTCCGAAGTGCACATTAGCACTAACAAAATGCCAACACTCACAGTGAAACGAGACAGGCGGAAGTGTATCCTTGCTGTTTGCTGTAATGGGTTAAATCAAAATGTGAATGACCAATAGACCAATGTGAAGAGGGCTGACATAAAGACTATCTGTGTACATGGGTGTAGTTGTTATTGTGTTTTGTTTTTAAAAACATGAGGCAGTCGAGTATTCCCAAAAACGCTCTGTATACGAAAGTCTCGCTCACACATGGAAAAACTCCGCCCCCTCTGTTCCCAGAGTAGTGTCAAGGGATGCTCATGCAGAGGCAAAGCGAATGAGGTGAATTTATACACAGTCATAACTTTGTGGCGATGTACTAACATCTGCAAAGCCTTGCTACATGTATCTGCACTTCTAAAGTTACAATGTGGGGCCATCCAGGGGTCGAGGGGTAAGAAAACATTTCCAGAAAAATCGCATGAATAAATAATGCATTAAATCCCATTTTTAAAACATGCAAAGTCTTTACACAATTACATTACAGTGAATATCCATCCTTAGAGCCTCCATACTTTAAAATGGCAATTATTGTCTTCTACCTTCACTTAAATCAAATAAACTATGTAACAAAAGGGTCCACTGAAGGACAAATCTTTTTTACTTTTCAGAGTAGAAGTAAGAGCTTGTTATAAATAGAAGAAATTCTGAGCCAGTTCATGTTTTTATAGTTTGGTATTGTTTGAAATAATATTGTCCAGGCTAAATCAGGTGTTCTCATGACATTCTGTTGTCTCTGTGAGATCAGGCCTGATCACCTTATAGTTGGGTAACAAACACAACATTTACTGGTGGTCTCAACCCAGGTCCTTATGTCATGTGTTCTCAGTTAAAAATAAACTGAGACTCTGGTCTCCCATTCATTCCAAGCGGCTTCTAGACACCTTAGGCTATCAGAATGGTGAACTTTACAATGTTTATCTCTGATTTGTGAATGAACGAGTGTCGGTTCTATAGCATTAGATGTGTAATGGTCTGTTGCAGGACAATGTGAAGCATATACAATTAATAAACACTTAGTCGCGTTATGTATATGTTGGGAAATCATCTTACTGTATAAATTGTGTTACATCACTTGAGTTTAGAAAAAAGGCCTTTGAAAAGTCCTCAGCTGTGTGTCAGTTTCAAGCAATCTTCTACCTGCCACTGTCTATGGACATTTCGTAGGCATCACTAGGGTGTCTTTAGTGCCCTGGCACTTCTGATACCCCTCTCAATGGAGATAAACATCTTCTGAGCCCCTAGCGCCTGCAGCAGCAGAGATAGCAGGCCCATTTATGAACTGCTCAGTCTGGAAGAAACAACAAAAGAGTTTACTGCTGGGGTTGGCAGAGCGGCCATATGCGGATCACCAGAGGTTATAATTGTGCCTCTATGTACCAGTGATACCATCATGGCACCATATAATGTCAGTTCCTAAAGTTCCATAACGTCGTTGGCGAAGATGGGATAGCACCACGGCTACCCTTATGACTGTTGCTCAAAATTCAGATCGAAAACTATTGGTATACATACAATATTCAAACTTTGCATGCTCTAGTAAAGAAATAGCCTCCTCTCCACCAAGTATGCAGCAAAATGATTAGTCTCCATCTGGATCTATTTACTATAGCTTGTGCCATGTAGAGAGCATGATGGCTGTAGGGTGCCTTTACGCTAAGCAAGGGAACAGGGGAAACAACAATCTAGTGATATCTTAGGAGAAGGTACCGCTTGATTCTTTTTTAACCTACTGAGAGAACATTTCATTCTGTAGAAAGTGGGCAATCATTCCAACAAGGAGCCAGAAAAAATGTAGGGGCCATGCTAATTTAATTTTTAATATTAATGTTTAATATTTTGTCACTTTCATTAGTCTGTTTGCTACAAAGATATATCATGGCACACACATTAAATTAATATACGACAAATTCATATATTCATATTATCCTTGTTTAATTTTATCTTCAGTTTTATATATGCACGTTACTCTCATTTCTTTTCGCTACATATCAGGCATTTAGTATTCTTGAATCAGTACTGTTATTTTATTAACATTTTAAAATGACACGTTTCCATTACTTTTCTTTCAACAGACACCTAACCACATGTATTTGTAGGCTATTCGCTAGTCGTGCACTTTAAAGTCTTAATATCCCTTTGTTTTAATATATTTCACCTATTCCATAAATACTTAAATATACCTCGGGGAATATGTACCTTTGGTCCACTAAATACGTTCTCTTTAAAAACATGGTTTGTAGAAATACGACACTGCAGAGAGCAGTTTCTTTAATAAAGGAGAATGTATTGCCATTTAAATTTTTTATATTTTTGGATCCAGCCGCTCCCCAAGATTCACTAGCGTCTGTCTACACATGGCGCGTTTGCTTCGCTACAATTGGATTCATGCGCGTCTTGAACTTGTTGAAACCATTGGTATGTACTCAGCAAGCAGACAAACCAATATTAGTACACGTAAACATAAAAATACAATGTAAAAAAAATGAATGTCGAACCCGCCCATTCATATGCTTGTAACTTAAAAAAATGTACCAATGGGTCTTAAAAGAAACAAAGATGGGAGAAATTTTAAAGATCCTGTCTTCAACCATTTTTAGGTATTCAATTTCTCTAGATTGACATTTATTTTCCGGTAACAAAAAAAAAGCTCAATAAATATGTTTTATTCAACAATGGTTCCATGAATTAGCAAATGTTTGATCTCAAGATTGTCAAAACACTCTCCCAACAGTTTGAACAACAGACTTGCTGTCTTTGAGAAACGTTATGTTATCAGCATTGGAATATCGTATTTAGAGCTCTTGGGGGTCCCCGTAGTGCTTCTGGAAACTGGGTGTCCATTCCGCATGCATGTTGGGTTTCTCATTGACCTGAGTCATGGTAGGCCGAGTCATGGCATCAGTAAAGAGGCGATATGATTGCTCGCTGCATTATTTAGTGATGGTGATCTACGTGCTTGAGTTTGTGTGCTCTAGTACTTTAATGTTTCATTAATGTCATGAGACATAAAGATTGTCCAACAATGTTAATGCTTTTTTTGAACTTCTTTTGCCAGTTTTCTAACATTCAGAGCTGTGTTTTGGGTGTGGCTGTGGAAGGTTTTAGCCATCGTCCTATTTAAGTTGATGGTTGAGGGAGGATGATGAGGTGCTAGACGAGAGGTGTTTTGTCAATTATATGAATAAAATGAAAGTTTGCACTCATTTTCTATTGTGATGCACTGTGCACAATCCTCACAGTTTCTTGAGCCTTACCATTAGCGAAGAGTGAGAAGTACAAAAAAACAGGGAGAGAACTCTTTTAAAAGTGAGCGTGAGGGATCGATAGAGAGACGGAGTCACGGGAAGAAAAATAAGAAAGAGAGTAAGAAAGATAGAAGCAAAGAAAAAAGGAAAGGCTATATTATAGAAAGTTCACAAAAGATCCAGGTGCTATGTTGAATAACAATGCTTGTATGTAAGACCCCATGTGACGTTGATTCCTCGCCATTAGACAAGCAGAAACACAATTCCAACACTATGTCATAGACACAACGACCTTATATTTAAGACTGCTAGAGATCATTCAAGAAAGCCCTAAACTGTAATAAGCCTTTGGGCAATTTTCTATGGAAATGTAGTCCTGACAGCAACTCTCTAGTTCAAGAGGGTGGTGGGTGTAACTTGCATAATTCAATGTAGCATAATCGTGTGGGATTACCTAAAAATTCAGTGAGATTATGCTTGAATTACGCGAGAAGAGTAGTTCTGCAGTTAGTGCAAAATGGATACGGGGATGCATTTTCCACTAAGAAATAGCACTAAATGCAACAGAATACAAATAACGAGCTCAAGCTAAATGTGTTTTTGGGCCATAATTTCCCATAATTTACTACTGATATTTAGCACTATTTTCTCACCGCAAAATGCTCACTCACATCCAAGATGGCCATGAGGATGCATTTTGCGCTAATAAACAGCACCAAACGTAGCAGAACATAAATAACATGTAATCGTGGCTTCTTTCACTCCCTAAATATGCTGTTTTTCTAGGATTGTTTCCTTAAAATTACTCCTAATTGTGTGATGAGGAATAATGGCATTATTGTTGGTGATTCACTGGGTCAAAGAGTAATACAGAATTCCCGAAAATACTCCAGCGTAATAGAAATTCTACCCAGGCCTAGTTAAAATTCAATTTTCAGTCCCCTTAGAAATGGAAACATTTGGTGATATTTACAATAGTCTCCCTTCAGAAGTCATTATCAGAAAACTATTTGGGCAACTGAGAATGTTTGCACTAATGTTTAAAATCACTCTACTTGGTGAAAAATTGTAAGTAATACCCAAAAATGTATGTGCAGGGGGCCTTTTTTGCTCCATCCCCGATATGGCCAAAGGTCGCAGTGAGTCAGAGGTTACAGCAGTCTCTGCCTTTTTTAATGTTGTAAATACAATAACACCTAATATGCAATTAATGTGTAAAACAAGCAGTGCTTAATTTGTGCCAGTGCTTTCCGGTATTAGCACAGGCACTTATTTATCAGGGCCGGGTCTACACGACGCGTCTGCACGTCATATGGCATTGTGGCAAAGTAAATATAATAATTACCTCACTCACTGACTCAGTGTTGTTCATCTCCCGAGTCCTCCGCAGTTGTGAAGAGTGTTGCAGCTGTGAGAGCCGATAATAAAAATATAAATTCATTCAATTTCCAACCATATATCCGAATTTGCCTCAGGCGGCGGTCCTTATTTCAGTATTGCTGGTGGGCGGGACACTGATTCAAAAGGTTTTGATTCTGCAGGGTTAGGGGCTGTGCAGCTGCGTGCGTAGATTCTTTTCAAAATGCCACGCTCCAGCAGACACCATAAGTTGATGTAGTCGAGGGCAGGCAGCAGCAGGCCTATTAATAAAGGCAGTGCCGCTCGGCGCCCACCAGTAACCGTAAGTAGCCCAAACCAACGCTACTTTTTCCTTGAGCGTGCTGTAGTGACGGTCACAGTGGTAGTTGGCGTTGCTTGCTATAATAACAGCTTTATGAGTGAACTGTGAAGTGAACACACCGAGTGACAAGTCCAAGGCCTGTCCTGAGCAATCATGCCTCCGGCACCGGGCACCGTGTGCAAGCAAGTACATGCCCTGGGCCATGATAAGGCTGGAAGGGCAGGGCCTTTAACATAAAAATACGCTGTTTTTAATTTCCATGCGTTTCATCAACTCTTTACTTCTCCCCGTGCGGTGTGCATTGCGATATGGCAGTATGCGCCAGTTGAAACAAGTTTATTTCTATCCTAGGTCATTAAGCTTCATGGTTGCTTGTGCATGCAGTGGTGGTTCCTGATGTCACATGGGGTAGGGGCCAGTTGTGCGGTGGGCTATTCCATATGTTTCTGCATGGCCTCCTTGACTTTGTTTGCGGGTGATGTTTAACTTGATTCAGTTCAGTTGATTCATTGTGCACCTTTAGCTTCAGTGATGTTTTCACACTGCCTGCCAAGTATTGTCTGTGTTTGTTTTGCTGGATGTCCAGAGGCCCCGGCCTGGAGGCCTGCTCTGTGCAGAGTTAGCAGAGTGTGGCAGTACTGTGGTGACCAGATACTTTATGTCTGTGGTGCTGTGGGACCTGGGGGTGCGCAAGAGATGTCAATGTGCACATTGTGCAGCATGGGATGAAGGCATGACCCCACTGGTTTAACTCAAGACTATGCGCTAGTTGGCATCCAGCCTCAGTTTCTTTAGTAAAGGATTGATTGGGAGGTGCCTGGTGAGTCACCTTCTGTTTATGCAACACAAAAAGAAGACTCTATGTAGTGTCAGTTCAGCTGCTGCAGACTCGCTGCATTACAGCTCCATGTTCAGTCCTTGCTAGGCGCCATAGCCTGTACGCTTTGAAATAGTAATACGAAGGATACACAGCGCCTGCAGGTATATTTATAGCTTGCAACCACAAAGAACACGCATTGTTAAGACGATTTTACAGAAAGGTTTGGACGTCTAAATCAGTCATATATATGCCAGAGCAGGTCAGAAAGCCATGACATGCTGTGGTATGAGATAGGGGCATGGTTTGCAGTGAAATAAAACCCTTAATTTGTGGAATGAGTCATAGATGAAGAGTCTGAGAGGAAAAGAAATGCGTGGGGCGTGCCAGTTGAGGATGTGGGTGGAGCCAATAGAATAAGTGGGTGGAGCCAGTGGAGGAAGTGGGTGGAGCAGGGGAAATAGGTGTGGCCTCCGACAGACATTTGAGCACCTGGACTTCATATTTTACAATTTAAGCACTGAAAATAAGGTACTTTGTCATACTTTGCCAAGCCACGTTAAAACGTATTTTATCTATTGCAATCCCTAGGTATCTTTCCCACATAGTAATGGGTCATTTTGTTTATAAATTACTCGAAATAGCACTCTTTTAAAACAAGTGGGGGGCAAGCTTCATTTGTGCATTTAAGTAGGGCTATTTTTAAAGTAGTAAAACAAATGTTGTTATTTTAAAGTTACCGTGCTTTGGTGTTAGTACTCTGATAATAGGCATTGCAGCCATGCAATTTCAGCCATACACATGCCTGCCACTTCCCAACAACTTTTAACCTTGCTAATCATCATATTTAACATCTTTCGACAGAACCTTAGAAAGCAGGCACATAACAATATTTTAAGATGGTGGTGAAATAGCTTTCCTGTCCTATCCATCCTGGCTCACGGTGTAGTAGGACTTAGCAAGCAGGAAGGTCAGTCTAGGGTAATATTGTCAGTAATGCCAAAGGCCCTTGCCTAATCTGTTTTCTCCAAACTGAAATTAATGCTGAGACGTATGAGCTACTAGCCATAAGTTTAAAAATGACATTCATGTTGCTAGATGAGTTCCACTACAGATGTATATCACATCATGCATGTTGAAATTCCAAACCTTTTCTGTCCTTCATTCATGTATTGTAGGCATTTCTATAACCATAACAGGTCCAATAAGCAAAGTTAGAATTCTGAAAGAAGAGTTATGGTTACTCCTGTTCAAATTTCCAGTATTTATCAGTCATAGGTTCTGGATGTTATACACTATGTAGATTTTGGGTGGTGTACTTGCAAATCCTAACTCTGTACAGGGCATTTCTACACCATTAAAGATTTTCCTGTTTAAAAATAAAAGCGGGATTCACTTTTCATTTATTTTTGGTTTACACAGAATATATAATTACAGCTATTTCTTGTTGTTCTATGGATCAATGTGCATTGAGTGTAAGAAACTCTCTGCAAAGATTTAATGAAGACCCACAAAATACAGCTGTGTGTGTGTGTGTGCGTGTGTGTGTGTGCGCTAAATTATCCCTTTCCACTCACACTCATTTACATTGTTTTGCGGCTGATGTTTTGGAAATGCCTTTACACCTTATGTATGCCCCACTTCTTTTCCAAAATTGGGAAACTTTACCTTAGAGCAGCGTCTTCCTCTTCCAGTCCTCCTAAGGCTAGTGACTGAAAGACTCTTTTCTTCAAGCTCCTAAGAAAAATGCAAATGCTATGCTATGTAGGTTTATGAAGCGCATCACTACCCGAAGGCTACCCAGCGCTGAGTAGATCAGAAAGTGCACTTAATAGTCAAAAGATGATTTCTAATTAACTAATGATGGTAGAGCCAAGTTTTGAGTAGTTTTCTAAATGTTATCTCTTTGGGTTCCTTTCTCAATTCTTTTGGCATAGAGTTCCATAGCTTGGTGGAAAGATAACAAAATTATCTGTCCTCCCCATCTGGATCTACGAACACATAGAATGTTCAGGAGCCCTACATTAGAAGATGGTAGACTTTTATTGCGGCATATGCTGATAAAAGGTCCCTAATTATGGGAGGCCCTCTCCGGTTCAAACCCCTGTGGGCCAAATAAAGAGCTTTAAACGATTTCCTTTCCTTCACTGGAAGCCAGTGTAGGAAAGACAATGTAGTTTTCGAGACAAGTGTTTGGGTAGTTTGTAGATGGTCCTTGCCACCGCATTTTGAGCCACTTATAATCTCTTGATGACCGATTTGGGAGATCCCAAATCTAAGGACTTTCGGTAGTCCAGGCGGGAAAGAATGAGTGCCTGAACTACAATTCTCCAAGATAGTGGGGGAAGTAAATCTAAAATGTTTTGAAGAATACTTAACATAGGGTAGTCAGTTTCTTGGATTCGACTTCCATTGTTAGAGAACTCTCAAACCACATACCCAGACTTTTTATTGGGGAGGAGGGAGGAGGTGAAGATCCTAGGTAGTCCGGCCAGCCTAACGTTATATGTGGGGTAACATTTATTTTCCACCATCATCAGCTCAATTTTTTCTCCATTTAGTTTTAAAGAGTGGTTCGTCATCCACCTTGCCACTTTCTCAAGGCAAGGGTCCAACTGATGCTGAGATTCTGTCTTTGGGGCTAGAGAGACCACCAACTGCGTGCCATTGGCATAAGACACCAATGACACATCAAATTCCCTGACAATAGATGCTAGTGGTTGCACATAAATATTAAAAAGTGTGGGGCTCCACACTTCAAAGAAACAACCTCTAAATAACAGGGAGATTCCCAGACCTGAAACGACCTTTCTTTGAAAAAAGAAGTAAGCTAATTTAGCGCCATATTTATAAATCCTACTTTCCTTAGCCTGAGTGCAAGTGTCTCATGATCAAAAATGTCAAACGCTGCATTCAGGTCGAGGAGAATAATGGCAGCAGACCCTTCTTATCTTGTTATGTTATGTTGCTTGTATAGTGCACTATCATCTGCAACATTATACAGGCACTTGGGCAGGGAGTTGGTGTGTGGTCCCCAAAGGTACTTATTCGAAGAGCCAGGTTTTCAGCTTCTTGAGGAACTCAAGTTTTGAAGAGGAGGCGCAAATGCGTTGAGAGAGGTCGTTCCATGTAATGGGTGTGATGTAGGATAATGAGAGACTTCCAGTGTTGCTTTTGCGATACAAGGAGTGTGTGCAGGCGAGAGTGAGGCAAAGCATAGGTGTCTGGTGGATTGGTGAAAGTGTATTCGGCTGTTGAGGTATTTTGGTCCTGTGTTGTGAAGGGGATTGCATGTGTTCCTGAGAAGTTTGAATTAGCTGCGCTTGCAAATGGGGAGCAAATAAAGCTTCCTGAGGTGCGGTGTGATGTGGGTGCGGCATGGAAGGTTGAATATCAGTCGTGCCCTGTTGTTCTGGATGGTCTGCAGTCTGTGTAGGAGTTTTGGGGAAATTGCAGCGTAGGGAGTGTTGCCGTAGTCCAGCCTGCTGGGTTGATTTGACAATGCTGTCCATTATTTAACAGTTGAATTCATAGTGTAATGATTGAAACATTAACACTGGTGACTTTTATTGTCAGATTTAATCAAAAATAAATTGAAATCATGAAAATCACATAGTACTACAATGAACCACGAACCTAAAACTCATCTTAAAGTGCTATACATCAATTGTTTTAGTGTGCAAATTTTAGCTTTTTTTAGAAAGACACAGAAAAAAGACACTTTCTATTTACAACAAACATTAACACAACATAACTCATACCCATTCATACAAATCCTATCTACACAAACAATATTGTTTCATAATACATCAAGAGGGCCATCAGAAGAATTTAGCGCAGTTGAAAAAAAGAGACACTATTTGATTTTTGAGTAAAATGATTGGCCTCAAAAAATAAGGTCGACGCGTTTCAGATCTCTTTTCTTGGAGAGATCCTCATCAGGACCAATGGTAGGCTGAAATCAAACAAGAAAGTAAATTAACTAAACGACCCTAACCAATGGATGTCAGCGAATTATAGCCACTACATTTATTTCTTACCTGCATGAATGCAGACACTACCAAAAAATGGTAGTATTTCCAAATTAGACCTGAAAGATAACGACATAGACACTCAGCTAGCAACCTAATTTTCCAGTCATTGTCATTTACAACCCAACAAGCACAAATGTCAGTAACCAGTAATACCGTCTTACTTGTGGTGTCTTGGTGGTTCGTGGACCCGACTATGGGCAAAGAATAGGAGGATTCTAAAGAGGGAGAAGAGCGCTGTTTTAGAATCGGAGCAAACTTAGTTGCACTGCTTTACAACTGTGAGGGACTGACTTTGTACAAGGCATACCTTAGAACGTAGCGTTTCGTCTATCGAGCTGGGAGTGGCCGGTATTTTTGTTCATTTGGCTTTGGGTTCTTTCTGTGTGGAAAAAATTAGTGGCCATGTCAAAAAAAGTGTTCCCACGGATAGATGCGTGTGCATCGATACTCTGACTTTCCTCTTCAAGACACACAGGTCTCTTACCTTTGGATAATGATATCCGAAGTGTTCTATCGCTCACTGCCCTGGAAGCGTCGGCGTCTTCCTGGTATACGGCTTCATTGGCGATGTTTAAATCTCCCGGTTTATTCTAGTGCCTCTGGGAAATGTAGTTTCAAATTACGTGGCCTATGGGAAATGTAGTTTACATTGCGTTAGCGAGCGTGTGTGAAAACAAACTTTATTGAAATACTGATAATGTTTGCAGACAATGGTGTGTCCTAACTGAGACTATGTTTTTCACATAGTATTAATGCTGGATTTAAAAGGATAATGCGCATTTGTATCTCGAGGTAAAACTCGATCCATTATATGGTCAGCTCATAGTATTTCTTTGTCGACAAGCAGATATTGATGCTTTATGTTTAAATTTTGGAAACCTTTTGAACACACGTAAATTTTTCTTCCCAAGTGGAGGCTGCATAGACGGCCTTCGTTGGAAGTTCGTAACCACTTTCTTTAGTGGTTCTTTCAATAGACTTCTGCTGAGAATGGAGAGCGGAGGCTTGTGTAAATCGGCCGCTTTTAAAACTGACAGGTGCTTGTAAGGGTGTGAAGTAAACACATTCAGACTGAACTTGACAGGTGTTCACAAGTTGTAGATTTCAGATAGTTCGTTCAGTCCATCCAGAGATGTATTGAATTTGACAATAAGCATTGCTTCCCGTTTTAGTAGTTTGGAATCCATACCTTCAAACTGATTTCTACTCCAGACCAGAAGCTCGCAAATATCTACCCGAATACCAAGGCAGATCCAGAAATAATTTCATAACATTCTCTGAAACATCGTCATCAAGCGGCAGCGATACAGACATCCCCAACAGTCGTCCGGAATTTAATAGACGTGGCAATTATCAACAAAACTATCAACAACAACCGTCTTTTTTAGGAAGAGGCCAACAAAAATCACGGGGCAGAGTCAGATTCAACAACCAACCGTGGGAAATGTCGACAAGACGCCACAACTACAAGAATTGAATGTATCACCTATTTACAATCTTTCTGACAAAGTACTGACTGTTGCACAAACAAGTGTACTTGAAAAGGGCTTGTCATTTGTTCCTACAAGAGACACAAACTTCATAAAAATAAAAACTGAAGTGATAGAATTTTGCAGAAAAGTACGTCTGATCACCTACTTTAAAGACAACCCAGCAATGATACAGACGGAGACTACAGGACTAAAGAAAAAATCTTGCTTTTGTCCACCATCGAGCAAAGTTCCCAAGGAAGTCATCATGTTTGAAAAGGTAATGCTATCTGCCATTTCCGAAAAAGAAAAAAATCAAAAAAGACACAACAAAGTCAACTTCACAAAAGTCCAAAGGGAAGCACTCCAAGAGCTCAAAACTGATCAATCTATAACAATAAAGCAAGCCGATAAAGGCGGATCAATTGTCATTTGGGGTACTGATCGTTATATAGCAGAAGCTAACAAACAACTCAGCAATGACCGCTGCTACAAGAAAATAACATTCGACCCAACAATAGAATTGAAGGGCAAACTGTTCAACATCTTACAAACAGGGTTTGATCAAGGCTTCTTGGGCAAAAAAGAGTATGATTACCTAAGAAACAACCACCCTCGAATTCCTATTTTTTATGTACTTCCAAAAGTACATAAAGATCAGTCATGCCCCCCGGGAAGACCAATCGTCTCGGGTTGTGAATCTCTGCTAGAACCCATTTCCAAGTTTGTGGACTTCTTCTTAAAACCTTTCATTCAGGAGGTTAAATCTTTTTTACAAGATACGACTGATTTCCTCAATAAACTAGATCAAATGAATTTTGAAGAAAACAGCGACCTTCTAGTGACACTAGATGTAGTGTCATTGTATACAGAAATACCACAAGACGAAGGTTTAGCAGTTTTGGAAAGCTTTCTCAATAAAAGACCCAAACCCGAAAAAGTGCCCACACAATTCATTATGGACTTAGCAACTTTTGCACTAAAAAATAACTACTTCAGTTTCAATAACGAATTTTTCCTCCAAATAAAGGGCGTGGCCATGGGTTGTCCCTTTGCCCCTGGATTGGCTGTGCTCTTTATGTCAAAATATGAAGACAATTTCATTTTCAACAACAATCCATTTGCAGACAGGATTAACACCTGGGTCCGCTATATCGACGACGTGTTTATGATTTGGCATGGAGATGAAGACCAACTACAGCCCTTTGTTGATTGACTCAACCATAGAACAGCTGATATCAAATTCAGCGCAAATCATTCTAGATCTAAAATGCCATTTTTGGATGTTGAAGTCTATGCTACAGATGGGAAATTGGCCACAACACTTTTCAAAAAGAAAACAGATAGGAACAAAGCCTTACATTTCACAAGCAGTCATCCAAGAAGCCTCAGAGAGAATTTGCCCTATGGGCAATTCTTGCGCATAAGAAGAAATTGCTCTTTCAAAGATGAATTTTTTGCCCATGCTGAGACTCTTAAAAACAACCTCTTAGTCCGAGGTTATCCCAAAAAACTTCTGAAAAAAGCAATCAAGCGCGCATGGTGGACCCCACGTGATTCACTACTCCAAAGAAAAGACAAAACAAAAACAGACAGGATTGTCTGCGTTTCTACTTTTTGCCCTTCTTCTAATTGGCTCAAAAAGACTATAAATCAAAATTGGCATTTAGTGAAAAATCTAGATCCAACACTTCAAGAGATTCCTCTCTTTGCTTTCAAAAAAGATCAAAGCATTGCCAACCAGCTAGTCCGAGCCGCCCTTCCTAAACCTCAAAACATGACGATGAGAAGTTTTCTAAATTTGCCACCTATACAAGGACATCACAAATGTGGCTCTTGTATCAGTTGTGAATCTACCATGGAAGGGGTTCTTTTCACACATAAAGGAACCTATTGGAAACATGATAAATTTTCAAACTGCAAATCCAAGTATGTTGTGTATGGGATAGTCTGCCCATGTAACAAGCTATATATTGGGAAAACTAATCAAGAAATCAAACAAAGAATTCAACAGCATAAGTCCAGAGTACGAAAAAATGTTCAAAATGCACCATTAGTCAACCACTGGCTGGCCCATGGTCATACAGAAAGAGACATTAAATGGACTGTAATTTCTAAAGTAGAACAAGACATGAGGGGAGGTGACCTAGATTCCAAACTACTAAAACGGGAAGCAATGCTTATTGTCAAATTCAATACATCTCTGGATGGACTGAACGAACTATCTGAAATCTACAACTTGTGAACACCTGTCAAGTTCAGTCTGAATGTGTTTACTTCACACCCTTACAAGCACCTGTCAGTTTTAAAAGCGGCCGATTTACACAAGCCTCCGCTCTCCATTCTCAGCAGAAGTCTATTGAAAGAACCACTAAAGAAAGTGGTTACGAACTTCCAACGAAGGCCGTCTATGCAGCCTCCACTTGGGAAGAAAAATGTACGTGTGTTCAAAAGGTTTCCAAAATTTAAACATAAAGCATCAATATCTGCTTGTCGACAAAGAAATACTATGAGCTGACCATATAATGGATCGAGTTTTACCTCGAGATACAAATGCGCATTATCCTTTTAAATCCAGCATTAATACTATGTGAAAAACATAGTCTCACTTAGGACACACCATTGTCCGCAAAAATTATCAGTATTTCAATAAAGTTTGTTTTCACACACGCTCGCTAACGCAATGTAAACTACATTTCCCATAGGCCACGTAATTTGAAACTACATTTCCCAGAGGCACTAGAATAAACCGCGAGATTTAAACATCGCCAATGAAGCCGTATACCAGGAAGACGCCGACGCTTCCTGGGCAGTGAGCGATAGAACACTTCGGATATCATTATCCAAAGGTAAGAGACCTGTGTGTCTTGAAGAGGAGAGTCAGAGTATCGATGCACACGCATCTATCCGTGGGAACACTTTTTTTGACATGGCCACAAATTTTTTCCACACAGAAAGAACCCAAAGCCAAATGAACAAAAATACCGGCCACTCCCAGCTCGATAGACGAAACGCTACGTTCTAAGGTATGCCTTGTACAAAGTCAGTCCCTCACAGTTAAGTGCAACTAAGTTTGCTCCGATTCTAAAACAGCGCTCTTCTCCCTCTTTAGAATCCTCCTATTCTTTGCCCATAGTCGGGTCCACGAACCACCAAGACACCACAAGTAAGACGGTATTACTGGTTACTGACATTTGTGCTTGTTGGGTTGTAAATGACAATGACTGGAAAATTAGGTTGCTAGCTAGCTATGTCGTTATCTTTCAGGTCTAATTTGGAAATACTACCATTTTTTGGTAGTGTCTGCATTCATGCAGGTAAGAAATAAATGTAGTGGCTATAATTCGCTGACATCCATTGGTTAGGGTCGTTTAGTTAATTTACTTTCTTGTTTGATTTCAGCCTACCATTGGTCCTGATGAGGATCTCTCCAAGAAAAGAGATCTGAAACGCGTCGACCTTATTTTTTGAGGCCAATCATTTTACTCAAAAATCAAATAGTGTCTCTTTTTTTCAACTGCGCTAAATTCTTCTGATGGCCCTCTTGATGTATTATGAAACAATATTGTTTGTGTAGATAGGATTTGTATGAATGGGTATGAGTGATGTTGTGTTAATGTTTGTTGTAAATAGAAAGTGTCTTTTTTCTGTGTCTTTCTAAAAAAAGCTAAAATTTGCACACTAAAACAATTAATGTATAGCACTTTAAGATGAGTTTTAGGTTCGTGGTTCATTGTAGTACTATGTGATTTTCATGATTTCAATTTATTTTTGATTAAATCTGACAATAAAAGTCACCAGTGTTAATGTTTCAATCATTACACTATGAATTCAACTGTTAAATAATGGACAGCATTGGCAGCTCCTTTGGTTTGTTGTTATTATTAGGCTAGGCCTTGCTGCCGTTACAGCCTAGACCCGAGATTGTTTTTTCAGGGTTGATTTGAGCCATCATGATGAGCTTGTTGTCTAGGGAGATCTGTAGATTTCTTGCATGATCTGTTGGTGTGGGTATTGGTCCTAGATCCGAAGGCCACCAGGTGTACTCCAATGGGGCAGTCTCATTGCCAAAGACCATTACTTCTGTCCTGTTGGAGTTGAGCTTCAGGCAGTTGGTTTGCATCCAGTGTGTTACCATGGTCATGCAGTTGGTAAAGTTGGCTCTGGTGATGGTTGTCTTGTCTGTCAGGGGGAGAATTAATTGAGTGTCATCAGTTTAGGAGATAATGGTGGTTTGTTGTGATCGGATGGTATTGGCAAAGGTTTCATGTACATATTGAAAAGGATGGGGCTGAGGCACAATCCCTGTGGGATTCATATCATATCAGTTTCTTGTTCTCTGATCATGGAAGTCATTTGTGGGTAGTCAGGGGTTGCAGCTGTGACCTCTAGCTTGCTCCCTGCTACTCCTGGCACTTCCTTTGCGACCCCTGGCCTCAGAGGAAGCAATTGTTTTGCCACATGAAATTGCACCAAATAATCTATTGAAGGGAAGCATAAACCACATACCTTTAAGGGGAAATAAGAGTGGAGCTCCTGTACTTCTTCATCAAAGGTGCGTTTGAATGGTTTTCAGCTATTGGTATAAATTCCACAAGTGGAATTTCCACAATTGGCATAAACTGCTATAGTGAAGCATCAAAAAGTTTGACATGTGGAGAATTTTATGCCACCATCGTGCTGGAGCTGTAATCTGCACTGGAGTTATTTTGGGGAGCCAGAATCAATCTGTAACATGTGAAAAGTAAGCCTGGGCAAAGCACTACGCTCGCGTAGTTTGCGAAGTTTGTGCTACTTCTCACTATGCGAATTGCACGTAGCTCAGTGCAAACATGCGTAGCGTAGCGGTGCGTAGTGCAGCGGTCATTTTTTGCTTGCACGCGGCCCTCAACATCAAGTTGGCGACCGCGAGCAAGCAAAATTACATCCCGGTGAGACTTTTTCCTTGTTCATGATCAGCAACATCAAGTTGCCGATCGCGAGCGTGGAAAATAAACATCCCGGCGAGATTCTCAACGCAAGGAGGTCAGGTTTCTCATTGCGAATGGTCGCGTATGCTCTCGACCGCTCGCGATGAGAAACTACCAGTCCGCGTTGAGAAAGCTGCCGCTCGAGTAAAAATCTACTCGAGCGTCAGAAAACTACAGCTCGCACTGTGCAAGATGCCGTTTTTAATGATTGCACAGTGCCGGATGCTTGTCCGCACTGTGCAATCATTGAAAACTGCATCTTGCACAGTGCGAACAGGGTACTACGCAGTTCGCGAAGTGCTACGCGTAGCTCGCGTAGTGCGAAGTGCACTTTGCGTAGCTTCGCGTAGTGCTACTTCGTGAACTACGCCCAGGGTTAGTGAAAAGAGGAACAAACATACATTAATCTAAAGTTGGTAATGCACATAGCAAATTTGTGTTGACATTTTGGGTTTTTCAGACTCTGATTTCTCGAAATCCATATTTATTTTGGCAGACCATCACTAGTTTTTGAAGATCAACATAGAAAATGTTGGTAAGATTGGTGGCAATAGAGATTAACAATGCTAAAGAGGAAATTATGCTCTGGTATATTCATTTTCTGATTCGTCAGGGGAAACCAGTTAACAGCATATTACATTTAAGTGAATTACATTTCAATTATTTTGCTGAGCTATGCCCCACACTTCAAAATTCCTTAAGTATAATACATATAGGATTCAGCAGTATCTAATTGTGATAACATTTAAGCTTTAAATCCTGTTTTGTAGTACAAATGTTTAACTTTTTACTTTGCTTATCCAACATTCAAAATAGGATAACTATCATATAACATTCTACCAGGGTACCTAATGTGGCTTATTTTCAAATTAATTTCCCAAACCTTCCTCTGAGTTCCCTAGCTTGCAGGGAACAGGTAATGGTTCTGCTCATCGAGTCTCTTTGTCATGCTGCATTATCTGTGCCAGATGTCCACAGCCCTGCCAGCACACTTGTAGGCGACACAATTGTGTGAACGCTGCCGTATGGAGAGTCCATTTAAGTTGTCAACAATAAATTGAAATTTCATAGTTGATTATTTCCTCAACTACTAATTAGAGTGGAACACTGTCTTAGTTTGCCAAACACCGTGTCATTGTATTCACTGCTGTCTTGTAAAAGATAAATGCTGACAGAACAAGCCTTGTATTTGAAAAAATGCTTTTGGATGGGCAATGCCAACGTTTTCAAATATGTCCTCTAGGCTACAAGTCAGAAAGTCCTCCGATACTGTAATATATAGTCACAACAAGTTAAATTTGTTGTTTTAATTATTATTTTTATTAGGATCCAGATATAGGTATACAAGTTGCATTTTTGTACCCAGCTGACACGTGTCTCTGATATCTTAATGGCCTGTTGGCAAATCAGTTACTGGTGGGTCAGGGAAAACAGCAACTTGCATCTTTTCTGCAAAATAGAATTCCACACCTAACCATTTTGTACTATTTTCTTTCTGCTCCTCTGCCTTTATCAATGCCAAATGTAGCATATAAATATCGGTGTTACCTTTCTATAGTTAATAGTTCACAACTATTCTAAATATGGCACCTTACAAAAATTTCAATATTTGATCATTGCCACATGTAGTTATTCAACTGCTGTAACAGTGATGTCTTGTGTTATGGGCTACAGTGTGTTTCTTTTCTGATTCATCATAAAGTGCTTTGAATGTTCTTATGCTGAAACGTAGGGGTAGTAGTTGGTTGGATCACAACAGTATCTGTTTTTGTAAGCGGTGCTATTGAGGCTTGCGTCTCATTACCTTCTCATGGTCTTCTTATATCTGCAAGTACTCCACCATACATTTCTGGAGTAATCCTTAACTTAAGTGGGTGTCCTAAAATAATTTGTGTGTATTTATATGTGATGATCAAACATCATTGTAGGAGTGCAGAGGATTCTCCTCGGTCTATGCGATGCATCAGACAGCGCCACTTGACCCACCATGGCATGACCATTCTCTTACAAATCACCATGGAGACACATAAAGGGTTGTGAATTCACTGTATAATTGGCTGCCTTCATTAGCTGATACACATACACCTTCCAAAAATGGAGGATTAGCAAACATTGACATCATATTGTTAAAGCTGTAGCAAACTTCTCACCAGCATTTCCTTTAAAGGTTGGTCTGGGCCCAGCCCGCCTCATGGAGATAAGAAACAGGGTATTGGAAACGTTATGGGAATTTAAACTGGACAAAGCAAAATATAGTATCTGCCGCCAAACCTGAGGTACCTCTGGCCAAGATTTGCTTTCGGTTCCATTTTTACTTTTCTAAGAGGGAAGATAAATTGCCCTTCAAGAGCAAGAAGAGCTTATAAAGAATCTTTGATTCTGTCCAGTTTTCTGTAATCAGGCTTCAATATGCATATTGACCAAAGAAAGTCAAAAGTTCTACTTCATAAGGCGAAGAAACTAATGGAGCTGTGCATATCTTTTTAAATCTTCTCAAAGGTTTGATTTTTTTTATTAAGGTCTGTAATGTTTTTCGATGGGATTATAAGCGTTCGTTTTGTGTTATTCACCAATGGGTTGGCGGGTAGAGCTAAAGTTCGTATGATCCCACAAGACTTGCTTTTTAGGAGAAGGATAACATAAGTAAAAATTTTGAATTAGCAACTAATTATTAAAACTAAAGCTTGTCATGTACCGCTCTTTAGATTAATCTGGATTTTCAGTATTTGATTAGTTCATTAATAGATCACTTGATTACTCCTAGATAACACACTATATCATACAGCTCTGTATGAAAAAAGATGAGATTTTAGAGCTGCCTGAAAACTCTGATGAGAGAAATGTGGCCTGGTGGCAGTCAGGAGGCAATTCTGTATATCTGTGCAAGATAGAACAACAACTATCTGCTTATACTTCCCTTCAAACTAATTAAGGAATGAGAAAACCTGTCCTCAAACTGCCTAAGAATCCTTAAGGACAGTGGAAAAAAATGTTTATTACAAAGATATTAAAGACCTGTCTTACAATGACACATATTATCTATTCAGAAATATCTTTTTTTTAAGTTCAAAAAAGAAAAAAGTTTATTGAGGGAATTTAAGGTAGCAGTACAAATGACAATATAGCAATAAAAAGAAATCACATAAAGCAAACTAAAACTGAGAAACAAAGTGGTTAAATGCATAAGTCAGTTTAGCATCGCATAAAAAGAAAATGACAGAGACATGTAATTTGATCGGTGCAGGTAAAAGAAGGTTACAATTCATGTAGAGGTCTTAGTACAGAATAAGAAATGATCAATTGATATAGAAATAACACGAGGAGAGTCATGGAGATTTAGAGACTTCTTGTTGCACAGGAGTCAGGGAGAGGGAGCGTTCAGCACTAGCATCAATGAACAATGTAATGGGTAGCCATAAAATCGAATGTTTCGTTGCCATATGAATAGGGTATGCAAAAGTTGTATCCAACCTATGTTTATAACAGACAGTATACCGCCATGCTTGATAAGACAATTTGGTAAAATCTTTCCAGTTCATAGTTATCTGTTGAAAAGCAACTACTTACAGTAAGTCTATTATCTGTGTGTTAAAGTCACAGTCTGCCCATACAGAGGATAAGCTTTCTGAAAACACAGAGGCAGAAAAAGGGCATCTGGAATCAAAAATAAAATTAATTTGAGGCCATACAGTTTTCCAAAAATGATGAACAGGTAGGCATGTGAAAAGTAGGTGATGTAAATCTGCATGTGGCGAAGAGCATGTCCAGCAAGCATCTGAGAGCTGGGCGTGTCTTGCAGTTAAAGTAACCGGGGATAACAAAAGTCTATTATATATAAAGAAGAGTGTCTGTGTCGTATTCTCTGCTCTGGAAGATTTCCTGATTTTTGTCCATATTTTATCCCATACCACCGTAGACCAACAAACCTCTAAATCTTTTTTCCAAGAGAGCTCCACCTTAGTTTTTTCTCGTGAAGTAGGTGAGGTATGCAAATCATTATAAATGGCAGAGGCTTTGGGATTGGTGCATAGAAAAATGTGTAATTTGTCAGCAGGAGAAGATGTAAGATCAATGGAAGGGATTGGTAGTATGTATTGGGCTTGAGAATTTAGAATGGCTTGTTTCAAAAGGAGATATTTAGGTTGGCAAGATGCAGGTATGCCAAAAAGTGTACTGACTTGCGAGAAAGACGTAATCTCATCTTGTACATACAATTGATATAGTCAAATTAAACCTTTATGCCTCCAAGATTTCCAATATACAGGTTTGCCACGTATTAGTATCATATTGTTATGCCATATAGTGGCTCTGGAGAAGGTATTCCAATCCATAGGATCTGATATTAGGCTGCAAAAGTTTTGATGTATGTTTAATTACAGGAGTAGATAAAGATTGTGGTTTGCGAGAGAAGGATATGTATTCCTGGAATGAGAAAGGAGATATAAAAGAACGTTCAAGATCAGCCCAGAGAGGACAGCCCATAAGGGATTCAGAGATCCATGTCGATGCCTGGCGAATTAAGAAAGATTTTTGGTATGTAGGGAAGTCAGGGAAATTAACTCCACCTTCCGATTTTGGGCGAGTTAATTTTGATAAAGACATCCGCGATTTTTTATTGCTCCAAAGAAAAGAGGACAATATAGAGTTAATTTTCTTAAAGAATTTTGAGGGAGTAGAAACTGGGATATTGGAGATTGTATAAAAAACGATAGGAGATAACATCATCTTTATGGTGTCTAAACGGCCCCACCAAGAAAGGTATAGAGGGTGCCACTTAGTGGTTAGAGAGTATGATCTCTGTGTACAACTTTCCATACAACGTTAGATTGTACCTGGGATAGAAGGAGTAAACTGTAAGCCTAAGTACCTAATATGTAGAGGGCTTAGTTAAAGGTAAAACTTCACACTTATCTTTAGTCAATTTATATCCGGAGACAGGTGCAAAGGAATCAACTTCTTGTAGGAATACGGGGAGAGAGGACTGAGGTTGTGAGATAAATAATAACACATCATCGGCATAAGCTGCCAATTTGATTTGGGTATCTTTAAAGTCAAAACCATGGATGTCTTTAATTTGACGAATTCTTAATAAAAAAGGTTCTAAAGCTCAGTTAAAAAGAAACAGGGATAATGGACATCCTTGTCGGACACCTCTACCTAATTTAAAATAAGAGGATGTACCACCATTTGCAAATACTGCCGCTCGTGGGTTAGAGTATAGAAGTCAAATTAAAGAAATGTTTTTAGGTCGAAAGTCAAACCACTTAAGTGTGTGAAAAAGGTAAGGCCATTACACTCTGTCAAGCGCTTTTTCTGCGTCTAAGGCTATTGCTGCCATGGAATGTGAGACATGGGACAATTTGGATAAAAAATAAAAAAATCAACTAGTATTGTCTGTAATGAGGCGACCTTTCACAAATCCAGATTGCTGTCTTCCTGATAGGTCAGGCAAATGGCATTCTAAGCGAAAGGCCAGGGCTTTTGAAAATATTTTGTAATCGATATTGACAAGGGAAATGGGCCGATAATTTTTGCAATACTTTAAGTCTTTACCTTCATTAGGAATAAGACAGATTAGGGCATCCGAAAAGGAGACAAAGGATTCACCCATTTGTAAAAAAGTACTTAGGAGAGAATGTAATTTGGGAAGTAGCAAATGTGCGAAGTGTGTAAAAAACTCAACAGTGAAGCCATCTGGACCTGGGGCTTTATCTTTTTTGAGAGTTTGTAGTGCAGTAAGGATCTCTTTTTGTGATAAGTCAGATTCCAAAGGTGCAAAATCTGTTCGAATGCCAGAAGGTTAGTGAATTTCAGATAAAAATTTAGAAATATGATGTTCTGAGGGAGGAATTTCTGATGGGTATAAAGTCTTATAAAATTGGAGGAATTCATTTAAAATATTGTTATCCTTAAATTTCAATGTTTGGTGTTCATCCATAACGGACTCTATATTGAGCTTGTTATGTTTAACTTTCAAATACTTAGCTAATACTTTCCTCGATTTATTCTTGCCTCCGTAAAACTTTGCACTAGATTGTAATAAATATGTTGAAGCATTATTTGTTGATTCCTTATTAAATTGAAATTTAACATCTATAAGTTCTGACAAGCAAACCTTCGATTTAGAAGAATATTAAGAATGCTCCAATCTCTTTATCTTGGCCAGGAGGGTTTTGGTGAGCTCTTGCGATTTTTTACGTTTTTTTAGAAACATATCCAATAATAAAATCCCTAACTGCTGCTTTGAAAGCATCCCATACCACATACAAGGGTAAAGTATCAGACTGATTTTAAAAAAAAATTAATTGAAAAAAGAAATAAAGGAGGAGGTAAACGTTGAATCTAAAAGTGGAGCATTATTAAAACACCATTTCCGAGGTGTGTTGGGTTTCTGTAAAATATCAAGTTGAATGGTAGTAGGGGCGTGATCAGATATTAGAATAGATCCAATGTCTGCCACCTATTCAGAAATATCTAAAAATGACGCAATGCTCCACAAGACCAGCCATATTTAATCTCATCCATTGGACAATTCTGGGACTGAACAGTTTAGAGAATAATGAAGAAGACCCATTTTGCACAAGAAATGGCACTCTGGAAGTTCGCCATTATTTTGAAACATAAATTTGACCATGATAAGCACCCGATGGATATATAGAGAGCCTGCATAAAAACTTGTGAGCTTTACAGTAATGGTAATTGTATGAAATTCCAGGAAGTGCAAGCTCAGTTTGGCATCAAGATGAGTCAGGTTCTGCAGCACGTCAAGTTACTAGTGTCGCAGGAGAAATCTGGGAACAATTTCTGAACATTCAAAGGGAACACCTGCACCTTAAAAAGAGATGCAACTCTTGACAGCGGACGGGAGAGTTATATTCACAATATGTAGAGCCTTATGACCTGATGAATTGATCAACTAGTGGGCAGCTCGGGCAAGTTCACAGATGCAAAATGGACAAAGGCGTACAAGGATATTAGGACCACCCTTAAAACAGCTTTTTAAATGAGTCCAGTTTACCCTCCACAGAACTTCCCTAAAATGAGTAACACTTCATAAAATATACCCTGACTGATCCACCAATTTCATCAATCGTGGAGTAAGAGGAGCCACTTTTATACAACTGTCATCGACATATATGGAAATTTAAATTTTCTGGGAGAACACAGTCAGTAGACTGAGTGTTATCACAGGGCAAACCGTGACTTTAGAGCCCTGCAAAGGCCTTTCTCAATGCCAAAGAAATGTATATGAAGCATAAATTAGCATCCCTAAGCTTCATACTCGCAGGGGATGTATTGCCATATAATGACTCCACCCAAAGTCTCCATGAGTGGGCACTTAAAAAAAAAAACACTTGATGTTAGCAACTGTATGCGATGATAGGCCTTTCTGAAGACTTAATGGAGAATGGAGGGGTACGTACGACGTCAGTTACTTTTCTCAGGTGACAGATCTCATTGGACATCTCAGAACTGTAACCAGATATGAGTATAACTGCACTTTTTTGTTTAAAAACTGTAATACTAATTAGTGCTCAGATATGAGTGGGTTGAAGCCTGTTATTGTGCGACTACTCTGAAATCAAAATAATTGGGCAGCATGTTGCTCACCTTCATGCTGAACGCTGACATGCAGGCACAGGTTGATTCTATATTGTTCCATTTCATAAATGGCATAATACTCCACCTACATCAGTTAATGTTTCTCCATTTGGAGATCTGTTATAACAACATTTCAGAACATCTTTAAAGGAAGTGGGAAGAAATGGAGAAAAGTGAAGAAAAGGGATTCCGTTTCCTTTAAAAAACTTTCTCATTTGAAAACACCACCAAGCCCTTTTCAGCCACTGAAGATCGAAAACGATGAGGTTGATTTTGGCTTTCGAATAACCCAGAAAAAAGAGTATTTGTCTACTCAAAACTGTTTTAAATGGGCAACTGCGATTAAAAAGCATGCTTCAAAACCCATAAATTGTGTGCAGTTCTGATTGCCCGTCATTGCTGAACACTGCAAGACAGTCTGGACATTTTTGGGCTTGTGTTTATCGCAGTGTTAAAAAAACCATAGAGAGTGCATTGCTCTGTTTTGCATATGATTTGCATAAATAACCCAGTAGCAAACGAGCCATATGCAGTTGAGCACGGCTCTGGCATATGGACCGTTGCAATGGGCGTAGGGCATGTTTACTGTTGCTAAAGACTCAGTTCGGTGTCTGCAAACGCCTGGCAAAGCCATACAAAAATGTACTGGGGAGCTTTGTTTGGCTTAAAATGGCAAAGAGCAATAAAACAGCATTGCTGTATACAATCACATAAGTCGAGGCAGTACAACATAAGATAATATATTAAATATTTTTAATCCAGTGTTAATGCAAAATAGCTATTTAAATATACGGATCAGGAATTAATAATCTCAGATTAATCTCCCTATATCAGTGTTTGATGTATTGTGGGTCACAACATATGGGTGGGTCGGCCACAGATGTTTGGGGGGCCAGGAAAGTACAGCAGTAGAGATGCCTTTAAATTCCGTGTTTATCTTGTCGCATTTGCTGGTGCTTTAAAGCCAGAAGTCAAATGTCACACTATGTCTTCTGAATAATTGCTATGTATTCTTTTAACATGGGAAGGGTATTTACTTTTCTTTCTCTGACTGCTAGGTGAGTGGAGTTTTCAAAGTGATTTATGTAACAATCTTGCTGAAGAACAGGTTGTTTGAAAGGAAAGGCTGTAGGATGTTGCTTTTTTCAACTCACGTATTGATGAATGTTGATGTTATGTGTATTTTACTGGTGGTCCCTTGTTTGGATTTTTAAAAGTAATTAAATATTGTGGTGTTAGTTATATGAGTGTGCTGATTACTTTTTTACGCTTGACATAATAACAGTTTTGGTTTTTTTCATTCACCTTGACTTTTCTTTAATACCGGAACAGCACGACACTGAAAGATTTACAAATAATTAAGTAAATTCCCTGGGAGATATATTGTTGCTTTTCTGCTATGATTACCATTCACTGGCCTTGATAGATTTTTTAGATTGCTGTGCAGATGTATCATTTGATTTAATAGGTATCGCCAATTTCTGCATAGGTACCAGGATTCATTTAATGAAGAATGCATTTCATGGTGTAAATGTTATAGTATGAACATCTTATAAATAATGAAGTAAATTCCATAGGATACTTTTGTTGCTTTTTTGTAAAATTACCTGATATGCAGAGCTGTTGGTCATATCTTTTTATGCATTGTTAATCAAACCATGTCCACATGGTCAGGGAATAAAGCACAGTTGCTGTAGATCACAGAAAAAAGCCTTTGTACTATATCTGGGAAATACACAAAAAGACAAAATTCAGTGATCCAAATTCACAAACTTTTTATACAACTAAGTAGAGCTTTGGTGCGTAAATGTAGATGCAATTCAAAATTCTACACCCTCATTAAAATTCCATGACTTTATAAAGGAACTCAGCCAGTGGCCTAGTTTTTTTATATGCACTCGGAACTCCTTAGTGACTTGCAATATCCTTATTGTGTATGACAGCATATACTTTATACCATATAGTATTGCTGCCTTGGATTGTGCAGTCATTTGACATTTGAAAATAGAGAATGGGCACTAGTCACTTTACAGGTACACATGTGTGAATTTGGGGTATCTCACTTCATCTCATCTTATGTTTGATCACCTTGTATTACTCTACTCATAGAAACCTAAGCACTTCACACCAGTTTCCATCTTGTTAGTATTTTCTATAAAGATCCAGGACTATCGTCCTTTTCACATCTAAAGACTGAAATGCTGTGTGGAAACTCTTGGTATTCAACCCCATGATTCTGAGGTTTGACCTGATTTTTATTGTATATAATTAGGTGGTCCAGTTCACCAGATCTCATTACTGCCCAGTAATAGCCCAGCGATGGAGCTATGTAGCTTTGGTTAAATAACGTTGTAGTTTGATCACTCTCTTCTTGATGATGAAAATATTTATTTGTGCTTAACATGTTTTGTATCCAGCCACCAGAAGGCCATGATCCACCCACCAACAATATTATGCATGAATTCAAATGAAATAAGTGGGTTTCTGTAAATTATCCCTACTTGTTGTGTTTTTTTTAATGATATTAAGGTAATGTAGATTGACCCTGGACCTTAATGACTAATGGGGACCTTCATTTTACTTGAGTGTATCATTTTCTCTAGCAACACTTCACATATACAACCTTCATCATTTCCACATTAACCAATAGAAAGGTCTAAATACTTTCTAGATTAACTTCTATTTCTGTCTCAATTTTTGCTACTGTTGGTTTGTTCCGTGCATTTTCATACCATGAAAGAATATTTTTTAGTGTTACGTCTATGGCCACACAACACTTATTTACATATCATAAACTCTACTTCTAGAAGTAGTTTTCCATAAAAATGCAGTATCTAACTTGGTGGCATTTCACTTCAGTTATCTCATGCCTTCTCTCTGTGCACCTCTACAACGCTGGAGCTCAGTGTATTCAGCAATTGCCATTAAGTAAGTACATTTTCCTGCAATACCAGCACCTGATAATCTGTTGAAAATAGCATGACAGTAAAATGCACAAGGGAAGATATTGAGATAGATAAATCACTGGTAAATCTTATTGCTTTTAAATGTATTTTGGTAGTGAAAACAACACAAAGTGAAGATTGGCTGATTCATAAGAATTTGCCTTTTCTAAAATAATTATGGATCACTCGTTTTGAGCATATGAATATTAGCATGAAAAAATGGATTGCAAAAGGTAAAACACAGAGAAATTCCGATCCAAACCAATAAATACCCCCCACTAACTTTTTCATGTCGCTTAGGTTCCCAAGAAGATAACCATGACCTGCAAATTACATTTTTTACCTCATTATTCGCAGTTGGCAGTTGCTAAGTTGCACACCACTGTAATCAGTTATGAGTATGGCAACATGGTGGCTTGTATTAAATCGCATAAAGGAAACGCAGTGCTGTGGAGGCTTAGTGCTAGTACCTCAATGTTCCTGGTTCCGGACAATACCTTATTCCTGTTGATGTAAACAAGGGCCCTAAGGTCTACAAAAACTGAACTTTGGAATACTCTTTGAATATACGGAATGACCTCACAACCCTCCCCCCACCCCCATTGTGTCATGCTTCATCATCCGTCATCCTGCACTCGCCAAAGTATCCTATAATGGCAGATGGGCCCTTAGTTGTGTTTATGGTACTTGCAGGGAGAAGAGGTGGAGGATCCAGAAAAAGGGTTAAGCTAAAAATCATGAGCACCTACCCAAAGAAACTAATCTCATTAATATTGTGGTGATGATGTGATTAAAACTTGAATGAGGATGTAATTGAAGAGTATTATTGCTCCTACATCTGACAGGTCAATGTGTTTCAGCCCTAACTGAGTACTATAAAGGTCCGGGGCTTTTGTCAGGACCAGGATCTCTATATTTCCCTGTGTTGAGTCCCTGACTTTGTGCGTGTACATCCAGCACTCACACATTCATTACCAATATACTGTGTATGCTGGAGAGTGAAGTGTTAGCTTTTCAAGTGATGACCACGATGTCTCTTGCTTTGGGAGTATTTGATCTCATGTAGGAGAGAAAAAGGGAAGCCTTGTAGTCACACATTCACCAAAGGTCTCACCCTGCATGTCAACCTGCTTGGCGTTTCTTCCTCCTCACGCTGAGTTCATGGTAGCTTGCTTTGCTAAATATCTCACCACTGGTACCAAAAAAATGTCAAAAGTGAATCTGAGGGAGAATATTGAGGAGAGGAAGATAGAGAGGTGGGGAGTGGGTGCCCTGTTGTGTTTGAATAAGAATTTTACTTCACTAAAGTAACTTTTCCTCATTGTATTTTAAAAATTAACATGTTTTTTCAATAATTAATCTAATTTGGAGTGAGGTAAAGGTGTCAGAAAAATATTAATGTTTTCAAAACGCATTTAACTTCCAAGAGCAAAACCATCCTGTGACTCACACACAACCATCGAAAAAACATTGACTAAGCAAATCTGGCTTTCATTTTCCTTTTTATGTCAGAACTATTGAGTTTTTTTAAAGCTGCAAGGTGCGCTGAATTGCAGCAGGAGCATGGCAGCTGCCAGGCACACTGGTTTTTATTAGTGGCCATGCAGCTGAATGGGAATGCTAGTGTGGCAAAAGGGTTATTCCTGGAAAATACTAGGAAAATGTTCTTTTTGCACCCATAGCGACTCATTTATTTTGCCATAAAACGAGCCAACGTGCTTTGCAATGCAAAAAAAATTAATCTTTTTCTATGCAATTCAATTACGAGATAATGTATTAAATGTCAGAAAAAGTGTGATTGACTGCATTTTTCAGATATTGAGACGTAAAACAATCTCTCAAGTGTTGCAATATAACCACTTCATATTCGGCGAAATTTAAGTCAGAGATGTATACATCTCTGTACCGAACCCAGATGTGATTGCTCCTTTGAATGGGGGACCCACAGATAGTCAGTGGTAGAATTGGCTTACCAGTAGCCCACTTTATGTTTATTGCAAACAGTAGGGGGCAGATTTACAAGCCACTTGCGTCAACTTTACGCCGCCGTTGCAGCACTTCTATGACGCAGTGGCATCATAAACAATGTGCCACGTTACAACGTGACGCATCTAGGGAGATGCGTCAAGTTGTAAAGCCCTGCTCTACATGTATAATGTATGCAGTGTGGGCGTTCTGACGTGAGAAAGCCTTGTAAAAGTGACGCAGTGAAATCTACAAGAGTACCTTTTACGGCGCCACTGCATCAAAACCTTGCGCCTGCTTGAAGCAGGCGTAAGGAGTGATGCAGCATAATAGGAATAGGCATTCCTGACCATTGCTGGATTTGTGTCGTGCTTGCAACACGACTCCAGCAATTCTCTGCCTTTACGCCAAAAGATGCGTCATGCATCTGTCTATCCTTTCGCCAAGGTGCGCCGCATTGTAAATGCGATGCATCCATGGTGGCGCAAGAGTTTTTTTACGTGACACAAATTACCTGGCGCATCTCTGCTAATATGCAGAGATGCACCAGTTCTTGTAAATTCCCCTTAAGGTATCCAAATTGTGTTGTTCAAGCCAGACCAAAAAACAGGAAGCTTGCCTACTCTGGCAAATTTGTATTTTAGCTTTGTGCACGACAGAATGTGAAATTGAAATTTAAAAAACCTAGCACCGAAAACAAACAGGACAAGAACTATATAAAAGCCTTACATGAGCAATTTCTAATGAGCACTTCAGCATAAAATGTCAGAATGAAGGAGAACATTTGAATTGACTGCAATAGAATAACTATACGGAGCTACAGCGATCGTCACCAGAAAGGTGTAATGTAAAAGAACCAATAAAAGTTTAATGTTTTACTGACATCTAAGAATAAGACCATAAGATATCAAAAAGATATAAAAGATCAAGAGAGGGGTCAGTCCAACGGAAGCAGGGAGTAATTTAACTGGGCCGTCCATGAGACACACATCCTTGTAATTCCCAGCTGTAGGCAAATCTGATCCATTTGGTAGAAATTGAAACTACTTTTTAGCCCGATGCTGTATCTGGCCTACTCAGTCTCTTGGGCCTTGAGCACAGCTCCACGGTCCAAGGTCTGACTATTCAATTCCTTACACACACTTTAAATTTCATAGTTCTGGCACTTTATTTAATTTAAAGCACAATGTGATGTTTGATAACTGCATGAAGTGGAATATATTTTACCAAAGAGGCCATGATTAGGAAATCACCACTGTCAAAGAAGACGTTAGCCATTGCCTTTGTAACCAGGGACATTAATGTCAAGGGCGATTCTAAACTCTTTAAGGTCAAGATTAACATTCTTTGTTCTTTTCCCTGGGTAATGTTTTTTAGCGATGGATAACTATTTTCGTGAATCAGTCCCTATGTTATTCCTTTATTCCACATGTGCACACTAGTGTCTCATTCCTTTTTAGGTGAGTGCATGTATGTGCATTATTGTAATCAGGAAACCAGGAACAGTATCAGTAGAATCTATTGCCCACAGTTGCAATTGAAGTCTTCTAGAGGTGGAATACTATTGAATTTTTATGATTGAATTATAAAAATAAAAATCTTAAGTGTTGGCCAGGTTTGTGCTAAGCTTTGTTTTCTGATGTCTTGTTCAGTGAAGGATTCAAGATAGCCTGGCTGATGAGGAAAAACATATGGCCATGTCTGAACTGGGGTGGTGGAGTGAGCTAAAGAATGATGATGGATTAAACCCAGATTAGTTGACTGGGGGTGAGTGTTTGATTTGCTCAAACGCTCCGTCCATCATCCCCTTTGGTATCGCTTTGTTCAGTGAAGGAAGCATGAACAGACAATACAAACAGGAGCTTTAATCATTATTTGGACTTTCCCAAACAACATAGTTTCAATTTCCCCAAGGCTAAGGGCATAACAATGATGTTTATAGATTAATATCTCGAACTTGTCCTCTAGTGGATAACTTGCTGTTCTTGTAAACCAGAGGTTTAAGTTCTTAGCTTTACTTGGTCAAATTTGCATGTTTTTCTTGACAAATAAATGTATCTCCCTGTGCCAAAAATATGCAAGATCAGTATATTAAGTGCATTGTTTAGTACTGTCCCAATCTCCTGCCCCATCTCTGTCTCTTCGTCATCTAATTAAGACTCCTGTAATCCAGCCTGAACTGGATGCTACAGTTATATGCAGTTCTTCATATTTGAGATGCTTTTTTACAGCAAAAATGATTCTTGGAAATCACCCTATCATTTCTTTAATTTGGGGCTACACTATATGAAACACCTAAAAGAGAATACAAAAATTGATGGGCGCATGGAAGAAAATAACAACACCATGTGGGTGTCTCTGAAGTTAAAGATATTAACAACTATAAAAGGTACAATAAAAGAAGGAATAATTGCTTCAACCATATAATGGCATAGTTCCGTGGGCCTTCTGCCATACAGCCATACACAGTACTTCATTTCCTTACTTCCACGAAATCTATGTAAACTTTCCTAAAACATGCTATCTGTCTTTGCTTTCTCTGCAACACATTTGAGAGGTGATGTTTTGTTGGAGTCTTAGAAAGCAGTGTCATCATTTCTTTAAACTCAGGTAAGTTTTTATGAAACTGTTAAAGCAGGCGGAATCAATATCGAATGGAGTGGGACCGTGAATCATTAACTGCTATGACACATGCCGTACCTCCATACTCTATTCGTAAGCAACTTTTTAGCTTTCGTATAGGTGCAAACGACCACAATGAGACAAATGCACAAACTACATATTGTAATGCGTAAATCAGTACTACTAATTAAGTACTACAAAATGATTTACCTCTCTTGCCTTTTCTGTGTGGAGAACTCTGCCAAGGTTTGCTTATATTTCTGAATAAGAAGGTTTATGTTTTTGAATTAAATGTGTCAAAAACAATTGACAGTGAATGCAAATTATGGAACACCCTGACCCCCTAGGACAGGTGGAGAGACCCCGTGGGTGGTTAAAAAAAATGTTGGGGTCAATTTTGCTTCGGAATTGCATGTGGATCTGCTGATTTTCTGCAAATTTGAAAAATAAAAAGAAGTGTGGTCCCCAGTGCTTCTTTTCTAGGAAGCCCCCTTGTGGGCCAAATCCCAGGAGCACTTCTTTAATTATGCAGGGGTGTCCACGTGGCACCTCTTGCACACCGGAGACTGCCACCTTCCGGGCGCAAAGAATAGTAAAATAATGGGCGTGGCCTGCACATCCACCCTACAACCCCGGGGACCACCAGTTCCCAGAGCTTTACTTTCATTGAAAGCGGGGGCACAGACCCCTCCCACTGCCCTAAGGACCGCCACCTCCCCGGGCTTTTCTTTAATTGAATGCAGGGGAGGGGCAGTGGTAAAGCTCCTGCCAAGTCACAGCAAACGCTCCGCTTCCAGAAAACATGAGCTCAGAAATGCTCTTGCTTGCTGGAAGTGGAACAGAATCGCATTCACACATAGGGAGCTGCATGTTTAGCAGCTTCCTATGTCTGAAAGCATTGCTGGCTCCTGCAGGAGGTGGGGAGCTGGCAGGGACCGCAGGGGCATTCAGGCTCCCTCCGTGATCCCACTTGGAGACTGGGGACACCCAGCATACATGGCCGGGGGATGGGATCCCCTGGGCTCAAATTAGCCCAGGGAGGAGTCCTACTGCAAGTAGGCCAGGCCCCAGGTTATTGGGTCCCCGGGGGCTGAAATCAGCTAGGGGAGGGGAGGGCGCGGTCCCCCTCCCATATCTGAGCAATTGTTTTTTTTAAAAGGCCTGGCCCTGGGGGATGGAGTCCCTGGGGCCGAACTTCAGCCCGGGGCGGGGGCCTCATGGCCCCCAACCTCAATTGTAAAATGGCCTGGTCCTAGGAGGATGGGGTTTCCAGGGCCAAAATTGGTCTGGGGAAGTGGGGCCATGCACCGCCTTTCACTAATAACATTTTAAAAATGCCGGCCTGGGAAAGTCAACAGAGGTCCTGCCCCCTTTCTCCACCACTCTGCAAATGGGCCTCTTGGCACACTTGTTGGAAGATGAAGTTCTCGTGGCTGGTGAGGGCCCTTGGGGGCCAACAACCCTTCCTGTTACGTTCAGTAAATCCCACACAGTGGTATTGCTGAGAAGTCATTGGAGGCCATGCCCCTTTTTCCACCACTCTGCAAACATGCTTCCTGGTGCACTACTGGTTGGGGGAGGAAGTCTCATTGGCTGGTGAGGGTCCTTGGGGCCAACAACCCTTCCTGTTACCTCCAGTAAGTCTCACACAGCAGGATTGCTGAGAGTTCGTTGGAGGCCATGCCCCTTTTTCCACCACTCTGCAAACATGCTTCCTGGTGCACTACTGGTTGGGGGAGGAAGTCTCACTGGCTGGTGAGGGTCCTTGGGGCCAACAACCCTTCCTGTTACCTCCAGTAAGTCTCACACAGCAGGATTGCTGAGAGTTCGTTGGAGGCCATGCCCCCTTTCTCCACCACTCTGCGAACGCACCTCCTGGTGCAATACTGGTTAGGGGATGAAGTCCCCTTGGATGCTGAGGCCCCTTGGGGCCAACAGTCCCTCCTGTTACCTCCAGTAAGTCCCACAAAGTGGGATTGCTGAGAGGTCGCCGTAGGCCCACCCCTTTGTCCACAACTCGGCAAACACGACTACTAGTTAAAAAAACCATAGCAATTCACTTAAAAATCCGAAGGTTACAGCGACGTTATAGTTAGGAAATAGAATTTAAAAAAACCTTAGAAATTCACTTAAGAAACCAAAAGTTACAGAGACAATATAGTTGTGAAATAAAAAAATTTTAAACTTAGAAATTCACAGAAAAAATGCAAATGTTACAGGGACGTTATAGTTAGGCTCAGATTTCGCTCATACAAAACCATAGAAATTCAGCAATCATAGTTACCTGAGCTAACTCTAACTTATGTCCCCGCAATGCACTGCTTATGACCTCACATATTAAATCACTCATTACAGGATCAGTGACATCACTGATGACATCAGATGACAGGTGTAAGCTGTAAGTCCCTCATCTAGGGCTAAGACATATACCCAGGGCATGTACCTTGAATGCTCCTCCATGGACCTGCAGCACTAATTGTGCCATCCACTGAGGTAGCTCATCGATCGTGCCACAGGTTTGCCCTGGTGGGGTCTGTATGCGCAGGTTACTGTTACTCGGCTTGGCATTAAAAAAGCTATGTGCCAAGGCTCTGCATGTCTCTTGCTATATCAGAGTTCTCCCTGGTAACACAGTGCGGTGTCAGGAAGAGGTAGGGCATGTGCAAATGTGTGTTACATGCAAGGTCGTGAATGGTATGGGATGATGTGTTCAGTATGATGGGGCCTGCTTCGTGCATTGGATTAGCATGAGGGAATGTAGGGAAAGGCTATTGAGCAGTATTTCCTACTCGCAGAATAGTAGCAGTGTAGTGTTTGATATAGATGAGTTCATAATGGTGAATCCTCTCTGGTAGTGCGATTGGATCCAACATTACATATGTGGACACGTCACTTTGGGAAAGTGGGCATTTCGATGCTTGTGGCTCTGTGTGCCTGTCGACCTGTCTCCAATTCACATCTGGGTGCTAGGGGGGACAACTACATCTGTGCATCCCTGATAGAAGGCCATAAACTAGGGGTTCAAGGGAAACTGTGGACCTCTGACTCTGAGCGGCCTTTCTGGGATGGTTACATGAGGGTGGAATTGGGACCTGTATACCACAGGGCAGGGTCTTGGCCCCACTAAAGATAGTGATCAAACCTCCTGGGGTAGGATGGCATACAGGACAACATTTAGAGAGAGCCTGTGCATTAAAAAAGGAGGCTGGGACATCAATAAGAGGAACCATTAGGGCAGGAGAGACTGCAATTGGATTATCTGCAGACATGTGGTGGCCTGGAGCTTGTCGTGCTCCATGAAGGGGACTATCATTTGGTGGATTTTGCCTGGGCTGCCCTGCAGCTAAATGCCGACTGTCGTGGCCCTGGTCCCAAAGTACTCTCAAAGGACCAGGGACACAAAGGACCTCCCCATTTCCATGAGATCATAAGAACTGTGCAGGGTGAGGCAGAAATGGGTGGAAGTGATCATCATTTGGGACAAGGACCGTCCTGACGTACAACGACATCACACTGTTAAGAGGAGTGTGTTCGTAAAGATCAGGCCCACCTGAGGTGCCGGGACATGAGGAGTTTGAGGAGTGAAGGAGAAGTTTGCAGAGTCCGTGGAACCCATGATTGCAGCCAGGGCATGTGCTAGGTTGCATTCCAGAGCATGTTGTGTTGAGGTACCTGAGCTGGGGGCAGAGACTGTCTTTGACCTCCAGATCGGGAGGACAACAATGCCTGACATCACAGCCTCCGACAGAGGTTGCTGACTTCCTCTCCCTAGACCCACGCCACAAGGTACTTTATTGTGGAGAACATTGTGATGAGGCCCAAGGGATTATGTTGTGGGCACCTACGGATGGCTGTTCGGAGCTACGGCAGCTCACATCTCCGCTTGCGGGGAATCATTTATCTAGATTTGAAACCGGGCCAGCTTCCGGGATCACAACCTTTTGTCTACAGGGAGGAAGCGATCCCGCACACGTGCAGGTTCTGCTGGGTGCCTGGAGGTGTAATCCAGATGGTGGCTGTTCCTTTCTGTTTTAGGTGGTTCCGACAATCTAAACAATGTGGCGCCAGCAGGGGCAACATGTATCGTTGGCTGGTGCAGTTGAGTGACTATGGGGCTGGGTCATGAGGCATAGTCAAAGACCTGTGATGCTTGATTATTGCAACTGTTGGGGGTATACGATATTGGGGAAAGTCGTGTTGGAAGAATACCTATGATTAGGGCATATATGTTCATGCCGTTCTGCTGCTAATGTGAAAGTTTGACAATTGCATATAACTGTAAAGTGTATATGCCATGTGTATTGCATTTTGCTTTCAATGTGTGTGTAATGCAAAGATCAGTGTTTTATACATACGGTGTGAAGTGTTTTTGTGGCTTACGCAGTATGTTGCAACAGTTATGTTGTCCCAATACTTTACACTTGGGCCCTGAGGATAAGCCTGACTCCTTGGTGCCAAGCTACCCAAGGGGGAGCATAGGTTATCGGACACGTGTATTGTACTCATCCTATCTAGGACGGTGGATTCTGACTTGCTTCAATACATTCCAGCCAGCCAGAAACTGCTAAGTCTAATATACACCTTCTCTCAGTCCAGGTAGAGTGGCAAATAGCAGACAGGCTACATAGAGGAACATGTGGTAAGCATTTCATAACACCAACATGGATGATAAGTAATTGACATGACTCGAGAGAAATCCGACACCAACTTATAAAAATTGCTCTGATTTCTACATATTTTTAGACACCAAAACGTAATATATACATATAGGATAACAAGAGTTGTACATTTTCAAGTATTAAATAAATCAGTACTTAGCAGTGTAAAAACATTAATGTTGCGGTCAATGGGAAAAACGCATATCTGCATTTGGTTACTTAGAGGGTGAGTTCAACTGAACCCATTCGGTGTTAAGGTCTTAAGTCCCTAGACTAGTTCACAACAGCTAGCACAATTTTACCTGGCTCAGGGTAGCGGGGTGCAGAGGCGCACTTTAGCTGTCACACAGAGCTGTCAATCAGGCTCGCGGTCTTTACTTGACTACCTCAGCAAAAAGAGACTTGCAAGTTGAGTTGAGCAACAACCTTTGAAACTCAAGAAAAGAGCTGGCCCTGGACCAGGAGTCTCCAGGCAGATTTACTCTACCTGGCTCGGGGAACTTGGGTGCAGAAAAGCTTTTGGCTAGCCATTGGGCTGAACTTATCCATGGCCAGTGGTGCTGGCAGGCGTGCCAAGACAGGGTGGAAACAAAAATGCAGGATCTTTACTATGGAGCCACTGGGTGGTTAGTCGTTTGTGCAGATAGAGCTCTCCTCTTGGAGTGTCGAATAAAGCAGGTAGTAGGTGGACTGACCACCAACAAGCCATGGTACTTGCAAGCGGTTTTTCCAGAGTACCAGGGAAACGGGGTAGGAAGCTGAGCCTCACTGAGGGTCAGGACTACAGTTCCCAAAAGCCACATGCCCAGGGACTTTTAGCAGCCATGCCAGACGGCTCTGGGGGCAGTATTTCAAGGTCATGGATTTAACGGTTTGTGCATTCCGACTGCAGGGACTAGTTCCTCTAGTCCAAGGGAGTTTGTGTGAAGTCTGGGGTTCACCTTCCTTTTGCAACTGGCATCTCCTTTGGTCGAGTCGAAGTCCAGTGGGTGCAGGGTCGCTGCCACAGGTGCAGAGCTTAGTGCCTCTCTTCGTGGAATCCTGCCTTGACGTGGAAACGGGTCTCTTCTTGGTATGACATCGAATCTAAAGTTCTGGTGTCTGGGTTGCCCCTTAAATCATGGAATTAGGGAGGTTTAGTGGGTGTGAGGACTAGCAGCCAATGGGTACCTAGTCCTGTGGTTACTCTGCACCAGTAATGACCATATCTGGTGGGGGTATGTCACTAAAACTAGAACCTGCTTTTTAGGCTAAATTCAAGATGGCTAAAACCATCCTTGGTCATACACCTCAGCTGCAACACCCTAGAGTTGTGGTCAGCCTTGTGGAGGTACACACCTTGTGAATAGCTAATGTTGCCTGGGACAGGGGGAAGCTTTGCCCTCAAGTGGGTGACAAGTTCCTTTGTCCAACAGCACCGGTGAAGCCTTTGAGGTTCACCGCCTTGATTGTCCATTCACTAGCCATCCTGTGTGGGTGGAGGTGTCAGCTCCTGCACACACAGGTCTTTGTCTCTGGCCTCTGGAAGTGTCACACACTTCCCAGCATGAGGCTAGGCTTATGTCTTGGTGGCAAACCATCAGAAAAGCCGGCCAACGCACAAGAATACTGGGTTAACTTGGTGGGCATTATCTAAAGTGCCACCTAGGTATATGCTAGTTAATCCTCAACACCACCATCGTATCTGAGGTTAAAAAGCACAGTGTTTGACATCAAACATGAAGGAAATTGATCATTCTATAATGGAGCTGGACATCTATTGTTGTCCAGTGTCCAGCCCATGTTATCCTATGGAGGGTCAGTCACTTGCGGCAGAATTACATTTAGAATGCTACCATAGGGCAATATATGCTTGTACATATATTTCCACACATATATTATAATGCACCCTGCCTCCTGGGCTATAGGAGGCCTATTTTAGGGGTGACTGACATATATTTAATGCTGTGAGGTGACCCTGTCACACATGGTGTGTGCATGGTCACACTCGAGCAGGGAGGCTGCTCATGCAGGGCTGTCATGGCATACCTGCAGCCTTTGATTTCACTTGGGTCACTCAGGATGGCACAATAAGTACTACATCCCTGGTGCCCCTTTTACATCCCTGCCCTGGGTACCACTGGTACCATATACTCAGGCCTTAGAGGGATGTAAAAGTACTTGTCAATTGGGTGTACCATTTCACAGTTGTCATTTTTAAGGGAATGAGCACTGACACTGGGTCCTGGTTAGCAGGTCCCAGTGCACTTTCTGATCAAAAACCTCAGCATCTAGCAGCTAAAGGGGACAACAAGTGGGGGGTACACTGCAGCACAGTTCACTTTCCTACATTAACACAATGTAATGTTTCATAATTGTGATTATTATAAAAATAATGAATAAAGTTTTAATTAAAACCATATCTGTGCTCCCTGTGGACGTCGAAGGGCTTCGAGAAGTGGGACACGATCGGAATCAGCACGGTGGGAGATCTCTGGACGAGGGGGGGATTCAAAACTTTTGAGACGCTGCAGGCGGAGTTCCAGCTGCAGGGCAGTGAGTACTTTCGGTACCTACAGGTCCGCCATGCGCTGGGCTCCGTCTTCCCGGATGTCGCATCCATTCCGGAGTCTTCCCCCCTGGAGGACAGAGTCCTAGATGGCCATGTCCCGGACAGCACGATCTCCCTCATATACAAAAAACTGATCAACGATAGATCGTGCCTGCTTACTAGTCTCCGCGAGGCTTGGGTTGCCGACGGGCTGGAGCTGGACGATGAGGATTGGATTTCCGCGGTGGCCTCTCCGAAAGAGGTGGCCATCCCGGCTCGCCTTCGTTTCGTCCAGCTCAAGATCCTTCACCGGGTTTACGTGACGGGGCCAAGGCTTCTGCGTATGGGTTTTGCTGGTGACGGAATGTGTAAGCGTGGCTGTGGTGCGTTGGCGACTTTCATGCATATACTGTGGGAGTGCCCGAAGGTGGAGCGATTCTGGCGTGGTGTGCATGAGGTCCTGCGTGTGGTGACGCGTGTTGCGCTGCTGCCTGAAGCGAGGAGATGCTTGCTGAATGTATGGGAACCGAATGACTATTCGGTCCCGCAGACGCGGTGGGTGACTCTGGGATACATGATAGCCAAGCGCGACATTGCTCAATTGTGGGGATCCCAGAGGCCCCCTGCGGTGTCGGCCTGGAAAGAGCATATGGATTGGTGTATGTTTCGTGAAAAGGTGGTGTATGTGGCGAGAGGTAAGCCTGGGGCGTGGGTGAAACTCTGGGGCCCCTGGAACGCCTACCGCGGGGGTATTTGTGAGCCACCACTGCTACCGGCTGCCTCGCCTGCTCCGTCTCCCTAGATGGCCCCCCTCCCTCAGCCGCGGGCGCGCGGTCCCCCAGTCCCTGATCTATTCCCATTCCCCTCTCCAGAGTTCTGCTGCTGGTTTGGATCCCCCACTTATGGAGCACGTGCTGTTATTTTGGATCGCGGGTTGCCCTGCGGGTGTGGTTTTTTGGTGTTGTTTTGTTTCAAGAAAAGGGAACCGTACTGTGGGCTTGGAGCTGTGTGGCCTGCACCATTGATTACTCCTGTTTCACTGCTCTGCACTGCCTAGAGACTTTTACTGTATGTGTGCAATATGTTTTTGTCATTCTAGCGGCCGGCCGGATGGTTGTAGGCCCATACCTGTAACTTTTACGAACTGCAATAAACGGTTTCAAAAAAAAAAAAAAAAAAACATATCTGTGAGACTTTTTTTAACATTGTTTTAATTTTTGCATTTTATTGAAAAGTGTCAAAAGAAACTCAGAGACGTATTGTTTTTTTAATAAAAGCAACATCTCTCAAAACATTGTTTAGCCCTCAAAAGGCATTCATAAAAACAACCACAAGAGGGCCTTGCTCTCTAACTGAGGTCTCTGCCTGGGTGGGAGCTCCCAGGCACCCTGTAGATGAATATGCCCGGGGTCTGATATTGATGCAGGGAGGGGGGTATGTAGACCCCACCCCTTCTATTAGCATTTTGCCCCTGGAAGATGGGGACCCAGCACCCAAATGAAGCTCATGGGGGGGAGGGTTATGGCGTGTGTCCCCTCCTCATCTTTAAAGGCATCGGCCTCGGGGGATTGTGTCACCGGGAGGGGGGCCATATGCTCCTGTTCCCCTTAACAAGTTATCGCACCAGGGTAAGGAGTCCCTGGTGCCCAATAGAGGCACTTGGAGGGGGACCCTTTATTTACAAATTTAGCCCCTGGGGCTAGTAATAACTCAGGAAGGGCCCCCCCCCCCACACACCCCTCCCTAAATATTTCAAAATAAGACCCCTGGCCCAACCTGGGGGGTCTAATTTAAAAATATATATATTTTTTCTTTAAAAGGCCTCAATTCCACTGGAGTCATAGGGAAATCCCACAAGATTGCGACTTAAAAATAAATATATATATATATATATATATATATTGTTCCTGGGAGTCTGACTTCCCCACAAGCCACAGGGAGGCAGGGTGCCCTGTCCCCTTATATAGGATTTTAAAATAAAACTCAGGACAGGGAACTAAGCCCCTGAGTCCTGTAATGGCTGCCTGCAACATATTGCCAATCAGAGCACTCATGTGGGAGCATAACTCCTGTTGGAGCAAATAGACTGAAGGGGAAAAAAGCCCTCTGAACAAAATCAGAATGCTCTACTTTTTAAATTTGGCTGTGAGTGACTCTCACTAGAGTCCCATGAATCCAAGTGTTCAGATATACAAATAGTTTTGTTCCTTAATATCTCAAAAACCTTTAAACGGATTTACACAAATTCACAAAAAGCATGCTTGCTAGACCAAGATGTAGCTTCCTGCAAAATTTGGTGTATTGCTTCTTAAAAAATTGAAAATACATGGGGAGTTTGAGCTTTGGGAGCCCCCTTTTTCCAGCCCCGCTTGTCGAATCACCCTGAAGCTTTCCATGCAAAAACTAGGTAAATAAAGTACTTTCGAAAAAAGTTTTGTGGCGCTTCGTTAAATGGCACATAAGTTATTAGTAATACAAAAAAGTCATTCCCTATTGATATGCTGACCTAACTATACCTACCCAGTGGCAGCTACCACTGGGCTATATCTATCTATCTATCTATCTATCTATCTATCTATCTATCTATCTATCTATCTATCTATCTATCTATCTATCTATCTATCTATCTATCTATCTATCTATCTATCTATCTATGTGTGTGTGTGTGTGTATATATTTATATATGTATGTATATGTAATATTAATCTTTTAAAATTGTATTAAATTATTTAAATTGATTAAATTATTTCTACACACAACTTTAACTGTAGTTTAAAAATGTATTATAAATTAAATTAACATATTTAAATGATTATTTAACACACGTTTAATTTAATAAGTTATTCTGCTCTAACATTTTATTAGTTCTTGGTTAATAACACATATTTAAAACTTAAATAATGTTCCTTATATTTTCTTATAGGGAGATCTTCATCATAGTGGAGGTGATCTCCACATACATGTGCAAATTTAGAAGTAATAACTTTACACTCATAAATCCTGTTCTAGGTGGCCACACCCCGTGTTGATTTTATTGAAACATGCATGACAAGAGAGGAAATGAAATGGTCAGACTTTTACCGGATTTTGAAGGAAGGAAAATATTAGCAAATTTCCATTGCATTACTGTACCTGATTTCAACGTTGACTTTGTGTGGATAAAACTGCATTGGCCAAGGCAAGTATTGTTTTGCCTTTAAAGGGAACAGGGAGATTCTTGCTTTCTAAAACTAGGAGCCAGAAATCACTAGTAAAAACACACCCGAAGAGGGCGATTTAAAACGACCAAGAAGAGATTCACAGAATGACCAATGAAGTTATTTGTGGGCTCGAAAACTGTTTGCTTATTCAATTAGTGGGGCTATTAAAAATTCAGGATGAAAAGAATAGTCTGGGTCTGCATTCCTCTAGCAGGAGTATGGCATTGCATCTCTCCCTCTATCTTTATCTTATCAATTATGTTTGTGGAAGTTTTTATAAAAAACTATCCTGAATTTTCTTTTAAAACACTATTTTAGTGTTCAAACTTTGGACTTTTTCACTGTTCTAAGGATTCAACGTTATTTATAGGAGAATACAAGTGACTGAAAAGACATAAGGAAAAACAAACATCTGCACATTTTTGAAAATTCTTGCACTGAAATTGCAGGAACAAAGACGGTGCGCAAAATGTACCCATATTAAGTAGTAGCTTCATATTTTGTGCACCGAGAACGCAGAAATTGTATTGTGGCTGCAGTACAATTATTTTCGTATCATTTTTGTAAAAGAGTCGCACTTGTACAATTTGGTAAAATGTTAGTTTTTACTGTTACACTGGAATAAATATTCACACTTTGGCATGAAATTTAAGAAATTGTTTGCTGTTGTGATTGTTTCACAAATGCCAAACTTAAATAGCCAGATTTTTGGGCTGATTACGATGCAGCCTGTAAATCGGAGCCGTCTGTAAATTGGAGCCTTCCGGGCCGCATCGTAATCGGCCTCTCGGTTTACTTTCTGACCGCCAGCATTGTAATGCTGTAAGCCAACTGCTCATTCCGGCTGGCTTCAGACGGGCTCAAGGAGCCCTTCGGTCAGTCGGAACTGGCACATAATCCCTAAGGGCGGGCCTTTCTGCCCCTGGGATTGTGATGCACGGTTTCCGACATGGACCATGCCGGCCTGTCTGACATGGAAACCATGTCAGAAAGAGTGTTCCCAGCAGAACTTCCTTAGATACTCAGCCTCCAGTCGGGGACCGAGGGGGCACCTATGGTCCCCCCTGTTGATCCCTGCATCTCATGGCAGGCACCCTGCACCCCGTGGCAGGCACCTTGAGGTGCCTGCCACGGGTTGCAGGGAGGGATGAACTGCACCTCTCATTTCCCTATGGGAGCATGTATTACGGCCGGTTTATGGCCGTAATGCATGCTCCCATAGGGAAATTTAGAAATGAGATGAGCAGCATTCGTTCGCATCCTAATTAGGCGGTCAGGACCACTGATCACAGGTCAGTCAGTCCGAGGACCGAGACGGTGTTGTGCGGGCTCAAGTCCGCCTGATATCGTAATTAGCCTCTTTCTCTTTAGAACAACTTATATGTGTTTTGTACACAAAATATAATGGTGCTACATACTCTCTCATTTCTAGTATCATTTACCCCTCTCCCTTCCAGGGCAATAACTCTAGGCAGATACCTCCATGGCAACGCTAAGAAGGCCTTTGTCTCCTTACATGATCATTCTTGGCTTTGAGACACTGGGCATTCACTAGGTGTGGATGCGCACCTAATAAAACCGCTCAGACTCACCACCACCCCAGCAGCATCGAGGGAGGAGCATACAGTTCTCCACCTGGCCTAACGTTAGGCAGTCAAACACACAAAATGTGATGCGAGGATGCGTGCAATAAGTCTAACCACTGGCAATTGCTTGGGTTAGCAATCCGACCCATCATTATTTGCCCACCATGCTACCTCAGATTAGACCCATCTACTTGCAAATCAATCTTCACCCAAAGTTCGGGTTCAGGGATAGCCTGACCTGGCAGTTCAGGATGGACTGTTCCCATGAGGAGCAGGGTCAAGAATGATTTGCATATGGCTGGGTCTACACTGAGGTGGCATGATGAGCAAAAGAACAATGGGTTGGGATGCTACCTTGAGCAATTGCCTGTGGTTAGACAAATTACAAGCATTCCTCCTATCATTTTTTGTGTGCTCACTAACCCTAGACTGCCTGAGTCCAGCTTGATGCTCTGACCCCTACCCCCTACCCCCCCCCCCTTCACTCCTGAGCCCCAGCAGCCCTCCAGATGGCAGTTTCCGTCTGCTGTGAGAAGGTTGAAAATGTTAGATGTGTTCCCTGAACTGGCGAAAAACACAATAAAAAGAAGCCATATTTTCTAGTCTGTACTGTTGTTCCCCATTCCATAGGGCAAATCTCAGAACTGCTCGATTTTGGTGCAGAGATACTGGGAGGAAGCAGAGGCTCTGGCCTCCCAATATCCTTGCAGTAATATCTAGCAAACTCCTAATGAAGTCCTCTTTGTCAGCAAATTTAGTTGACCACATTTAATGTGGCCAAGGTAAGGAGTTGCTCTCACAACTACTGTTGTGTGCACCGTTTGGAGCACTGACCAACCACTACTGAATGTATTGTATGCTCCCTTTGCACTCAATTGCAGTGTGCTAGCCTTAACAGAATATAAAACACAATACAAAGATGTTTGCATTATACCGTTCCAGAAAAGGTACAAATATACCTGCAGAGCTCAAGAAATAAACCCATCTTCTGAATAGAAAATTAATATGGAAAAATAACTGAAATATGGAAAAGGGGAAGATACCCACATTCAATTCCCCATCCTCTCATAATAATACAAATCCCCAGCCTATTAAGGGTCCCTTAGTCACCTTTCTGCCTCGATTTTTGTCTGGTCTCCCTTTATTATTCTTGGTAAATTTTACTCTTGTGAATAAAATTATGTCATAAATGAGTCCAAGGTAGTCTGACTGTTTGAGGGCTTGAGTTCAAAGTCCATGATATGTGATGCATTAGTGCTGTATCCTAAATAATCAGTCTCCAGCAGTGTGTGCTTCAAATACAAATTGAAATGAGACTGTATATTATAGGATTTTTGCCTTTCTCCTGTTCTTTGATGGTGAGATCCCCATGTATTTGATTGCATTTGCATGTAACTACTGTACCACTGTATTGCCTTGCATCTGTAAAGCGCTCTGATACCTCCGGGTCTAGCCAGCGGCAAACAAACCTTATAAATAAATAAATGCATATCACTGGACATAGGGAACTGAAGCATGTTATTAAACATCTGATGCATCTAGAAAAAGTAATGGTGCTAGAATGCTAAAGTTGTGATCGCTTCAGAAATAAGAACACCTGAATCCATGTCTTTAATCGCTCTTTTCAGACCACCCCAGTAACCCATGGTCTGTTTTCTATGTTGTTGCAGGTACTATGAGACGGGAAGTATTAAACCAGGAGTAATAGGAGGCTCAAAACCAAAGGTCGCCACACCCAAAGTTGTTGATAAAATTGCAGACTACAAACGCCAAAACCCCACCATGTTTGCCTGGGAGATCCGGGACAGGCTTCTCGCTGAGCGAGTATGTGACAATGATACAGTACCAAGTGTGAGCTCAATAAACAGGTAACAACCCAATGGATGGAGTTTCTGTACATGAGCAATGTGAATTGAAAATGAAAACAGTCATCAGTTTTGTAAAATGTGAAAATGCACTTTTCTTTGTTGATTTCTTTTTAGCGGATATCAAGCTACTGTTCTGAACCCTATGCATTTCTAACTCATAATTGTTTCTGCAAGTTTCAGACTGTCAGTGTGCCCTGATTGGAATGACAGTGGTCTTAATTGAATGCAAATGGCAAATTTTGAACTAGTGATAGGTTTAAGGCATGTTTTGTGATAAATACATTTTGGGCAGCAATAGCCAAGAACCTTTGGTGTAGCAGATGTGCATATACAATCTGTTTTGTTTTATTACAATTCCAAATTTCCTGTGACTGCTGGCAGGGCTGGACTGGGAACGCAAACCAGCCCTGGCAATTGCGTCGGATTGCCCCCCAGTGTTGGTGGTGGGAAACACTGCTGCTGCGCTTTTGTTACAGGGGGCAGATTTTGCAGCACTGCTGTAAAACCGGCCCCCAGTAACAAAATCGGCCCCCTCTGCTCCAAAACCGGCCCCCACCCTTCCGGCACACCGGGAAAATGCCAGGTGCCCTGCCGCGGTCGGTAGTAGGAGTAACTGCAGGGCGGTGACGTGGGGAGGGGCAGGGTGGGGGTAGTAATCTATGGATTACCGAGGTTTACAGGTAAGTTAAAATATAAATTAATAAAACAAATTTCGTTGCGTGCACTGCATCGCATTTGGGGATGCAGTGCACGCAACAAAATTTGCTTTATTAATTTATATGTAAACCTCCTTAATCCATAGTTTACTACCCCTCACCCTGCCCCTCCCCCTCCCCACGTCACCGCCCTGCAGTTACTCCTACTACCGACCGCGGCTGCAGGTGCCCACTACGGCCAGTCGGGCCCTGACTGCTGGTTTGTCAGTTCTCGACTTAATCCTAAATATTAGAACTTAACCGGGCAGGAAACCTTGCATACCTGAAAATGAAATTGTTGCCTCTGAATGAATGCTTAAAAATTCACTATATTTTCCTTAATTACTGAAGAATTTGTAAGCTTCCTCCCCACAAGCTTCTGTATTATGGGTCAAAAGTAACCTACACCTTAGTTTGAAAAGTAAGCCTGATTTATATAAAAGTCGCCAATCTCTTGATTCTAGGCATGAGCCTGTACATTGCTCGAGATGTATTACTTTACATGACTCTCAGAGGTTCAAGTCATATGTGTGCAGTACTTTGGAAGTTCTGTCCAGAAATGTATGTGAGTCACATACATTATTAGCACACATCTATTATCCTAACTCGAAATGCGTAGAGAGTGAGCACTGTAAAAAAAATCTGTACGTTTAGGGTTGGGAAGTATGTTTTAAGGTATCCAAATCAAATATGAATTGTTTGTTCGGCTCAGTTTTCCACAGCATATAACATGAGGCAAAACTTCATTAAAGGAGATGGACAACATTAGTTAACAACATTAAGTCCAATAGCACTAAAAGTATACTGTTATTGGTATATAATTAGGGCTCCCTGTTTTCCGTTTTTACTGATTTTTACAGATAAATACAGACAGAAAACATTTTTGGGGTGCCTGTATTAATTTTCAAATGTGGATAAAAACGGAAATTGGGTTTTGCGAGTAATTCTAAATTCTGTGACCCGTGACTGCCAAGCCAATAGCTGTGTGGGTTGATAGGAAAAGGGGTTAAAAAAGAAAGGCATTTTAGTAAGGAGGCTTTAACAGCAGTAGATGTACACAAGGCTGATACTGAAATTTGCATGTTTTCATATAAGTGCATTGATTTAACTTCAGTGGGTGTTCACAGCACTGAAACCTAGCAGGCATTCAAGCACAAGTGCATATCTATTGGTTAAATAAAAGTGGAAATTTACTAATTTCAGCTTCATTTTTTAACAAAGACCAAAATAAATATGGATAAATACAGATAAAATTAGCAAAAAATAAATATGGATAAATACAGACTGAAATGTCAAAAAAATAAATGCCATAAAATCGGGAGCCCTATATATAATGTATAATTACTGTACCAATAAAACGATTTTCCGTAATATGTGTAATCGCTGCAATTAACTGCATAGGCACTAGTTTTTCTTCCATCTGCAGTAAGACCGTATTGTTTCTTTTTTTGCCTTCAACTAAAGTTATCTCATAGTAATCTTCTTATGTGAACATTCTTGAAACAAATAGTGCAGGTCTCATATTCTATTGTGAAAATCAGCAGTCTCCATGACCTAATGGTTTTCAAGTATCAGTTTTGTAATTTTCATGGTTTGTTTCTTTATCACAGTGGCCCAGTGAAGGACATACAAATAACACATTTCTGTCGAAACTGGCTGGAAACCCGATCTAGAAGAGCTCTTCTAGTAACTCCATCTACCACCAGCAGTAAGCTGACTTACCAGTTACTAACAGCCGCGGTCGGTAGTAGGAGTTCCTGCAGGGCGGTGACGTCGGGAGGGGGAGGGGCAGGGTGGGGGGTAGTAAACTATGGATTACGGAGGTTTACAGGTAAGTAAACATATAAATTAATAAAAGAATTTTGTTGCGTGCACTGCATCCCCAAATGCGATGCTGTGCACGCAACGAAATTCGTTTTATTAATTTATATGTTTACTTACCTGTAAACCTCCGTAATCCATAGTTTACTACCCCCCACCCTGCCCCTCCCCCTCCCGACATCACCGCCCTGCAGGAACTCCTACTACCGACCGCGGCTGGTTACCAAGGGGCATATTATCAAGCCAGGCGATAAAATTATCTCCACTTTAGTGGCAGAAAACTGCCGCTAAAACGGCGATAATGGGCTTGATAATATGCTCTATAGAATTCCAATTGAAGCCCATGTTAAATGTGAAGGGCGTCTAACATAGGTTTCAATTGGAATTCCATAGAGCATATTATTAAGCCCATTTTCGCCGTTTTAGTGGCAGTTTTCTGCCACTAAAGCAGCGATAATTTTATCACCTGGCTTGATAATATGCCACTAAGTAAATAAGGGGCATATTATCAAGGTCCGGCGTTAAAATTATCGCCGCTTTATCGGCAGAAAACTGCCGCTAAAGCGGCGATAATGGGCTTGATAATATGCCCTTGAGAATTCCCATAGAAGCCCAGGTTCACACCAGAACATGGGCTTCTATTGGAATTCACAAGGGCATATTATCAATCCCATTATCGCCGCTTTAGCGGCAGTTTTATGCCGATAAAGCGGCGATAATTTTAACGCCGGACCTTGATAATATGCCCCCATAACCTCTGTAAAGTGATGCTCCCAGAATTGAGGGAATAACTAGTGAGTTATTGGTAGCAGAAAAGCTGCTCAAAGCATATTAAACTCAAACAGGTCCAAATACATTACCTTTAGCTTTTTAAACAGGAAACGTTTGTAAAGTTCTTAAGTTAGGTTTTCCGAGAATGTTCCATCTAGATAGCAGTAAGAAACTACTCTTTCGAAGGGACAATCACCCAGCCAGCAAGAGGCTCTTTTTCAGAGTTTTCCCAACCCTCATTATTCTCCTCTTGTTGACAAGAATCCCTGGGGCATTTTATCAAACCAGGCAATACAATTATTGCGCCTTTAGCGGCAGAAAACTGCCGCTAAAACGGCGATAATGGGCTTGATAATATGCTCTATGAAATTCCAATTGAAGCCCATGTTAGATGTCCTTCACATCTAACATGGGCTTCAGTTGGAATTCCATAGAGCATAATATCAAGCCCATTATCGCCGTTTTAGCGGCAGTTTTCTGCCGCTAAAGCGGCAATATTTTTATCGCCTGGCTTGATAATATGCCCCATATTTCTTTTTGAATAATTCCTGGATATTATATTAGAAGGTTCAAACGCATTTACACACAATTACAGACAGCCTCTTCACCCTCATACGACCAATTTTTATGGCCAGCAGATTTTGCAGAAGCAATGTGGTCATGTTTGAGCTCAAAAGCATGGGGTGGTGGGGCAGTATTCCGCCCCGCTGGAGCCTGTTGCCCACTTCCGCCTTGCCTGATAGCTATCCATTTGCTCTATTCTTAATACAGCATTGCAATTTTGAGTGAAGTTGTAAAATCAAGTGTAGCAGCCCACAAAGTATTCCTTGGTGTATGAGTTTCCCCCTTTGATCAGTCAAATGATGCTATGAAAACTGCAAAACAACAGTACATATGAAATTTTATCAAACCTTTTTTTTTTCTTCATTTTTCTTCACATCAAAAGCATGTTCCTGTCTTTCCTCACATACCATGTGAAAATGAACCTTATCGCACTTGTTGCAACTTTAACACCTGGATCATCGTGGTGCCATTACACAACTTGAGAACATCTGTGGAGAAACGGCTTTGTGAAACATCAGCTAATGTTGCATGTAGAGTTAAGCACTTCATCCGTGCCTAAAGTAAGATTCCCGCAAGGGCGGAAATCAAGATTTACGCACGGAAAAGGCTTTGAAATTCAAAGCCAAAGTCATTCATGGCTGCCTGTGACCAGAACGCCATGAAACACGATGCAAGTTTATAGAACGTAGGTATATTGCGAGCCACATATGCCCATACAGCTTATATGTTAGATACATGAGTTTGCATAGGACTGGAGGATGGAGGTATTTGTGAAGGAAGTTTGTTTATTGTTCATATTAGTTGTAACAGATGAGCAGCTTACACATGAGGACGGTTATGACACACGACACAATTATTGGGGTTTACATCATCTTACTTGATGCCTTGTCTGTTATATGTATGCATAGATGTTTATTCCCTCCAGATATTACACGCTGATATTTCTATTAGTCATTTACATTTTGAAATGCAATATAGCCTTGAGAATGTAATTTAAACAAACATGACGTACTTGTGTTCTGCAATCGATGTGAGGAAACTCAAAAACCAATAAAATTATGTTTAAAAAAAAAAGGAGTTCCCAGGTCATCCCCTGATCTCAGTGAGGATATTAGGGGTGGGCAGAGAATGCCCCCAAAAGTTACAAAAAAATCCTGCAAGCATAGCAAAACAAAAACAAGCATTGGCAAAGCCAATATATCAGCCTTGGCAGGCTAGTTCAGTGGGTGTTTTTGTTTATTATTTGATGTACGTCTCTGCTACAAAAATAAAAGGAACAAAACCTACACCACCGTCTAAAAATGGCTGCCATATGCTTGCAATAAAAACTTTGCAATTTAAAAATGGCTGCCTGTGACCAATGAAATGTACTGAGTTGTGCTGCGTTAGAAATGAAGATGTATAAAAGAAAATATTGCTCGCAGGCATTGTACTGTGAAAATAAAGCTAGCGTGGATTTTTCATGAATTGTGCGCATATACTTAAAGATAATAAATAGCATATCAGAAGAACAAAAATCAATGCCATTTTGTGAAACACGTACTCGTGGTTAAAAATCTATGGTCCAGCGCGCTTGTGTGGCATGTCTCCATTAACAATACCAAAGTTCGGTGATTCAAAGATGGCTTTGTCTATAGGCGTTCCCATTGGTAAATCTTAGGCCCACCACAGCCAGCAAGTCTCAAATGGAAGTTTACAGCCTTTTTCTATCTTTAAGAGCACGTGAAGGAGGAAAAGTACGTCAGATGAGTGAGAGCACCCATTACTGTGGCGCAGTCCTTCATCAGGATGACTTACAGACGTGGATGCTTACGCTGCCACACAGAGAGAATATGATTGACATAGTTGTTGTAATTGCAATGATGCTTTTTAACCTACCTTGAACTATCTGAAAAACAACATGGGTCAGCAGCATACGTAGCTGGCAATGGCACCTCACAAAAAAGCTTATGAAATCTAGATAAACTAAGGGTTTCTAAATGTTCAACCATGAAATTATTGATTGATTTTATAGATTTTTTGGGTGCCATTCACAAAAGTGTGTGTGGGTATGGGAATCTTTTACATATTCTTTCATGTCTTTGCAACTCAGACCCAAAAATGTCTGGCTCCCTATTAGCAGAAGTGCAAATAGGACTCAGTATTTTTTATTTGTACTAATTATAGATGAGTACTCCCTGAATGTTCCCATTTTATTTCCATCATTGACGTTTTTTGACAGCAATTCACAAAGGCATGAAAGAGTACCTTGGGAGTATTGTAATAAAGTTTATTGTAAAAGAGTCATTCAAATCATTACAGTCGAAATGATGTAAAAAAACTTATCTAAGTAAACGAACATATAAAATGACATGATTTTTTTATGAACAAGATGCAAGAAATGCTTTATACAATAATGCATGCAAGCAAATTAAATAAGAGAATGATACTTTAAAGTAAAATCATTCTACACTAAATACAGAGGTTAATACGGTTTAAAATGCGTCTTTCCTATTAAGAAAAGAACGTAAACGTTTTCTAAAAATAACTACAGGAGCACTTCCTCATTTACTCATAAATGCCTTTGTAATAGGCCCCAATACGTGAAAGAAAAAAAAGTACATTGACTGGAACTTGATTTATGGTTCAGTCCCTTTCTACTGTGAGTACCTGTTTAATCAATCAAATTTAGCTTTATTTGGTTTTCGAGAGAAAAAAACATAAAAGCAAAGCACCATAAAATAAAACATTAGTTAAAATCCAAACATTTATTAATACAGATAGAAATGTACATACAATACGAGAAGCATAAAAACCGATCAAGATGAGTAGACATAATTAATACAGTAAATACAGTACAATTAAAAAAGAGGATACCACCTCTGATCTCATGGGATACCAAGTCACAACTATTTCTCAGCCTTACAGCGACTTTCAGAAAACTAAATACATGAAAAATTATATCTCCCGGGAGCAACTATAGATGCATAAGGGCCGGTTGGACTTGAGAAACATTTGCCCTTTTACAAATATGGATAATATATGCCTTCAGCGACATTGCATACAAATTATAAAACATAGTAAAGTGCAGGGTATCCTGCAGAAACCTATTGTTGCAGCCGCAGGATGTAAGTTTGTGATCCCTAGTCCTACTGCTGGAATAGGCTAGCAAAAAGAGCAATAGGTCCAGACAAAACCTTGTTAGCAAAAAGCGATCATACCTACTTTTATCAAAAAGGAGGTATATCTCTATGGTTGGCACAGTTTTCAGTATGATATGTCGTCGGGCACAGGGCTTTGCTAGGGTAGACTCTCCTTTCGCCATGAACCTCTACCTAATGAACTATTCTTTCACCTATTCATGGTCAGCTTTACATATCCTATCTGGGGTACTAAATAAGTCTGCCCTGCCTAGACTCTGAAAGGAGTCCCTGATGTACTTAAGCCACGGAATATGAAGTGAGTAATCATATGTCCATCCACAGAGAAAGAGGGCAAAAGGCTGTGTCATCAGTTATGTAGCTCACACCTAGTTCTTCATGCACAGAGAATGTAGGGGTGCTTTGTGGGACGCAAGATGTCTCAAATTTTTTTTTCCCCTGACAGCAACTCAACAAGTTTAACATATTCCCAAAGTTCGCTCCAATAGACAATTTTTTTAATGCATTTGGCACAGTAAATCTGCAGTAGGGCCCCAGTGGGTCTACTACCCAGCCTTGAAGCAAAATTAAAAACAGCAACATTTGCCCAAATGAAATCCTCCTTCTTCCAAATAATAATGGGCTGCCAGCTCATTGCAGAATCAAACAGCAAGCCCAGGTATGAAAACACCCTAGTCTTTGGGAGAGCACCGTTCCCAAGATGAAACTTAGACGATTTTGTGGAGCGAGGACCGCAACCATCACAGTTAACTGATAGGTCCAGCTCCACTTGTGGACAGTCTGTTTTGTGACAGCCAGGGCTTGCTCCAGTTTATTAATGTACAAGTTAAACAGAAATGCGGCCAAAAAACAACCCTGTCTTACTCTTCTTTTAATATGGAAACAACATGTGCACTTTAGATCTTTAGAATAGCATACAGAGGCCTTGCTGTTCCTGTGAAGATCTCTTAAAACAAGACAATGTCCCGATCCACGCCTATGGACAGCATAATCTGCCAGAGTTTTGTTCGATTAACCCAATCGAACTCAGATGTGAGGTCTATGAATGCTGAGTGAATGGATCCAGGACGTGTAACAGTATATTTACTAAGGACCAAATACAGGTTCAAACACTGATCTACTGTTGACCTCTCTTAGTAAAAGCCGTACTGGACTTCGAATAATAAGTTATTTTCCTCCGCCCATACAGAAAATCTATCTAGGAGAATGCGCCAACAACCTTTACTGCTGAATCAAGCAAAAAAATTGATTGGCCTATAACAATGAGGGCTGTCCCCATCCCTTTTTTAAAAATGGTTACAATAATAGACTATGCCTTTGACTGTGGGGGGCCTGCTATCACTGGCGCATTAATAAGGGTGGTCAAATTTGGGGCCCAAACCACAACATCATTTATATAAAGATTGGGCACAATGCCATCGGGATCCTGGGGTGTTGGTCTTAGTTAGAGCCATAATACCCTTCTTGACTTTCTCAAGAGAGAATGTCAAAGTGGCTGTACCTTCCAGCTCGGTCTCGCTGTGTTCTGTAGGCACTGAGCTGGATATTTCCTCAAAATAAGCCTCCCAACAGCCTTCCACAATATGTGCCTCCAGGGATGCAGCCACTTCTGATACAAGAAAGGAACTATTAATAATGCCCCAGAATTTAGAACTACACTTCAGGGTACTTGCCTTAATCAGATCTGTCCAAGCCTCTTCCCTTAGGTTTTTAAGCCTAACCAGTTCCAGTTTATACAGTTTCCGACACTTCTTGACCAAGGCAGAATCCCTGGGATTCTTTAATGTCTTGGAGCATCCTGTGTCAAACAATCTAGGCAACATGTTAGATTTCCGGGCCGTGGATAATTCCAGTAAACTAGATACTACATTGGAAATCACAGAAAAGGCCCCCAAGATATCACAAGGGTTACTATTGTAAGATGTGCCAGTATCAAACTTTTTATCACAGTGGGAATACAAAGACTTATAGAAGTTATCAGGAGTTACCTGAGACCACTTAAACTTCCTGCCATTATTTATAGCCTATAGCAGAGACATACAGATAGTGACACACACTGGATTTTGTTCACTAGAGGGGTTCATCGGTATCATGATCTCAGATACACAAGGGAAGAAAGGTGCAGAGACAAAAATAAAACCTATGAAGGACTCGCTTCTCCTCCCTGTAAAGGTAGGGTTAATATCTTTTGTGTGTGGGCACATCTTATTCAGTGAGAAAACTAAGTTACATTAATTTAACAAGGCATTTAAACTTTTACCCTGCTGACAATGTTCCAGGTTCATACGGGCATAAGAAAGCAGCCTGAGACGTCAACGGCATTTCCCCTGGGGTCCCTAAACAATTGAACATTAAAAACACCGCAACCGAGAGGAGCCTAGCGCGCATCCAAGATGGCCGCGTGAGCACAGGGCTCCCCGGACCCTCTCTGCTCCTCGGAATTTATCCTGAGAATATCCTGACGTGGCTTATGGAATCTGGGAGATAAAGACCAGCTGAGCGTATATCTCTTTTCAAAACTCAAATCGGACCTGGGAATCCTGAGTTGTCGTCGTCGGAACTTTTGGGACCCACCCGACGGAGGTGACCGGGGTGAAGGTGACCCGAGGGACCGGGCTGCAATTGAACAACAGCGGCTTCAGCGCGGTGCCAGCTGCCGATCCACCACTTTCGGTTTCGGTTTTGCACTTCAGGAGACCGGCAGGGGGGTGCGTTCGGGGTGGAGAGGTGCTTCCTGGGCCTCTGCATGAGGTTTTCTTTCAGCTGCCACTAGAGCGCCTATCGCCTCGGACCCCCTATACCGACATTTTGTGGTCTTCTTGCTGGTGCCTTACACCTCTTGATTGGAGGTCCCCTCGGGTGACCGTGTTCACATGGGGGGCAAAGGGGGTCCCGAGGGCCGCAAGACCAAGGCTTCCCTCCGCGGGGGGGCAGTCCAGAGCAATAACATGGACCGCTACACCCAGGGCAGGGGGCCCTCTGGCGCTGCTGGCCTCCCCTCGGATACTGCGGAAGGAGGCGCGACCGCCACGACGGAACTATCCTTGCAGGACATTATGGGCGCCATTGATGGCATCAGGGAAACCATCGCGACGCAATATGAGGCCCTGGCCCGTAAGATTGACACTGTCGCGATCGATGTCACCCTGATCCGGGCCGACCTCTCCAAAACTAACGAGAAGGTCCAGGCTCTCGACGCACGGACCTCCACTCTCGGTGCGGATGTGTCGGATCTGCGGGCCGCGCTTGGAGACATCAGGGTGGTTAACGACCATATGGCCCGGCGGCTTGAGGACTTCGAGGGACGGGCCCGACGCAATAACATCCGCGTCATAGGTGTACCGGAGTCCTCTGACGGCCGCCCGGTTGACCTCGTGGTCGAGGAACTTATCCTGAAGCAGTTGTCCTCGGCTGGCCTAAGTAAGTTCTTTGCCGTGGAGCGGGCCCATCGAGTTCCGGGCGGTCGGCCACGGCCGGGGGCCCCCCCGAGGCCTATCGTGGCCAAACTGTTCTACTACAGGGACCACAACGCTATTCTGCAGGCCTCACGGACCCACGGCCCGGTTCGTCATGAGAACTCGACCATCAATTTTTACCCGGACTTCACGCAACTGGTCCAGAAACAACGGATGGGATTCCAAGGGGTGAAGCGTCGTCTCCGTGAGCTGGGCCTAAAGTATTCGATGCTCTACCCTGCAAAACTCCGAGTGGAACATGGGGATCGGACAGCCTTTTTTGACTCTCCTGTGGCTGCAAGTGACTGGCTGGACTCTCTGCCGGACGGAGGTGGCCGTCCCGGACCCTCTGCGGGCACCGCAGGTGATGGGTCCCCTTTAGAATGACTTTTGGTCCTTGATTTTGCCCTTTTTTTGCACTGTACAGTCGGGTCTTATTTCATTTGCATATTGTGTTTTACCAGGACCAGTGAGGGGGGCGGGCGGGGACGGGTCCCTTACCTCCTCTGGGTTCTTTTCGTAGAATGGGGTTAGTGGGGCGACAGGCACACTGCAAGTTGGGGGGGTTTTTTGGCCCGCAGGGGTGCAGGGTGGGGGGAGTTGGTCCTGGGGTGGGGTTGGGGGGGAGGAGGGTTTGTTTTGCTGTGTGTTTTTTGTTTACAGGGCGAGGTACTGATTTTTGTCCTCATTTGGGAACTGTGCTGCAGGCTGGGGGACCCTTGATCTATTGGGGGGGATGGGGGGGGACGGGTTGAGGCTTATGTCATGGAACGTCAATGGGTTGGGGGACCGTATCAAGCGGGGTGTAGTACTGCAATATTTGCGTCGTTTGACTCCTGATGTGGTGTTTCTCCAGGAGACGCATCTGGTGGGCAATGTTTGTCATGCAATGAACAGGGGAGGATACCGCCTCGTGGCCCATTCTGGTTTCACAACTGGCTCCAGGGGGGTGGGCATTCTGCTGCGAACCTCACTTCCGGTGGAGATCACTAAGATAGTCTCGGATGACAGAGGGCGCTATGTGTGTTTGATTGGGAGGTGGGAGGGGCAGCCCCTTGCCCTGGTTTCAGTTTACGTCCCCCCGGGCCTCCAGAACTCCACCTTCACCGACTTGGGTCGAATGCTGCTTGACCTTCCGGACAGCCTCCTGCTCATGGGCGGGGACTTTAATTCTGTGGTTTCGGGTGAACTGGATCGTCACCCACCAAGGACCCTCCCCGCTGCCCAGGCATGGCTGGGTGGGATGCTGGAGACCTTCGGCCTGGTGGATAGTTGGAGATTAATGCATCCGACCCAATGTCAATTCACCTTTCACTCGGGGGCGCATGGGAGTCTCTCTAGGTTAGACTACTTCCTTATGCCCGCGGCGCAGACTGGTCGGATTCGAGAGGTTAGGCACCTGGCGCGGGGTATCTCCGACCATTCTCCGCTGTGGCTTGTTTTTGACACCGGGCCGCGGTCTGCAGGGCGGATCGCTCCCATTAACCCATGGTACCTGCGAGACCCTACGACTCGTGACAGCCTGGTTAAGGCTATGGACCAATACTTCCTGGATAACGAGGGGTCGGTGTCTTCTGCAATGTCCCTGTGGGAAGCCTTTAAAACCGTGATCCGCGGACACGCCCTTTCCCAGATAGTGGTGGCTAAGAGGGTCAAGAGTGAGGCAGTGGTGAGGCTGGAGACTGACATCTTGGGGCTGGAGTCGGCCTTGGAGGCGAATGTTACTCCGGACGGGCTCCATGCCCTCAGCCTGAAACAGTGTGAATATAGGTCCCTGGTCACTGACGCGGCCAAAACTATGTATAGGGAGCAGCAGGGTCGACTGTACGATGCCGGGGACAAGGCGGGAAAGTTGATCGCGTGGCTGGACAGGAAGGAGAGAGTGAATCGTGTGGTCCCGGAGTTGCGTGCTGCGGATGGTGTGTGTGTGACGGAGCCTGACGAGATTGTGGAATGTTTTGCCGACCACCTCCGGGCTGTGTACTCCCCAGTGACTGACAGGGATGAGGACGACTCTCGCCTTCTACTGAGGGATATCGCCGTGCCCTGCCTGTCCGTTGAGGACCGTGAGCGGCTGGACGCCCCCTTGTCGGTGGATGAAATAGCGACCGTGATCCGCTCCCTTCGCTCGGGCAAGGCTATGGGTCCCAACGGTCTGCCCATTGAGCTATATAAATTGCGCCCTGACAAGCTTGCGCCCTTCCTCAGTCGCATGTTCCGTGAGTCTCTGGCGGCGGGTTCCCTCCCGGCCGATCAGCGTTTGGCCACGATAGTCGTTATCCCCAAGGAGGACAAGCCGCGAGATCGCTGTACTTCTTACCGGCCTATTTCACTGCTAAATGCGGAGCCTAAGATCCTGGCGAAAGTCCTTGCTAATCGTCTGTTGAGCGTAGTGTGCGATCTGATTCATCCGGACCAATGCGGATTCATCCCGCATCGTAACACCGCTCTTAACTTGCGGCGTCTTCATGGCGCCCTTGCCAGGGCGGAGCTCCTCTCCGAACCGGCCGTGCTGGTTTCTTTGGATGCCACGATGGCTTTTGACACCATCGAGTGGCCATTCCTCTGGGCTGTCTTGGCTAAATTTGGCTTTGGGGAAGGATTTATTGGCTGGGTGAAGCTTCTGTATACGGGACCCATGGCTCAGGTGGTGGTGAACGGGCGGGTCTCTCGGCCCTTTGCCCTCGGCAGGGGCACGAGGCAGGGATGCCCGTTGTCCCCTTTGCTCTTCGCTCTCGCCCTGGAGCCACTCGCGGCTTGGCTCCGCTGGGAGCCCTCGCTTCGAGGGATCCGGTGGGCCCCGGGCTTTGAAGATCGGGTTTCGCTGTATGCGGACGATATTCTCCTATATCTCACCTCACCGCGGCAGTCGCTCAACGTCCTCTTTGACGTTCTGACTTCCTTTGGGAGTAATTCGGGTCTCACGATCAATTGGTCTAAATCCTGCGTCTATCCGATCTCCGGTGGTCCTCCACTCCTACCGCCTCGGCTTCCGATCCAGGTATCACTGAGCGGCTTTAAGTACCTGGGGATATACGTTTCGCTGGACCCGGTGGCTCGCTATGAGCTGAATCTCCTGCGTCCGCTTCGGCGATTGCGAGAGGATACGGCCCGGTGGTGCAGGCTCCCCCTGTCCCCGCTGGGTCGGGCCGCGCTGTTCAAAATGATGTCCCTTCCCAGGTTCCTCTATGCACTCCAGAATTCCTTCGACGTCATCCCAGTGGCCTACTTTCGGGAGGTAGAGAGCCTGCAGAGGAGACTGGTGTGGGACGGGCGGGCGCGTATTGCTCTTGCTAAGCTTACTCTCCCCTGGTATGACGGGGGCATCGCGCTTCCCGACATTCGCAGGTATTATTGGGCCGCGCAGCTTTCGGCCATCAACCATGCCACGTATGCGCCTGGCCTGAACCCGGCGTATGAGATGGACAAGTTCCTGCTTCCCGGCGGGGACTATAACAGGGCGCTGTACTCCCGCTCGGCTGGCCGGACCCTTACGGGTCCTACTAAGATCGCTGTGCGGACCTGGAGGGCCGCCACTGCGGCCACGGGCTGGGGTGAGCGACTGACATGTGCTACTCCTTTGTTTGCCTCCGATCGCCTGGGGAGCCTCTGGACTACGAAGGGGTTTGACCAGTGGGACACGATTGGTATCAGCAAAGTGGGAGACCTGTGGCATAAGGGCGCGGTTAAGATTTTCGCGGCTCTTCAGGCCGAATATGAGCTTACGGACAGGGAGTTCTTCCGCTATGCCCAGGTTCGACACGCCCTGCTCTCGGTCTTTGGAGAGGGGACCACGATCCCGGTTTCCTCGCCCCTCGAGGACCGCATACTTGACGGACATGTCCCGGACAGCACTATTTCTTTAATTTATAAGAAACTGATTAATCATCGGGCTGACCTCTTGGTGCGCCTTCGGGAGGCTTGGACGGGGGATGGGGTGGAATTGGACGACGAGGACTGGCAGTCTGCACTGTCGTCCCCCAAAGAGGTCGCCATTCCAGCCCGTCTCCGGTTGGTACAGCTTAAGATTCTTCACCGGGTGTATGTGACGGGTCCTCGCTTGGTCTCGATGGGATATTCCGACGATGGGCTCTGTAAGCGGGGTTGTGGGCTCAGTGCCACCTTTCTCCATATCCTGTGGGAGTGCCGCGAGGTGGCGGACTACTGGCGCCGGGTACATACGGTTATGGGACAGGTCACTGGGGTTGTGCTGCTGCCGGAGGTGCGTCGCTGTGTCCTGAATGTGTGGGAGCCCAATGATTATAGCGCGGCTCAGACTCGGTGGGCGGCCCTGGGGAACATGATTGCCAAGAGAGATATAGCGCAGCTTTGGGGTGCCCAGCGGCCGCCCACCGTGTCAGTATGGAAGGAGAATATGGACTGGTGTATGTTCAGGGAGAAGACTGTGTATGTTGCCCGTGGTAAGCCGGGGGCATGGGGCAGAATCTGGGGGCAATGGAATGCTTATCGCGGGGGTATCTGTACGCCCCCCCTGGTGGACACCGATATCGCCATGTCCCCCTGACCCTTGACGGTTCCGGGCACCTTTTGGAATGACTACATATGGACGTTCAGTTCCCTTGGCCCCCCCCCCCCGTCCCCAGCCTCCCGGTACTCCTTCCTTTCGTGTGCTGCTTAATGGTCTGACCTGGAGTTCCCCGGAGGAAGCCTGACCTGCGCCGTTTGTCTTTATGCCTCGCCTTTTGTTTTTCTTTTAGTTTTCTGTGTTTGTTTGATCTAAGTCTCCTGTGCCTCTAGAACTATCCGGACTCACTACGGGGCCGACCCCCGGGAACCGACTGCAGCTTTGATAAATGTATATTTCATTCTGTACTTAGCGGCCGGCCCTGGTGGTTGTAGGCCCGTGCTTGTAATCGAATTATTGTTCAATAAAAACTTTAAAAAAAAAATAAAAAAACACCGCAACCATAATATTCACCAAGACATTTTGGAACCTTTCAAGTTTCTTAAAAGCAAACCCAGAATTTGAATGTTACAAACCTCTTGAGGATGGATTTAGCATTATAGAAGTTCAACAGTAACAACTTGCTTGGGCCAGCAGTAGAAAATAATAAAGTCTGCAAGATAGGATCTCCTGCAGATAGCACGTGGAACCTCCCTTTGATTGCCAGAGAAACAAAAATAATAAGCCCCTCCTTTGGTCTGCCAGCCCGTGATTCAGACGCTGAGGGGGAAAAGTTCTTATAGTCCTCTAGGAAATAACAATTCTCAATTGCCCAAGTCTCCTAAAGACAAATCACTGCAAACCCTCTAATGAAGATCAACCGCTTTTGGTCATTAAACTTGCCCGCAAGACCAGCGATGTTCCAGCTAATGAATTTGCACACCTTGTTGTTAGAGTCCAATGGGGCATTGAGGTGTAGAGTTTGTCACCAATCCCACTGATTGTTCCTCCCCAACCAGTCAATCACAGTCATCCAGACCCGGCAAGGAGGCAAATCTGTTTGAGCCGGGACATGACGTTTCATGATTTGCCACCGGTCGGGCTGTAAGATGCGGTCCTGTGATCTATAAAAGAAACCCAAGATGAGGGCCTGGATGGAAGTTACAAGGTCACTGGGGAGTGGGTGGGGGGGTGTCTGGGGGGGGGACTCGATATGTGAACTACTAAAATGTATAATTACACCGTCCTCTTCAAAGGTTTTCTCAGCTTTACCTAACCAATTTACTTAGTGTACCATGTTGATAAGTCCCCCAATGCTGATTTCAAGCCCAACCAATGCGTAACGTTGTTCTTCAATTGGTAGAAGCTCCCTGAAGTGTCTGCCGGGATTGGTGGCATGTTACCCAGAACAACATAAGGCATGGATTCATGGGGTAGGTTAAGAGTTACAGGTTTGGACATGGGGGGCGTCAACTCACACCCGCAGACGAGTCTCCACAGCTCCTGGATGTGGCGGCTTGTATTGGGTCTAGGTTCCGAACACTGCCCCCTCTGTCCTTTCCTTCCCCTGTTGATCTCAGGAGAGTAGTCTTAACCCCTACATCATCTGGTTCCATTTGGAAAGATCTACTTCAGTTGCTGCTGGGCGCTGGCATATAGGCTCCAATTTAGCATCCAAGGCTGCAATTATGGCATAACGGAAGGAGATCATTAAAGCTTTCATGTTAACTTTCTTCATCAAAGAGGGGTCATTACCCCTAGGGAACTGATTCGTGTTGACCCATGGGCGCCTAGCTTTAACGCTGACCTCCAATCTTTTTCTCTTTCCTACCAGTTTTGGGCCCTTTTCCAAATAATCTAATTCTTCCAGGGCGATAGGGCCTACCAAATTGCCAGGGTCACAGTGCCTTACAGATGGGGAAGCCTCTAAAACAACAGATACTGATGTTGGACCTCATGACCTCTATCCAATGGGGGCGACGTTATTATAGACCCATGAGCCTGGTCTAAGGGAGCAGGTGAGGACACACTAGGTAGTTCAGGAAGCAAGGTATCAGAAGGGGAAATAGATGGTCTGCGGGCAGCCAATTCAATCTTTTTGTCAATGATACCCACGGCTTGTTGCAAAAAGGCATCCATGGTAGTATCAATGTCAGTAGTGGCCTTAGAAGCACCCACAGGAGTCTTGCGTTCTCCCATGGCTGACCCCCTGACATGACCAACCAGAGTCCAGTTGGCCGGAATTTAGCCCATGAGCGTTGCTACTAATGCGCCTCCTGCTCCTTAGAGGACAAGATTGATTAAACAGCTTCTCGAATGCTCCCTTCTCACTCCTCACACAGGCAAAAGATTGTGAGGGACAAAGTACCAGAAACTCGTTATTAGAGGCAAACCATGCTTTATGCCAACTTGCAAGAAAGTAGACAAGCAAGCCCAAGCAGCAAGTACATTAGCAATACAAAGGAGTAAAATATAAGTCTTCTACCAGAGAGATCTCCTGCTGGCAGGCTGTAACAGGCTACTAAGGACGGAAGCACAAACTCTGTCGGCGCACCTCAAGCTGGCTCGAAGACACGTCCACTTATTGCTATCCACATGAGAGAGGAAGAATGGACCAGCTAATGCAAGAGACATGACACCACCCATACGCTGGCCAAGAGGGAGGGCCCAGTGCAGCCTCTTCCAGGCGCAGACGGGCCTGCCCTTGGCCCATTCTTCTCCCAGGCATGGCCTACACACGTCCCATGCTGCGGAGGGAGCCTTTCAGCACACAGCACGAGGGAAATGGTAATGTGCTTCTCTTCCTTCAAGTCAGCAGTATTATGTGACACAGAATCCCCAGCAAGACTCACAGTCCGCCAGACATCCTACACCACGGAGGGTGCTTTTCAGCGTGTGGCATGGTTGAACTTGTCATGGACCCCTCCTCCTTCTTGGCAGCAGAAGTATGGGACACAGAGTCCCCAGCAAGGCTCACAGTGCACCAGACGTCCCACTCTGCGGAGGGCGCTTTTTAGCGCATGGCTTGGTGGAACTGGTCACGGGCTCCTCCTCCTTCAAGGCAGCAGTATTATGGGACACAGAGTCCCCAGCAAGACTCATAGTCCGCAAGACGAACCTGTTGAAAAGAGTGCCTAGTTTGTTGTTCTTTTTTTAAATTAGACTTTTACTTCAAGACAAAATATAGCATATGTGTAAACCTACCAAAGGTTCCTGGGTCCACTTGCTCAAACTTGTTAGGTCTGGCAAAGCCAAAGACTATTAATAATACACAGCGAGGGGCTTTGGGTCAGCCCTTTCTGTTGTTGACTTGGGTGGCTCAACTCATTTTAGCCATTGTCTGAATAAAGTTTATTTCACATTTGGATCAGCCCGTAAGAGTACGGGACAGTTTTACATTTCCATTTTTGCCTATGTCTGGTAAAAAATTAGTCCATCTAACGGATCGCACATTTAACCCTAGCACCGTCTCCTCCACCTTCTCACAAAGGGCAAATGCCCATCCACCCTAGACAGATGCCCTAACTCCTCCAATAGCACAGTCTTTCTCCTACCAGGAACCAACATTGGCCTGTGAGAGGAATCTCCTTATGCAAGATGGCAGTGTCATGACTTCGACTGCGGCCATGTTACATGTATGGATTCCTGTTAAAGGTCAAGGGAGATCCATCACACTAGATCTGCCTGTGCTTCCTATTCTCTGACACTGTCAGCATTCCAAAATGCAGGCACATGCTCAGAGGAGAGAAAAACATAGTGAGGCAGTACGAGACACAACATTGAGTGCTAGCATACTTCCTTATCATGCTTGCTCATTGAGAAATGGCCTTGTAACCTTAAAGATAACTAGACATGTATCCATGCATGCTCAGTGTGACATGAGAATTCTGACATTACCCATTAGTAGACACTTATAAGCACTTTCTTACTGAGATATAGTTTAATACGTGGTTTTAACACATGCCATGAAAATTGTCAAAGTAGGATATTGGTAAAGTGCATAAACAGGTACTGAAGAGTGCGGGCACTCCTCATCTGCAGTCATTTACGCACGCGCATTGCACAGACACTACTTCTGTAGATATTGTCAGTGTGTACTTCTACCTCTGCTTTCAGAAGACTCGATATTTGAAACAGACTCCTTTTTGTGAGCATGGGATAGCCCCAGAACCCCTTTCTCTGCAGTGTTGGTTCTGAGATTTGGGCATTCAACGTAAAGAGATTGAGCACCGTCCCCTGCTGATGACCATCTACTCGATTGACCTTTTACCATGAGTGCACCAAGCAGTATTTTTCCAGTCAGCGGCAATGCCGGGAGTAATTCTGTAAAGAGGTGATTTTCTGTAGGGCTGTGAGTGGAGTGTGAGCTGCCACTTGCTGCCTTTGACAATAAATATCGGATGTAGGACGTTTTCACACATGTGTTTACAACACATGCCTTTACATTGCGGGCAATACAACGAATGCATTGTTACCACGCGTTCCATTACAACGCAAATCGTTACAATGACTTGCTTTAGGGAAGCGCTGGAGCTTGGTATAGTATATTTTACTATTCCAACTCCAGTTTGTGCAGCAGTACGGAAGGTGTTCGATTTTAAATCCAACAATGAGTTCCCGAAAGCAAGTCGTTGTAATGACTTGCGCTGTAATGCAACGCGTGGTAACGGCACGTTCGTTGTAGTGCCTGCATTGTCCAGACAGTAGGGGCAAAGAGGGCAGGTAGGTCGATGATCACTTGACCAGTTGCTGGAGTCCCTTGAGAAATGCTGAATGTGCATCACTATTCAATGAGGGTTCATGAGTTGGATACATCACATGAGCATTGCTCAAAGAATTAAGTGGTTGTTGCCTGAGTGCGCGCATGTGTGTACGGTTGTAGTCGGTGTGCATAGGGATGCCCATATGTGCTTTTCTGTTTGTGCATCAAAAATATCACACACCAATATACGTCCTTTAAAACAAAGCAGACATTTTGGATCCGTCAATGCATGTTTTATGTCTAAATCAAATTATACTTGCAGAAAATTCTACATCACCTAGTATTGATTCACCTAGGGAATAGGATGATGGCACTTCCATGCGAATTACGCAGTCTTCTCTTTTTTGGGGACTTGACCAAGATTTGCAAGACATTTTCCGCGCTTATTTTCTCCTCTAAACGTACACCTAAGTGTCTGTCGCTGGTTCATGTGCTTCAGAAAGTGCAGCAACATGCATGAAAACCAACTCTTTTCCGAGGATGTGCAGAGAAAGAGGTTTTACATGGACAATGTTTCCATGAGACTACAAAGTGAATTAAAATGCATGTTTACGTTTTGATTCCTTCTTTGTTCAATTCTCCTTACCCTACAAATGCAGATTTTCTGCAGTGCAGATGTTAGACCCAAAAGTGCACATCAGATCTACATAAATACAGAGCATTTCAAAGTTTAAATTCCTAAGCTCATAGGAGGAAATGGCATCCATTGTTTTGTGGATTTTCACATTCTCCTTCTATTACACAACTGTAAGGGATACTCACGGGCTTCAACAGAGGCCCTCTACTGCGGCACTGGTGAATTATTCTATCATTGTAATAAGGATGGTTCCAATACAACATTGATCAAGTTGCCACTGAATTTGGTAGGAATGTAGGGCCAACGTGTCAAATTTGAACCATTCTTTAATATCAAGAAATTATCATTAATCACTCAGCTAGTAATTGAAGATAATCTCTCTGTTTCAGTGATCAACAGTACAGGCTTACTAAGAGACAGCCTATTGGGCTATTTGCAGAATATTGCAATTGCTCACTGAGGAAACAAATATCACTTTTGTGATGATGTTAGGGACCAAGAATGATTAAGAAATTCATTGTAAAATATAGCAAATATTTTTGCTTCATAAACTAAAGAGACCATATGATGAGGTAGTCATAGCCCTTTCCTATACCATGAGTTAAGATTAAAAATTACTCACCGCTGCTATTCACTTCATATATGAGCAGCTGCTGGGGGATATCAGTAGAAGGCATGGCATCTCATGTCATTAGTATGCTAATGACATACAAATGCATGGTTTGCATCACAACAGTCCTGCATGGGGGAAAACAGTTAAAGTTCAATCAACACCAGTCAAAGTTAATTAAAAAAAAGGTTTAATGTAAAGACTGATATCGTTGAAGGGTGAGTGCGCCCTCCCATTAAAAACTGATTGGTTCATACCTGCCCTTTGTGGGCAAAGATGAGTTTTCTTTGCCTGTAAGATTCATTTGAAAATCTAGATTCCATCTTACACTGAGTGCCCTAGGGGCATAATGACATAGTGCACCCACTTTCTGTGCCCCCTTGGTACTTTGGCTGAAGATGCTGGCACAGCCTCTTCTGTAACATACATTGTGCCGGTACTACATGTGGGTTGACACGATCTCAAGGGGGTGTTCCCACATCTCCATGAAAATGAAGAACCACTTTGCCTCTGGGTCACTCCTATTTTTCAGACACAGTCACACAGGCAAAGGAGCTCTTAGGAGGTGCACTAACTGTGCAAGGAAAAGAAGTGGTGCGGAGTCAGTGCGCTCTCTGAGCCCCCCCCCCTTTATTTGAGGAACACATAGACATCCCCCTTGAGACGGGTGCAGTGGTTTACTGCAGCCAGCTGCAGAGGGAATCTCTGCCCCTCTTTGATGGCCAAGTTCAGTTGCCACCTACAAAGTGAAAAAGGATTGGCTGCTTGAAACTAATGTCTACATGCTGCCCCGCCAGTGGTCCCTCGGGCTGAACCTGTACTTTAATAGGGCTCATTGTCCCAGTCTGCTCCCAGCACACCCTTTTAATCTGCACACCACTACTCAGACCAGGGACATGTATATAACACAGTCCCAAGGTACCTGCCAACATTAAGTATGCTGATTACGCTGACAGGCTGTAAACCACAACTCTCTGCCCAGAATCTGAAATCACTAGTTCTTGCTTTCACATCAACACACCTAGATGATACCCACTCATAATTAAAGCTCTCAGTTGTCCGATTTAACTGATTTGTACAGAAAAATGAAGACAGAAAACAGTGTGTTTCCTGTCTGTATTTATTTTTAAAAATGAAAAAATACACATAATTTGGCTTCTTTTGAGTGACTCTCCATGCCACAATTAACGAATTTTAGGTCAATTGCCGTACAAATTGGCAACATGGGGAATTAAAAAACGTAACGCTATTTGCTTAAATCACTGCATATCTCAATATTTAATTGAACTATTATTGTAAACTTTCATGAGGGTCTATTATTTTATTGTTTTTGACTGTGTATTGTGTTACAACCTGAGGTGCACGTTTATCCATTAAATAAATGCATATATATATGATTTATCACTTCATATGTTAACTGAACAAAATATAAATGTGAATAAACTCTATTATGATGGCCCAAAAATAAATATGGATAAACACAGATGATAATGTTTGAAAATAAATACCATTAAACTGGCAGCCCTACTTAGAATGTGAAAAACACTAATCAAACGGTTGTCGAGTATATCAAAAATGGCTCTTACTGTGCTAACATAAGTTTCCTTCTTCAAGATCACAATGCCAACTTTAATCCGATTTCTTGTGGCCTTCAGTTAAAAATACAAATAAGCAATTGTTTTTCTGGACCCTCTGCTAGATCTTTCCTTATTTGCAAATGGGACTGATGTTCTGGAGGGCAGAGGTGCGCTTCCTATGATCTTGAAGGTGTCTCTGCCTACTTCCTCTAAAGATTCTGTATCCTACTTTTGTACAGAGAGCTTCTGTAGTCTGGCTTCTTGTCTGCAGACTGCCCCCCTTATGGACTCAGAATATCACAGAAAATGAGTTCTTACATGCCAAATGTAGGATCTATACTTACCTATATCTACTTAACCTCAGTCTTTGGGTCTTCAATATTTTGTCCACAATAGTCGGGTAGAACGATGTATCTGTTGTTGACATTTCAGCATAGAATCTCCTTGTCTTCCTGAGGCATCCTTCGGTTTTGCCCCCTTGTGTTTTCCATGATCTTTCCATTTACCATTATTTTGATTCTTGCAACAGTCTATCCTGCTCCCCCATCACTTCCAGTGATGCTCGATTCTGTTGCCAGGGATTGTTATGGGATTGGTTAATGAGCCTTTTGAAATTTAATAATTCACTTTTAAGGCTTTCAGTGAGAATAAAGCATTCAGTGTGTATGTTACTGAACAACCACTACTTTTTGTAGTAGGTTGGCATACGAAAGTGTGATAACTCACAATAAAACTTTGTAATTGACAGCCACTGTGTTTGTTATAAGGGAGCAATAAACAAACAAAAAATGTCTAGAAAAAGGAATGTCTCCCATAAAAATTATAACCTTTTTGTTACGGTATACCAATTTATTGCCTGTGTACTTTTTGGTTTGCAGATTTATGACAGAGTGTAATTGCTGCACTTGCAGATTTATCAAGATTCATAAACTGAGGATTGTAGCATGCAGTACACAACATCAAGGATTCTGAGATCTTGAGATCTTAGAAAACACAATACTAGTATGAAACACAATGCAAATGCATTTGTGCACAAAGTATGCCATGACATCCAAATGCTTTCTCTATGTGCAATCAAAAAATACCGAAGAAATACAAATACCTCTTTTTCTTTTTCAATTTCACATTTCACTAAATTATTTCACATATATTAGTGAATTTTTCTTCTTAAGGCATGTGTCCTTATAAATAGCAGCAAAATTAAAATCTTCAAATATTTGTGATGAAGAAGGAGTAGTCACTAGATTAATTAAGAAATAGGCCTTCCCTAGAATGCTGACCTATTATGTAGGTAACAAAGAAGATGGTACATTTGTAGACACAGATCCTAAAGGTCTATGCTTTAGTTAAATTCCATTGAGCAATCAATTATTTTTTTTACTACATCTTAATTCCAAGGGATGAAACTTAATATCTTCAAAGTCCAGAATATGCTGTATTGTTAACTTTTACCACAAGGGGTCGAATCACTTCACTGATGAACTAACTTAGCGCAGGATAAATACAATTTTTAACAATTGATTGATAATGTATGTTTTTCAGAAAATTGCTTCAGGTGCCGTTCTTAGGTCTGAGATGTATTAATTTAGTCATTTTTATTTATTGACTTGCATAGCCTTAGGCAGTGGGTTGTGTTTCTATGGTATGATTTATATCTGTGCATCCGTTTTCTTAACTTTCATTGTGCCCTTTGGCTTTACCTGCTTCTCTATATATGAAATACGACTTTTATACAGACACTTATCCTCCTGAATGACCGGTATCCTTTCACTGATGACTCTGTTGGCCAAACTCTTACATAAACTCCCATTCAGGACGGTGTTACTGTTAGCTCTTCTTTTTTTGGACTTTGAGCATGAGTGCCTTTAAGGGAATTTGAATTTTTGTTCCTTTAAATTCAAAGATTAAGACAATTAGGTACCTTTCTTTAGCATAATGTTTTAGGAAAAAAATACCAAACCCAGATTGGATGTTTGGTTTTAGTACAACAAACTATTCTTGAAGGAATAGGTGACGATCATTTAAACGCATTTAACATTTCTCCGAGAGTGACCTTACGTATTTTTAATGAAAGAACACAGCGATCCATCTATTCAAATATTAAAAGATTTTAACTATTATAATTCAGTATTATTTATATTTGTATATTATGTATTTATACATATGTTTTGCATTAACCAATACTAACAGGAAAAAGGCAGTCGAGATTTTTACCTTAGAAACACGTATGCCATTCTGCAACTCTGCTAAATTGGCACCAACACTTAGACTGTTACTATTTTCAAAATAATTCAATTTAATTGTTAATGGCAGGCTGAACCCCTCTGTGGAGAAAATTGATCAAAAAAGAGTCTTGGCACATTGAGAGCTCACATCTAGAGAGAGTGAAAAGCTTTAAATTCCTGGGTGGTACCTGGATGAAACGGGCAGTAAAAGGGCACAAGTAGAAGCCCTAAAGGCATTGGCTAAGCATTTAATGTGAGCAACGGGACATCTAAAAAATAACTTGGCTAGCTCAAGCCAGCAAGCTCTTCTAATAGTTGTGGGATGCAAAGTGATGCCTGCTCTCTTATACTGAGCCATAATGTTTAACCCCTTGAGTGCCCATGACGAGATGGTCTCGTCATGGGCCGCGGTTGCGCTGTGCCCATGACGAGACTATCTCGTCATGAACCCCGCCCGCTAATTCAACGCCCGGCACAGGGCGGGGAAAGGGCGGGGCACACAAGGGGTTAAAGATCAACTGCAGAAGCATTTTTAGTGGCCCACGACCTACGCGACTTAAGGAAAAAGTTGCGCGGCAGTTGGGGTGCTGATCTTTATACTCTGAGCTCCCTCCCAGATCATCTGAGTTCGCCTCTTTCCAACAAGGCACAAAATAATATAATGAGTCTCCAATGTGGTGTGATAACTCTAAGATGCTACTGGTGTGGACACTGAAATGGAGATATGAGTAAGCAATGAAGACTATGCAGTAAATGGGAGAAATCATTGCTGCACATGATTCACATCTACGAGAGCCTAAAACCATTGTGGCAGTTTTGACTACGAACAATGTTTCGCGTCAGGAACATTAGATCACGTAGAGACACAATTCTTACCTACCTAAGAGGTGAATAATGTCAGTTGTCAGGCCGCTTCCTACAATACATGAAAGCAATGGCAGACCTACAGCAAAAGGCAGTTATCTCACACTTATCACATAAGGAAGAAAATATGAACAACACGCTGTCCGAAATCGTGATCCGGTCTATAACTTTTGGTGCATCAAGTTATTTGCAGGTGGATTAAGTAGGAATTCTGGGGCATATCTACAAGGAGGGCGATAAATAGACGCAAAGCGCGCTTAGCGCTTTTCTATTTATCGCCGTTTATCGCTTGATTATATCGCCCAGGTAGCGCGTTATTTACAACGCGTTTCCCCAGGGCGATATAATTACCAGCGATAGCGGCGAGATCGCCGTTTTGCAGGGAACATCGCTGGTTTTCAGGGAACATCACTGGTTTTCCAGCGATGTTCCCTGCAAAACGGCGATAACCTTGCTGATACGACCCACAGGGTCGTATCAGCACAATCCACCCCCATAATAGGTATGCCTGAGTCTGCATTTTAGCAGACGTTAGGTTCCGGCGAAAACAGCGGTTTTCGCCCAACATTAACGACTGCTAAAATGAGTTGGCAGCCTTGTAAATATCGCGATGTGCACATCAGCGATATTTACAAGGTTGTCCTGCCCAGTGGCGCCCACTTTGCATCTCATTAGAGATGCAAAGGGAGGCGTTGGGTAAAAGGGCGATATTTTTATCTTCGCTTTTTTGGCTTTAAAAGCCAAAAAAGTGGAGATAAAGCCCTTGTAAATATGCCCCTCTATTCTTTGACCTGATGTGCACTTAGGTAGGATGGGTTAAGTGCAGGAATGGAAAATGTGCAATTTTACCAAAGGACAAATCGGGGATTATAGATTTATTAAGCTATTTTATCAGAGCAGTGTATTAGGGTGGGCTGTGTGCAAGAAGGGGAATAGTGCAATTTTTACTGAATGATAACTAGGTCTTATAGTTTTATGTTGGGCAAGAATCTTAATGGGTGAGTTGCGTATAAGAATGTGAATTGTGCAATTTCGATTGAAGATTTTGTCAGAGCACTCTACTAGGGTGAGCGTGTGCAATAATGAGAATTGTGCAATTTTTCCTACAGGATAGGGTAGGCTGTGTGCAATAAGGGAAATCGGACAATTTTTAAGGAAGGATAACTAGGTAATAGATTTATGTTGGGCAAAAATCTTAATGGGATGGGTTGCGTATAAAAAAGTGAATTGTGCAATTTTGGTTGACAAGTTTGTCAGAGCACTCGACTACGGTGAGCTGTGTTCAATAATGAGCATTGCGCATTTTTTCCTGCAGGATAACTAGGACCTACAGATTTGTGTTGGGCAAGGATAGTTTTAGACTGGTTTGAGTGCAATAATGAGAAGTGCGCATTTTCGATTATTAATTTTGATCTGCTAGGCATTTTATTAGAGCAATTTATTAAGAAGAGGCTGTGTGCAATAATTGGAATTGTGTAATGGAATTGTGTAATGTCAACTTAAGGATAACTAGGACCTATAGATTTCTGTTGGACAAGACTTTTACTAGGATTGGTTGTGTATAAAAATGGCACCTGTGCAATTTCAAGAAAAGGTTTTATTAGGCGTACCACTCCTCAGACTGAGGTGTTGAGCAGGGTCACACAAAAAATACAAGGCCTGGGACTCCGCTGTACACCACATCTAAAATACCCCTATGTGGGGTAAATTAGAGATTGCAGCTTTTGGAGGGGTCCCCCTATTTGTTAGGGTGGGTTATGACTAATAAAGAAAGTTGCACAGTGTTAAACTGTAAGTCTTACATATTGGCATGTGTTTTAACTTGGGTTTGTGAATTAGGCTCATAGTACTCTGATATGAGACCTGAAACTTTTTTGATAATATTTGCCTAATCTGAATTCATGTTATAAAGGAAATGTGTAAATAATATTTTAAAACTGTGTAAGGAGGGTTTCATGGTTATTGGGCGGGTGGGAGCTACAGAGGGAGTGGGGGAGGCATATGTTTGCTATAATGATTTTAATTAATCAAATAGTTTGATAAATCAAAACCAGAAAATCTCAACCTCTGTGGAAAACATAACCATAGTGGATTGTGAGAAATCTCTAATTCAACCCATATTTCATGTTGAAGGTTTAAGCTTCAATTACTCACAAACCAGTAAAGTATTTATGGCAGCAACACATCTCGAATGAATAAAACATAGCTTCCAGAGGTTTATTTTACACGTTTGATGTCCATTACATCAGGGAACACCTACATCTATTCCACCGCCTCATTAAGGTACATTTTTAATGTACTTTACTACTATAAATAGAGTTCCAACTCTACAACGAAATTGGCTATATTGAAAATTATAGTTTTGTATTTCATTTAATTTAATTAATGACCACCCTAAAATTTATTGCTAATTACTAATGATTTTTTTTAAAACTAATGTTAAATTAAATTAAACCATTGATCTTTAATTAATGTTATTAAAATTAATTTAATGAAATACAATTTTATAACAATCCATAATCTGAGCATAAAACTCAGTTTCCTTTTATGTTATTGAATGTAAATATAGTGTAACCCTAATCTAAAAGGTATTCCAACCTCAACACTAATACCTACTGATTATTGATTTATAATAAATTAAATTAAGTTATTGATGAACTAAAATCCTTTCATTTATTTAACACTCTGTCATTATTTTAATTTATATTTAAATGTGTAATCATAACCATGACCCTTAATTAATTGTAATTGATTCATTTTTAATGTAATATGTTATTATCCGTACCCCTCGCTCTATTTTATTTATATTTAATTAAAATAAAATAATATAGTACCCTCAGCATACTATTGATAGCAATCCTAGCTGACTGAAGCTCCTTAATAGGTAGACATTATAATTCATGTTTGAAATAAGTGCCCTACCTTTAAATTGTAATTAATTGTAATACAATTTATTAACATGTCATTAAACACATATTCCTTAACCTAACTTAAATGATTATTTATTTAAAATTGAATTAGTTGTTTAAAAACAATTTAACTTAACCAGTAATAATTTTTATTTAAGTGAATACCATTTCATTAACTTATCTAATTTGTATTAATTTAAGTTAAATAAATACTGTTTTTTAACCCGAATTGGTAGCTGTTAAATATATTTAAATATACTATAAAAAGTACTATAATAGGAAAACCTTTTATTTTAATTCAAATTAATGTAATATACATACACCCTTATGCATCAAGCCAAAATCCAGTCGGTAAAATACCGATTCGGTAATAGCTCCCGGTATTGTGTTAAAAATACCCAATCCCAATGCATCAACCCAAAACCCGAGCAAATAACGAATCGCTAAATAAATAACCTCGGACATACCGAATCGCTAATACCCAAAATGCTAATTTACCGAATCGCTAAATACCGAATTCGCAATTACCGAAATCACTATTAGCTCCCGGAAATTGCCAATAGCAAATAACGAATCGCACCCCAATGCAACAAAACTCGCTAATAACGAAAATCCCAAAAATCGCTATTTTGCCAGAGCTAAATAAGGGGAATCAAAACCTGGAGGTAAAGTCACAAAAAAAAAAAAAAAAAAAAAAAAAAAAAAATTCCTACATGTGCAAATGATTGAGGCAATCACTAAACCCTTAAATTTGGCCCAGGAGACCCTGTTGGCTCCCACAAAATGGCTGCCCTCTACGTGCTTGCAAGGAGGATGCGGATCAATGCAGCAGGACAGCGCAGGAGAAGGGTCCAGGAGCGAGTGTTCAGACTGCGCATAACCCTGCTCGGCCAGAATGAGGACGAGGTGTACCAGAAATATCACCTCAATCGCACTATGATCATGCGCCTGATTGCAGACCTGGAACCATTACTGCAGCACCAGACCCACCGGACAAATGCAATCCCTGCGCACGTTCAGGTACTATGCAGCCTGCACCTACTGGCCTCAGGGAGTTTACAGGGGGTAATTGCGGTTGCCGGAGGTGTCTCGCAAAGCGCACTGTCACGCTTCTTCCAAAAATTCCTAGATGCCATGCTGACAATGCTCCACAGACACATCAGCTTCCCCACAACCCCACAGCAGTTGGACCGCACCAAACAGGCATTCTACCAGGTGGCACAATTTCCACATGTGATTGGATGCATCGACTGCACGCATATCCCCATATGCCCTCCGTCAGCAAATGAGTACCTTTTCAGGAACCGCAAGTCATACCACTCGATCAACGTGCAGGTTGTGTGCGATGCCAACAACATCATAACGGACCTAGTGGCACAATTCCCAGGGAGCACACACGACTCATACATCTTCCGCAACAGTGGAATGCACAGGCGACTACTCAATGGCGAATTTGGAGAGGGACTCCTGTTAGGTAAGTAGAACTACGCTTCCCCACACCAACACCACACATGTATGTACATCACCAATGCTAAGTCTATGCTTCTATCTTCTAGGTGACAGTGCTTACGCCCTGCGGGAATACATACTAACCCCATACCTAAATCCAGCAACCCCGCAGGAACATCGCTACAACGCTGCACACATCAGCACGAGGAATGTGATAGAGCGGACTTTTGGGATTCTCAAGAGCCGCTTCCGTATCCTCCACAAGACTGGCGGCGCAATGCTATACCAACCAGACACATGCTGTCGAATAATTGCTGTATGTGCAATGCTGCACAACATTGCCACCAGAAGGGGGATACCCATGGAGGTGGACAGGGATGACGACCCCCAGGCTGACCAACCACCCGCCCAACGACGACCGGCACACATCCCTAACACAGCAGAGGGCCATAGGAGGCGGACAGACATAACGCAAAATCATTTTTGACCCTGGGTAAAATGAGACATTACAAGTTGGTGTTGGGTGCAACTGTTTAATGCACAGTAGCACAGAGGATTGTGCAACAGAACTAGCATTGTGAATCATGCTCCGATTGCATAAATGTAAATAAAAGGTTCCTTAAAGTCAGGCCTGTGCAAACAGAATAATTGGATGGCCATGGTTGCTCCACCATGGACCTGCAGCATGTCCAAATTTCTAGTGCCGCTTGCCACGTACACCAAGCCTCCGCTCAGGTGCATCCAAACCCTCACCACGGCCTGTCCCCGTGGAGGCACGCGAACTTCGGCGCCTGGTGCTGGCCTCTGCCAGTGACACGCTGCTGACACTGGAGGCAGCCTCACTGGTGTCATCCCCTCCCAATGCTGCAGCACTGCATGTGCTGCTCTGAAGTTGTTCCACAGCAGTGGTGATGTGTCCCAGTGACTTGGCAACATCACCGCAGAAGTGCCCAAGGTCCACCTGCAGGGAGACTGTGCGGCGTGCCAACACAGCGGTGCAGTTGCTGTGCCGTTGTATGGCCTTGGTAGCGGCGGCAGAACGCAACATTAGCTGCCGGTTACTCCTCCTCTGGGACTCATGGCCCTCCCTGATGGCACGGGTGAGCTCACGTACCTCCTCCCTGAGCTGAGCATTGCCATCAGCAACCGCAGTGGTCTGGTCCCTGACCGCCGTGCCCATGTCCCTGACCGCGGAGCCCATGTCGGTGACTGCTGCAGTCATGGCGCGCATCTCCCTCGCTAGGCGCACGATGTTGCAGCTGATGCTAGCCACATGTCTTCCCTGCAGGTTCTGTGTGCGCAGCATCCTCTCCTCAATTGCAGAGGTTGTTGGGATATCCTGGTCAGCTGAGGAGATGGAACTGCGACGGGCCCTGTGACGCCGTGCGTGTCTTGAGCCTCCATGTGGTGCAGCAGGTGGTGTGGATGTGCGCTGCGTGGGTGCCAATTGCGGGGGGGGGTTGCCATCTCCTGCAAGGGCGCAACTTGGTGCCTGTGCCTCTGCGGTATTGTGGCTGCACTGGCTGCAGGCTGGCTTGCTGGTGCCGTTGCTTGTGGCGCAGGTGGTGGTGCCTTGGCTTGTGGCACTGGTGCTGGTGCCGATGATTGTGGCGCTGGTGGAGGTTGTGCTGGTGGGGTGGCAGGTGTTGGCGGTGCGTGCGCATCCTGCACAGTCTCCTGGTCTGACTCCACGGGTGTCTCAGATATGATCAGCTGGTCGCTGTCGTCAGAGTCCCCAGGTGATGCATCTGTGTGTGAAACAGTGCATGATTAGTGGGATGATTACACCTACATAGTGTTGTACCCATCAATGTCCCTCTGTGGTCCAACAAATGAACAGTCTACAGCCATGTACAAAATATGTGTTGTGTGAGGATTTACGCCTGTGCCTGCACTCTGGGCTGACTAGACTACAACTCCCAAGATGCAGTAGTGTCATGTGTGGAACTGTCTGTGCCAGAGCTGCAGACACAGTGAGATTGGGCTGGGGGCATGGGTATGGATTTACGCTATGCTGGGTGTGGCACAGGCATGCATCTTACCTTGGGCACTTGTGGCTGCGCCGGACGTGTCCATCTGGATCACCCCCACGACGGCTTCCCGCTCTATCGTCCCTTCCACAAGGTCCTCCAGGGCTGTGTTGGATGGTGCAGTGCTTGTTCCGCCTCCAGTCCTTCTTGCCTCCCGGAGCCTCTCAGCAATCCTCTCTTTTGCGCGCTTCCGGAGGTCATACCACCGTTTTTTGAGATCGTCGATGCTGCGGCTAGTGACGCCAACCGCATTGACCCTCTCACGGATGCGCTGCCAGATGCGCCGCTTCTCGGTCTCAGGCACCTTGAGGGACAGCTTGCCAAAGAGGCGGTCGTGTTTGCTGGCCACTCCCTCGATGAGGTACTCCAGCTCCCTGTCTGAAAACTTCTTCTTGCGCTTGCGTGCAGATTCAGCGCTGGATGGCACTTCCTGCGACATGATGGATGTGTGCTGTGACTGGCAGAATCTGTGTGGCCTCACTCTGCACAGCCTGTCCTTCTTTCCAGCTCCTGTCTGCTCCTCTGTCGAGGCTATGTGGGTGGGGCAGCAGTATTTCCTGGTTGGTGATGTCATCAGCCTGTTCCCGGTGCGACGCGGCAATTTGCGATTTCGCTATTACCGATTCGGTAATTGCTAATTCGGTATTACCGAACTCGCTATTAGCCAAATCGGTATTACCGAACTCGCTATTTGCTAGTGGGGCCGTTTGCGTGCCCCGCTATTAAGGAATCGGTAAATTTAGCGATTTTTAAGGAATCGCTAAATTTTACCGAATCTGTTGATGCATGCCAATTACCGATTCCTTAATGGCGATTCCTTATTTTTCGCTATTAAGGAATCGGTATTACTTTGGTTGATGCATATGCCCCATAGCTTTTTCATTATTTAACCCCAGCCACTCCATAACTTGTATTAAATTGTATTCAAATAAATAATTAACAATAATGATACTTTCTTTAAAATACATTTTAGTTAAATAAATGTGACATGAATTCTCACTTTTTTAAATTAAAATTATAATGACTTACCTAATATTGATTACTCTTACTATATTGACTTCTTACATAAAGTAGTGCATCTATGTAGTTATCCATCGATGTAGTGCAATGTTATGGGTGTATATAGATTACTATTACTGAAAATATTTACACATTTGTTGTTTGTTATGTAGCAGAACTCAACAGTGACTTTTATATCACTAGCTTATTCAATTATCAGTGTTTAATCTGTAAAGGATAGCTTGTTATTGGGGTTCTTGTATAAGTATTACCCTGAATTGTGTTTTACTTCATCTAAACATGTAACCCTCCTGAAGTATTCAAACTTACACTTATCTAATACATGATTTGAAACCTTATATTTAACGTATTATACTTGAAACTCTTTAGTAATTAATAATGCTAATTTTCCCCATTGCTGTCTATATTTTATGAATGAAAGCATTTGATTAAGTTAATAAATAAATAAGACTTATCCTCAGTCTAGACAAGAGTGTCGTACAACCCTTGCAGCATCAACCGGTAACTAGTCCACAGCATTAATCTTCACAGTTGCACATCAAAGGGCATATCAGAAACCCAGTGCAAAAGGTGTCTTTCCACAGCTGACTCACCTTCTCTTCTCTGCCATTCATCAGCTCAGGAAATCAGTTTCAAATAAATTCTGACCATAGCCCGCAAGGTGGTTTATAAGAGCCTTATGGTCAGTAAAAGAATTACAGGTCCTTATCCTCATGCAGTGAGCAACAGATCTTGTTCAACCAGTGCTTTCAGTGTTGATGCCTTTGAAAAATAGAATGTTGCACCCATTCGATGGTGAGCCTAGTTTTCGGGTTCTTTGTCACCGATGAAAGAAACAATAACAGTATTTTTTGTAATCTTAATAAGTACCACGTACTATCAGGATTGAATAAGTAGGTAGTCTAGGATCATGATTTTCTCCTGTTGTGTCCTTTTTTCGTGGAATGGTTCCACCTGGGTTATAGGAGAATAGACAGGAATCCTTCCTTGATGATGTGGTTTCATATAGATGTTGGGTGATATTTGTAAATTGTACTCCTATGTGTCAGGGGCGTAACACAGGCCCCCGCATCCCCACAGTGCGGGGGGGCCCCGAGCTGCAGGGGGCCCCCTCAGCACTGTACTCACGCCGGAGAGCTCCGGATTAAATCTGGAGCAGGGGCCCCTCTGTGTACCTTGCAAGGGGGCCCCTTCGACTTTCGTTACGCCACTGCTATGTGTATATGGTGATGTCCGTTACAGGATACTGAAAAGCAAATTATAAATAAATAACAATTATAGTCCCTCCATTGCGCTGTGTGAGCAGTGTGATAGGGTGTGGCAACCAGGGAACAAACTTTTATTCTAAAGGAATTCCTCTGCTCTGAGGTGCCATAACCCAAATATTTGATGTATAATTACATATAACTGTATACTACAGCTCCCTCCCACATAAGGATTGACATTAAACCTAGATTACCCTCTGTCAAGGCCTTGCCCTAAAATTTGACTCTGGGATGGTTTAGACTATATTCCATAACCTAGGAACCCACTGATAGAACGTTATAAGGAAAGGCTTCTCCTGGGCAGAATACTTGCTTAGCGTGTTTGTAAAGAAAAAGGCCCATCACAGACACATTATAGCTCAGATCCTAGCCCTAGTGTCCCATCTGCTGAGGAGACGGAGCCAGACAAAGGCTCCCTGACTGAATGCCCACCTTCTCTTCATTGAACATTTGCGCTGAGAAATAATGAGGCTCGGGCCTCTCCCACACCAAGACTTCAAAAGGAATGAAAGAACGTGAGTGGCGGTCTTACCTTGCCACGTCAAAACTAGGGCAAACAACGTGAACTTAAGAAATCAGTCTATAACGTTTCTTCTGGCCAACAGTTCCTGGATGTTTTCTCTGCTCAGAACTAAGAATTCCAGATTTAAAAACTGGCCCAACTCTCTCCCCGCTCACATATATGAAGCAGACTCACCACAGATTGACAAGCACCCTATCCAGCAGAATATGCAATCAGCACCTTAATTCATTGCAGTCATTCAGGGAAGGGGGCAGCAAGGGTTACACAAAGCTCCAACCAATCCACACCTTCACCAATGTAGATTCTTATTATAGAACAGGCATTAGACTGACCTTCAAGTACATTAAGCATCCACGATGAAGTGTCTCCAAGGTACTAAGACTCAGGCTAGTGTTTTATTTCTTTTATTTCTCTACTGAGGCATGAAGACTGTTTTGGATCATTGTGTAATAAAAGAGCTTCTTAGTCTTTTGCAGGTGTCCCCAAGAGTCCCTGATTTTAGCCAGAGGGAGGAGATATGTTGACAGCCTTTAGTGATGTTGATGGCTACTCAAATTGTTAGCAGGATAGAGTTGGTGAAGTGGACATAGCCATTGGGATTGTAACTATGAAATTTGTAGTATTAAAGTAGTTCTAGTCAAATAAATTGCCCTGTGTATCTTGCTGAGAACTTTGTAAGGTATCTCTATTTCAGTTGCTGCTAGAGCAGTGTTAGGCTTACCGTAACGATTTGCCAAATGTTTTCATCCTAATCCTCATCTGATGGGGTGGAGACTTGTAAGTTTACATCTAGGCATAAATCTATATATGGAAATGGTGAATTCCTCCATGAGGAGATTTACATCCAACTGTAGGTACAGAGGTACACGCAAGGAGATCTCCATGTTCAAACCTACCTTTATGAATAGGGTCTACGTGTGGTGTGGTGATGAGGTAAAGGAGTAGGTTAAGTTTGACCAGTAACTGAAACCATTAAAACTTGCAGGAAGGTCTTTGATAAATACAGATAAAAAACTTGTTTGCCCAGGAAATGATTTGCTGATTTTGGCCTAAAATTAAGTGTGTCATTTTAAGTATGGGAGATGATCAGCCAGGTTGTCAGAGATATTCACTTCTTCTTTCCAAGATAAAGGCCACCGGCCATACCTAGAGGTCCCTGAATTATAGGCAGCGATCTAACTGCCTTCATGGAATAACTAATGTAGTGGTCCCAAAAAAGCAGTGAAGCCTTGCCAATTGGGCTCCATGTTTGATGCGCCACTCAGCAAAGCCTTTTGTTTTTCAAGATCTTACTCTGAAAACTGTAGTTTATTATTTAAAAACAAAAAATCAATGACACTGATATGCAGGAATTTATCTCCCTTTGCTTGGGGGGGGGCCTTTAAGTAAGTACCCTGCCTGGACCACTATGCTTTGCAAGCTATTTATGGCAGTCGCAGATAAACAAATCTAATTATGGTCTCCTTAATTTGGGTGGAAAGACGCTCCACCTTGATGGCACTGCTGGAGGACTTTTGAGAGATATCTGGTTTAAAAAATCAACTGGGCTAAATCCTGCCTGTTTCTACAGCATCAGTTGCCAGAGCACCGCAGAGAGGCAGTGTTGCAGACCTGACTCTCATGGCATTTTGATATGTTAGAATACCTAGTAGAGCTTTTTGGCATTGATCACACTCAACAGACGTAGAAATCCAGCCCGTCCTGACTGCCACAGTGCCCCTGAAGACTGGGTGGAACATTTCTCGACTCTTGTAAAATTGTATGTGATTGGTCAATGGAGACTTTGCCAGCTCTTACTATTGCTACCCATTAAGAAGAGGTAGAGCCATTTACATTAAAGAAAACCTGTGCTGCAATCCAAGCCCAGAAACCTAGTTTGGAAAGAATCCCCACAAAGTTAGTTAGTTGTGAAATTAAGATATGGGGCCCTTATATAAACGCCTTGTTAAATTTACTGATGGCAGGAGCTTTGACCCCGAGCTCCTGGAAAAGAGTGGAAACAATCCCCATTTTTAAGAAGGGAGATAAATCCACATCGGAAAATTACAGTCCCGTAAGCCTGGTTGATAATATACAAAAAGTTTATAGCACACAAATCTTATCCAGACTATGGGACTGGATTTCACCAGCTAAAGTGTTATCTCACTTACAGGCAGGACTCTGATCCAATACTAGCACAATCAACCAGATTGTTTGTTTTTCATCTATTAAGTGAAGACAGCAGACTTTTTCAGGAAGCTGTTTGTTGCCTTCGTGGACCTTTGGGGTACGTTCGATCTTGTCCCGAGGGTAAAACTTTGGGAGGTTTTACACAAGATTGGGGTACCGGTGTGACTATTGTCTCTTATACGGGCTTTGTATTCTGAGAATTTTGCGAGGGTTAAGTGGGGCACTGTGGTAAATAAAAATTCCTTTACCGGGACTGAATTTGATACAAAAACATTATAAAATAGCTCAGTAAAATGAGAGGCAGAATCCGTGATATTAGAGTTTCGGAATGGGCTTTATTCCAATAAACGATTATAATCGGATGCCTCAAGTTCCATCACCACGGGGGTTCAGGAAGTGAAGTACACACTTTATTGACAAGAAAATGACTTTTATAGTACATACATGACAATGAAGTAAATGCAGTAGGCGTAACAATTGATAAGGAAAATGACGTTTGGTCCGCGTAACCAGAAATGGGTGTAATAAGGCGAAAAAAGGAACATGATTGGTTATGATGTAATACATAGGTGGATCTATAAGATAATACTTGGCATTGATGCGCGCGCAGCAGCATGACGTGTAATTGACGTGTAACTAGGGGGTGACGGGGACTTGACATTTAGCTCTACATGTGGAGACAAGAAGTCTGGGGGGTCAAGTCAACCTAATCCCAAATCATATCTAACATCCTATGTTTAAAGAACTATGTTATCCACAAAAGAAGGACTCTCGGACAGAATCTATTCTATACTGACTGTGCGTGCGTGTACAAGCGTCTAAGTGTCTACACTGAATGCGAGGGGGTAGGAATATTCCATGGTAACAGGGCTATGAATTACTTGCATGAGGACAGAGAAGTTGGGCCTTTTTGCTTGGTAACTGGAAGAATGTTTACTTAAACTACTAGGCAGGAATGCATCGGCTGAGGGGGAGGCAGATAATTCGAAGGTGAAATACAGTTCTTGGCAGAGAGTAAGCTGATGTCAGGCTTCGTGAGCCGCGCAGAGAATGAGACAAAGTTCATGGTCACAGATGCAGGCTCGGGCTGGAGCTTTCAGAGGCAGAAGGCAAGAGGAGTTTTGATGACAGAATCAGGGCCTACTTGCCTGGACTGTAAAGTGGCATAAGTGAACCATATAAAGCCGATGGCTTTTCATACTTAGGAATGGAATATCCGGCCTATTCATGGCGGATCTGACAGAGGACATGTTGACGGTGGACGCACATGTGTTTGCGTCTTCATAACTGGAACTGGAGGGAAACATACATGTACTTGTAACATGCACATGGGACCGTTGGGGTCCAAGATAGGGGACATAACTGACCAGAAAAATCCATATTTCCACATTCCCTCCTTGTCCCCTACTTGCCCTTCAAGAGATATCAATCTTCATCAATCCATTGATCTGTTCATATAGCATCATTTGTTCTTCTTTCTTCTTCCGGGATCTTGAATGAAAATCTTGATGTGGAATGCACGATGTGGCACACAGACCACAAATTGCTGGTCCACATTGTAGACATAGACAGCAACTGAATAGTATGAGAAGGCCAATACCTAGGAAGGATAAAACTCTCCATCCCCAGGCTGATACCGCATTCCAAAACCAACTGGACCAAGTCCAAGTGCCTGGGTTCTGGTGTATCTGGCTTACAATCTTATGAAGGCGAGTGATGGCTTTATATACAGATGGCGAATTTTCTGGTATGAATACGCAGCAACTTGATCCGATGACCCTACAAGCTCCGCCCCTATCAGCCAGGATGACGTCAAGGACAAGACGATTTTGAAGCACAACAATCCGCATAGCAGACTGCTCTTCCGTTAAATTGCCTAAGGCGGAAATAGTCTCATTCACTACTGCTTCAAGGGTTCTAGTTAATCTACGTATCAGCTTACTATTAGTAACAGTACCTATATAGGGAAAGATGCCTTTATTAAAATCTACATACTTGTCCCATGCCGTCTCAGTGTAATCGACAATGGGGAGATCTCTCCGTTCTCTGTTGTGTACTAAATGAATATTTCTGTAATAATCAGGAGGAGCTAGGAAAACAGGTGGCAAAAGGAATGCAATGTAGCAGGTACCATCCCAATCTAGAGGTAGACGCATATATGCAGTCTGACCACATATAAAGTAGGAGTGGCGAGAAGCTCTAAATGAAGATTTTCCTTGATCACTGAATTCTACCATAGTAGTGCATTTACTATGGCCCATATGTATGGAACCAACCTTTCTTACACATAATTCACCCCTCGCTGGGAATACTGACATGGTGGGTAAGACTAGCTCAACTTCGGATACGACATTTAGAATCATGAGATTAGGTGTAAAATTACCTAATCCATACACTTCATTTTCTAGATCAGTTCCTGTTCTTTTGGGGCGACCCTCCTTGTCAGGGTAGCAGACTTTGAGTAAAACTAGGTTCAGGTTTCCCCATATCCAATGATCTTGGTAAACTGCTGTGTCTGAGTCTATGGAATTGATTAAACTGAACCATGCTCCACAGGAGCCATTATGTGTGAATGGATGTGGAAAAAAAGGCAGGACTCCTTCATAATTCTGATAGGGAGGGAGTCGGCCACACACCCAACAATTGGTGGCATTACTAGTCTGATGGGAATGATGTAACATACTAATGAAAGTGTTATTGCGCAGCGCAAGTCTATAAGACAATTCATGCGGAGGTAAGTCACTAAAAGAATGTTCGGCAGCAACATTATAAATATGTCTAGAAATAGGGTAATATATGTGCAACAACATACTTGTAATAATTATAAAAAGACTCAATAAAAACAAAATTAATAATGTCACTATGCAGTGGCTACGCAGTGATTTACAATACGCCTGTCGTTTCAACATTTTTCGCGACTGTTCATGATTCAGGTCTAGAGGATACATGTCAGAGACAGATTCAACCGCTTCACCTAGGGGAGGACTTAAACAATCAAACCGTCTGACGTCCTAGGCCTTAACTTAACTTTGTAAAGTTCGCTCTCAGTTTTTTCCACCAAAGGAAGTTTTGAATCAGTCTGTGAGGGAGTGCAGGGCACAATGTCTATATCCGAGGATAGTCCATGAAATTTCTTGATGTGGCTTGAATGAATCCAGCCCTTGCGGCCCTCGATCTTCACGGCTGTTCTTGTGGTCAACAGGACCAACTTGGGTGCTTTCCACCTGGGCTCCAGCTGAGTCTTTCGGTCGAAATTCCTCACAAAGACAAGATTACCCGGAACAACGTCATGGGGTTTCACCTCAGTGTTGTCGGGAAAGGCTGCAGCTACCTGTGAACGAGAAGATTGTAGTGCAGACATCAAGGAAGCCAAGTAATCTGTCAGCATATTACAGTCAATATCAGTTATTTTGCGTGGTATGGGCGTCCCCCACATATTCGGTGGTCTACCGAAGATCACCTCATACGGGGATAGCCCTGTTCGAGAGTGTGCTACCATTCTCATGTAAAAGAGTGCAACTGGTAACGCTACTACCCAGTCGACACCTTTCTCTCTGCATATTTTGGACATTCTAATTTTCAGTATCTGGTTATGTCTTTCTACGAGACCTGCTGCCTCGGGATGTCGGACACAGTGGAATTTCCACTGATATCCTAACAGAAGTGAAACGTGTTTCATTAATTCGGATGAGAACGGCTGGCCGTTATCTGAGTAAACAGCACGTGGTAAACCGTATCGTGGGAAGAATTCTCGAACCAACTGTTTGGCAGTAGTCGGGGCAGTGTAATCTGAAACCGGGTATGCCTCCGTCCAACGGGACAGAGCGCAGACAACTACGAGAACATATTTGAATCCTCGACATCGTTCCATCTGGATATAGTCCATCTGGAGTACTTCAAAAGGATGATTAGGAGTATGAAATCCACCCTGTTCTACGGGAACGCTTTTTCCTGGATTGAACTGACAACAGATCATACAGGTACGGACTTTTTGTTTTGCTGCTGCTCGTAAATGTTTATTGAACCAAATGCGTTGAATGCTGTCTAGCATAGCTTTTTCTCCTAGATGTGCTGGACTATGTATAGTGTTAATTATAACTTGGACCATTGAATCAGGAAGGAACCATACAGACCTTTCCTTCATCATCCATCCTTGGTCCGTTTGGATCCCTCCTAATTCAGTCCATTTCTTTATTTCGTCTGGTGTAGCATGTGTCTGTATGTCAATTACGTCAAGAGTAGGATCTTTAACTGTCATACAATGTGTCGGTGTCGGGACTATTGTCTTTGTCATATCGGGGGTTTGAGTTTGAGCAATCAGTTTAGCTGTTCTGTCGGCTAGATCATTGCCTTGGGAAATGATATCAGTAACCTTCGTATGAGCCTTACATTTCATAATTGATATTTCAGTGGGCAGATGTATTGCATCTAATAATGCATGAATGAGGGGTCCGTGCTGAATGTGGGCACCGTGGGAAGTTAAATAACCTCTCTCTCGCCACAGCACGCCGAAGTCATGTACAACTCCGAATGCATAACGTGAGTCAGTGTATATGTTGACTTTTTTATTCATGGCTTGAATACAGGCTTGTGTCAGAGCGATAAGTTCTGCGGCTTGAGCTGACAAAGTATTTATACGATTAGTTTCAATGACTTCAGTATCTGTTGTGACTGCGTAGGCGGCTACTAACTCTCCTGTACTTGTTCTCATGCATGAACCATCTACATACAATGTCAAGTCTGGATCTGACAATGGGACATCGGTTAAGTCTTGTCTGGGTTTTGTTGTTATTGTAATAACTTCAATACAGTCATGGGCTAGTGGGTCTGTTCCGACTACTGGTAAAAGTGTGGCAGGATTCAATGTGTTACAGCGTCTGATTTCTATATGTGGCTGAAACAATGTAAGTTCATACCCTGTAAGTCGTGCTATGGTCAAGTGTTGTGTTTGCGTTCTATTTACAAGAACCTCTACTGCATGTGGTACTTGAACTGTCAATGGATGTCCTAACACTATGGCATCGCTTTGTCTGATTGCTAAAGCTGTTGCTGCTACTGATTTTAGGCATGCAGGCAAAGCCTGAGCTACGGGATCTAATGTACTAGAAAAATAAGCACATGGTTTGTGTGCTCCTGCTTGTTCCTGTGTGAGTACTGACAAGGCCGTACCTTCGCGTTCTGTAACAAAGAGTGTAAACTGTTTTCTGTAACATGGTGTTGCTAAAACAGGTGCTTGACATAAAGTTTTCTTTAGGCTTTCAAAAGCTTGTGTATGTTCTTGAGTCCAAGGGAGAACAGTCGATGTGGCTGCCTCCTGGGTTGTCAACTGAATGAGTGGTTTTGCTAGAAATGCATATTGCGGGATCCACTGTCTACAGTATGAAGTGAGGCCTATGAAAGCCCGCACCTCCTTTTGTGTTTTGGGTATTGGCATGTTAGCTATCAACTGAATGCGGTCTGGTGTAAGCTGCCTTCCCTCCTTGGACAGCGAGTGTCCAAGATAAATAACTCGCTGGACACAGAATTGCAGCTTAGAAGGGGACACCTTGTGCCCTTTTTCGGCTAGAAATTGTAAAACTGTCAGTGATGCTTTTTCACATTCAGGTTCGCTTCTCGCGGTGATCAGCAGATCATCGACGTATTGAAGCAGAGCAGTGTTAACTGGCATGTGGATACTGTCAAGTTCTCGTTTCAGTGCTTGGCTATAGATGCTGGGGCTTTCTGTAAATCCTTGAGGTGCGCGGGAGAAGTTAAAGCTACGCCCATTTAGACTAAATCCGAACAAATATTGACTTTCCGGATCTATTGGGACGCTGAAAAAGGCATTCTTGAGATCGATTACAGTGAAGAATGTCGCTTCGGAATCAATAGCTGTCAGTAATGACGAGATATCTGGGACCACAGGGAATTGTGGCACAATGCATTTGTTTAACTCGCGCAGATCAATAACCAATCGATATACTGGCGGAGCTGTAGGATCTGTTCGTTTAAGAATCGGAATTATCGGTGAATTACATACATTGGAGTCTGTTTCTACAACTACTCCTTGGGCAATAAGCTCGTCAATGATTTGTAGTAAAGCCGCTACAGCATCTGGTGGTAACTTGTATTGTCGCATTCGTGGTAGCACCACTCCTGCCTTTAATGTGACTTGATATGGTGTAATATTCATGCATCCAACATCAGTAGGGCCTTGTGCCCATAGATGTGTAGGTAAAGTCTGCAGTCGGGGATCCATGTCTCTAGATACATAGTGACCTTTAAAATCACGTAAAAACAATCTTACTCCTTCCGGAGAACAACATATTATGGCTCCTAGGGCTTTCAACGTTTTTATTCCTAACAAGTTTTCTGGACATGATTTAGTAAGCAATAAATCTGTAGTTCGGGTCAAAGGTCCTATCGTAAGTGGCAGAGGTTGTGACACTTCATTAACAATAGGTTTTCCTGAAAAACCAAGGGAAATATTCTGTGAGCCTGAGAGGGGTGCCCCTGGAACTTCACTTCGTTTTATAGTTGTTCGACTTGCCCCTGTATCGAGTAGAAATTTTCTATCTTGACCTAATAATTCACTATGTACATAAGGTCCTTCTTGATCTACAGGAATCTCGATAAGGGGTAAGTCAACTTCCCTCTCTAGGCTAGTTCATGCGTAACGTTGATACTCCGGATATTCATACTGTGCAGTCTGATACATTTGTCGTGTTGTTGTCTGTGTAGCAGCAACAGGCAACGGTGGTGCAGCTGGCACAAACTGTATTGGCTGTTGTGCGGCTGGCATGGCCTGGGCATGCTGCGTAGCTCCTTGTTCATTCTGATCTTGTCTAAGTGGCCGTGATCTTTCTTGTGTTTTGCCTATGGCGATATTATGTTTTAAAACTGGACAATCGTGTACGTAATGGCCTGGCTTTTTACAATAATTGCATGTCCCTTTTATAGGTCCTGCTGAATCGGAATGTGTCATACCCTTTTTATGTCCTTCAGCTGGAACTGTCTGGGAAACTAGCATTTTCATTTTCGTGTCTTTCATGCGTCTGTGTTCATGTTCTTGTTCCTCTTTAATTCTATTGTGGTGGTACTGTAACATTTGTAACATTTGTGTTGGAGTGTTACCTTGCCAGGTACTCTCGAATTTTAATACTCTATTCTTTACTGGGGGCAGAGCATTTTCTACTAATTTTGTTACAAACAGATGTGGGTATGATTCGCTACTTGCTTTTATGCCACTATTTATACCAAAACATTTTTCAAATCGGGCATAGTAATCACTAGTGTCTTCATCTTGCTTCTGCTTACAGGCTGAAATTGTACCCCAATCTTCCTTTTTCGTAGTTAATAAACGTGGCAGTACCTGTACTAGTAGACCTGGTAGTGCTTTAGTTTTGTCCCCAAGCCCCGAACCTGGACCTCGGGCCCTTTCTTCTGCTTCTAATGCTGACCATTCTATCTTTTGATCACCTACCTCCCACTCTTTTTCCTTGAGTTTCTCATAAATGCCAGCAGGCATCAACACCTTTAATATTGTCATAATGTCGGGGTAGGTATACTCTCCCATGAGTAACATGTCTTTAATTTCTCGGTGAAAACCCGCTGGGTCTTTGTCATGACTGGGTACCACTTTCTTCATTTCTAACAATTCTATTTTCGATATGGGCGTATATACAAATACGCGTTTAAACTGATTGTCCTCACCCTTTATTGGGTGGACTTCTCGTAAGGGATTCTGTCTATCTATGTGATACGTAGTTCTTTCCTTGACGGACAATGGAACATGTTCTGAACATACAAAAAGAATATACTGCTTTCTTGATTCTAGAATTTCTTTAATTAATTCAGTACCTGGACCTCTCCATTTATTCATAAGTAATTCAGTCAGTATGTCAGGCAAGGGACCAGGGTCCGAATGCTGACTCCGATATAGTATAATGAGTTGTTGAATCATATAAATCCCAGCTAACCTTTGTTCATCTGGGGTAAGATTCAAAAATGCGCGTACTACTGTATCATCACTATATTTTCCGGGACTGTCCACCCAATGAACAGCTGCCCTCGCTAAATCTTGTTCATCCATAGAATCGAGAAAATGATAACCCCTTCGTTCTCGGAGTAGTTTGTCGGCGGTTTGGAACGAATGCTCGTTAGACCTTATATTAATTACAGGTATTTGAAAATTCCTGTTATTATCTGGACATATCGGATGTATTGAGTCAGTATGATATCTAGTCTGATTCCTATTACAAGATCTTCCTTTACCTACATAGGCTATGGTGTCCGACTGTCCTGTGGGCAGTCCTGACCCTTCTTCCTCGTTTTGTTCGAACTCGTCTACCTCTAATCGCTCTTCGTGTAGGCGTTCTATTTCTTTACGGATCTTTCGGCACATGGCTATTATACAGTTTTGTTTATCATGTCTCCCTTCCGATATATTCTGGCTCCATCTTGTAAGAATTTTCATTGCTTCCGGGTCTACCCCCGGTCGGTCTTGATTTCTGATCACACAGTTTATGAGGAAACGTAACAGTTCCCCCTGTATCTCTACTTTCTGGTATTCCATGGCTCTGTAAATACAGTCTGGATCTCGCCCCGTTTGGACAAAATGATATATATTATCTAGATGCGCAGTCATTCCTGGTAACTTCGCTAAATATACTGTGGCTCGTCTGATACGCAATGATGCTAGGGTCATTTCGTCCTCTTTTCCAGGCACCGGGTCATATCTACAATCTATAAGAAGTTCCTTAAGCGTACGATCACTTACGAATTTGGGTGTACGTGAATGCGCTGACTCTTGAAAAGTAAGTTTATTTATTCTGGGTGGCGTAAAAAAGATATTGGTAGCTCCTCCCGCGGCCCCATCTGGGGCGTCGGGTGTAAAAGGATTCGTCGAACGTGACACAGCAACTATAGGTGTGGACTCAGCTATAGAAGTATTTGTAGGAACAGATGCAGAAACAGATGTGCTTGCCGGAACTTGTGACTCGATTTGTTGCTGCAGGGATACGGGTGCTGGATCTTGGCGTTGGACCTCCCTGGTATGCGGTCTGCGTGGGGCGGAATTAGCATACTCGGGAGCTGCGTCATCTAAATATGAGGAAAGAAAAACATCTTCTGCGGTTCTAGGATGCCCCTTAGGATGTACCTTGATTGGGAATAATGGGGGTGGCAAGTCTTTCGGTATCTCTGGAGTAGCCTTAGGTAATCCTTCGGCCAGAAGGGGATACATACCATTCACAAGGGCATTTCTTTGTCTGTCTACTTGTTCTGATTTCACTCGGATACCTTCCTCAATTAATAGATTCTCTCGAACTTTATTGGAATTCTCTTTACTCTTCTCTTCCTGTCTACGTGATTTTTCTGTTCGTCTATGTGATTCTTTACGCCATAATTCAACGGCGTCTTTCTGTGACTGTCTGACTTTTCTTTTCCATAACTCTTCCTCGACTTTCATGATGCATTCTGCATCCCAGGTCCCCGCTGTGGGCCACCTCTGACTTTCTGGTAATCCCTTGGTATAGTCTACCCATAAATCAAGAAATAATATAGCGTCTAAGCCATGTTTGTGATACATAAAGTGCCCTGGAGTGTCCCTAGGAGGAATAGGGACGGCTTCTTCGAGAACCCCTTTTCTGGTAGTGATCTGTCTTAATTTCGAAAAGAGCGGCATATTGAGAACTGACCTTATACTTGATTTTGACCTGATACTTGAATTTGAACAGACTTAATACAATAAACACGATAATGAACAGTCATTCATACCACGATATACAGAACATACTTAAACACTTTAAACATTTAACATTAAACCTTTAACTGAAACAACAATGATGATCGTCTGCATAACTAATCACCAAGCTTAATTCTCGACAATAACTAGACAATAACTAGACACTTCGGAATACTTCGGAATACTTGATATACTGCTAAACAGTACAGATACACTGCTAAAACAGTGCAGACCGGATTTGTGTACCCAAACCCGTCTTGACCGGCACAACCTATGTGCACGTCAGAAATGCCTCCCCAGCAATGGTACTCACCGGGTAGCTTCGGAAACGGAAGGCCTCAGTAACTTGAACTTGAACCGGACCGGACTCGACTCGACTCGACTCGTCGGACACTGGGCTTGACTTCGGACTGGTGGGTCTCTGTATACCTCGGATCTTGCTCTCTCAGCTAGGCTCTGGTCGGGATACTTCGCACTTCTCACCGCCTCGTCTGGGTGTTGATCGCAGTCTCAGTCGCCCCCGCTTGACCGGAGGGAGATACAGGAAATCCTGCTGGTACGCGTTATTGTCCGTCCAGCTGTGGCAGGAGACCGGGCCTGCAACGCACCGCCGGCGCGTGAGATGAGAAAGTGTCCCTAATCGGGCGCCATCATGTGGTAAATAAAAATTCCTTTACCGGGACTGAATTTGATACAAAAACATTATAAAATAGCTCAGTAAAATGAGAGGCAGAATCCGTGATATTAGAGTTTCGGAATGGGCTTTATTCCAATAAACGATTATAATCGGATGCCTCAAGTTCCATCACCACGGGGGTTCAGGAAGTGAAGTACACACTTTATTGACAAGAAAATGACTTTTATAGTACATACATGACAATGAAGTAAATGCAGTAGGCGTAACAATTGATAAGGAAAATGACGTTTGGTCCGCGTAACCAGAAATGGGTGTAATAAGGCGAAAAAAGGAACATGATTGGTTATGATGTAATACATAGGTGGATCTATAAGATAATACTTGGCATTGATGCGCGCGCAGCAGCATGACGTGTAATTGACGTGTAACTAGGGGGTGACGGGGACTTGACATTTAGCTCTACATGTGGAGACAAGAAGTCTGGGGGGTCAAGTCAACCTAATCCCAAATCATATCTAACATCCTATGTTTAAAGAACTATGTTATCCACAAAAGAAGGACTCTCGGACAGAATCTATTCTATACTGACTGTGCGTGCGTGTACAAGCGTCTAAGTGTCTACACTGAATGCGAGGGGGTAGGAATATTCCATGGTAACAGGGCTATGAATTACTTGCATGAGGACAGAGAAGTTGGGCCTTTTTGCTTGGTAACTGGAAGAATGTTTACTTAAACTACTAGGCAGGAATGCATCGGCTGAGGGGGAGGCAGATAATTCGAAGGTGAAATACAGTTCTTGGCAGAGAGTAAGCTGATGTCAGGCTTCGTGAGCCGCGCAGAGAATGAGACAAAGTTCATGGTCACAGATGCAGGCTCGGGCTGGAGCTTTCAGAGGCAGAAGGCAAGAGGAGTTTTGATGACAGAATCAGGGCCTACTTGCCTGGACTGTAAAGTGGCATAAGTGAACCATATAAAGCCGATGGCTTTTCATACTTAGGAATGGAATATCCGGCCTATTCATGGCGGATCTGACAGAGGACATGTTGACGGTGGACGCACATGTGTTTGCGTCTTCATAACTGGAACTGGAGGGAAACATACATGTACTTGTAACATGCACATGGGACCGTTGGGGTCCAAGATAGGGGACATAACTGACCAGAAAAATCCATATTTCCACAGCACTACAGTGGAACTGACGGAGGATATCCCCATCAGGAGAGGAGTCAGATAAGGTTGCGTTTTGGCCCCTATGCTCTTTCTCATGTATATCAATGGCTGCATCCCCTAACTTTTATGTTGTGAAAATGATTCCCATAAGGAGCAGGATCACAAAATACCACATTTTAATTTTTGCAGACAACAGTTTGTTGTTGCCAACAACTCCATGGGGTCTATCTACTCTTCTGAACATATGTAAACAAAATTGAAAAGAGCATGGTTTGGAAATCAACTGCAGCAAAACAAAATATATGGTTTTTGGTGCCCGGAAAAAAAACAAAGTAAGGTACAGTTTGGGGGCAAGGCATTGGATAGGGTTCATGAGTTTGACTATTTGAGCACAAGAATGGAAGTGTCCCACAGATGGGCAGCCCAGATAGATAAAAGTGTTTTGATTTTTAAACAAAGAGCAGGGTCTACCATATAATTTGCAAATAGGGCTTCTGTTTTTGCCATTTCCCCCTATGGAGATATACAAAATTCAAGCCTGTGGGGGAGCCCTGCTTGGGGCAGATTTGTGGGGCACTGTAATCTTGGCACTCTCGGAAAAAGCCAAAAATGCTTTTATAAAGACTCTCCTGAGACTCCCTACTAGTGCCCCTACACTCCCAATTAGATTTGACCTAAGTCTTAGATCAATTCCTGATATTGCCTCTTTGAAACCCATTCAGTATTGGATAAGGCTTTGTACGAATGAAGACTTAGGACCCTTTAGGGACAGCATTAGAATCATATTAGATGGTCATTCTGTTGGGAAGATTCCCTGGCTAAGACTCATAAAAATCTGGTTATGCAAGCTGGGGTTGAAGGGTTTTTGGTTGCAGCCTTCCGTATTACCCCAAGATGCTCGAGAAGAGCTAAAAACGTCGTTCTGGAATTTTGTTCTAGGAGCCAAAATCTCGAAGCTACTCCAGGCACCTTGGTAGATTCCTTTCTATTGTTTAAGTGTGTACCAGATTATGAGCCTTACCTACATTTGGTTACTTACCCTGCTGCACATGCACTTTATGTAAAATTCAGCCTAGGTATATTACCTTTGGCTTCTTTTACTTGCTCCTGGATTAAAAAGGGAGAAACATCAAATGTGTGTCCAATGGGCTGCAAGGCAGTTGAGCATATCAAACATGTGCTATTTTTCTGCAAGGCTTATGCAAAACAACGGGTACATTGGATTAGACCTCTTTTCAGACTCCTTGGCTTTGGGGGTCGTCACACAGCTCTTAAAGTATGTAAAACCAATACTGGAGACTGTTGTGTTCTCATTTGCTAGTTACTTGTTGGCAATATGGTATATCAGGATGAATGTATTAAATAAAAAATAAAGATTACGGTGGTGCACATTTGTACTTTGTGAAGTTTAAAGCCAGCCTCCAAAGCCTCGGACTTGGTCCCTTCACTGCTCATATAAAAAAACAATTCTTATGGTTTTGTTTATAGCTTTTTATCTCTTTTATGATGGAATTGAAAACATGAAAAGGTCTGTGTTGCTGGATTGCTATCGATCAAAAGAATATTTTTAACTAATTTATATTTTTTGAGGACATATAGGTTACTTTTTAATAATGAAACTTTGTTATTATTTGTATTCTTGGCTGAATGTTTCATCTTCTACCTTTTATGGTTTTATGAAGCCGAAATAAAGAAAAAAATGATGGTATGATACATGGGAGTGCACATTTATGACTCCAAAGCAGATCTCATTGATGGTAATCTATATCCGGCGTGAAACAGCCTTTATAACACGGGCTAAGCTACATGAGCTGTTTCCCCGCAAGCGTAACCACGCTTGCCTTAACCATGCTATATGCCTTAACCACGCATATGCGTGGTTAAGGCGGTGCATGGTCTAGATGCACGGCTGGGCGGGCACAGGAAGCGGAAGGATTGGAAGACGTGGACGTGTTCTGGTAAGTGGGGCTGTGGCTGGGTTTTGGGTTTGGGAGGGGTGGAGGTAGTGTTTAGGGGTGGGGGTAGTTTCTAGATCTCAGGGGTGACGGGGTTGTTTCCAGGGCTTGTTTTAGAGCTTGGGGGGGTCGGGTTTCTCTTAGGGCTCAAGGGGGTTGGGTTGAAGGTAGGGCTTGGCGGGGTCAGAGTTGTTTTGAGAGCTCGGGAGGTTGGGTTGTTTTTAGGGTTTAGGGTTGTTTTTAGGGCTCAGAGGGTCAGGGGGGTCAGAGTTGTTTTTAGGACTTGGGGAGGGGGGGTCCGGTTGATTTTAGGGCTCAGTGGGGGTCCGGTTGTAGTTGGTTCTTGGGAGATTTGAGTTTTTTTTAGGGCTTTGGGGTGTCGGGTTGTTTTTAGGGCTCGGGGGTTGGGTTGTTTTTAGGGCACAGGGGATTGGGTTGTTTTTAGTGCTCTGCGGGGTCAGGGTAATTTTTTGGGCTTGAGGCGGGTTGTGTTTGGGGCTCAGGGCAGGGGTGCTGGAGTGTGATCTTTACCACACATTTCCCTTTACCGGTCATACCTTTACCATGAAATTGTGTGGTAAAGGCATGATTGGTAAAGGAATGCATTGGTAAGACACATTCGTTGTTCATACAGTGTTGTAGAGGCAGGCGTGGTTTAGCCATGCGTGCCTCTGTCATACAACCATACCCGGCCATTGCTTCAATCAGGCAATCTCTCCATTTCTACGTCGCTGCCGCTGTCACCGATGGGCCGTGTGAAGAGGGCCAAAATGCTAATATTGCACAGGCTCCCAGAATGCACTGCAGCCAGTCATGATGCTGCATAAAGCTGCGTGAGGATTGGCCTGAGCACTGGGACTTTGTCCTCCCAGGCAGACTGGGAGCCTGTGCCTGCTTTTTCCCGCTCCAGCAAAACAGCTGGGTGTGGAGAAAGCTTCACTGCACTTGAGGGTTTGGCTGGCCTGAAACGGCTGGCCAAACCCTCATGTGCAGAGAAGAGACAAGGGAGTGCACTACCACTGCTCCACCACAGTGTCAACCCCCTGGACCAAATCATCAGAGTCCTGGGGGCTGGACCAGGGGGATTAAAACCCGTTTTATTTTTTGTGTGGTGGTGGGGTTGGCACTCCTGCGCCCTCATGGAGGGGCCGCCGCTGGCGACCAGTGCTCAGTGCAATTTATTTTACTGAAGGTGGTATCCTTTAAACCCACCTATGTTTGGCCAGACATGCTGTTTAGGAAGGTGTCTTAGCACTGGTAGTACCAAAGATAGTTTAAGTTGTTTAGGAGCTGTGCAGGACTTGGGTGAACTCTTTGAAATTGTCTATATATGATGTATGTATTTATGCATGCATGCATGTAGTGCTGTACAATGTCAAAGCCAAGCTTAAAGTAAATGAGTAATAGAAGTGGAAACGGGGTTGTGGACGATTAATGCATTTTAATGTAGAGGTGAGCCTTCAGCTCTTTCCAAAATTGGAGCAGCATTGGGGCCTTTCTCCTAAATAAAGTGTTGTTCCAGACCCTTGGTGAATAGATAGAAAAGGCTTATTGCCTTTTTAAAAAAAAAATGTATTTACACTTCTTAGTCTGCAGTCTGAAGATGTCCTAGCCATGACGGAGCCGAGAACTACCAGAGCTGACGAGCTTGTCTGCGGGTTAAGTGGGGGTGCTGGCCGTGATGGCTTTGTAAATGGTGTATCTGGTTTTGAAGAAGGTGAGGGCCATCAAACAGAGCCAATGGAGTTCCATCAGGATGGGGGTGATGTGATCATATTCCTGCAGACCCTGGATTAGGCATGCTGCTGCCTGTAGAATGCTCCTAAGGGGTACCTGTTTGGAGTCTCAGAGGCCATGGAGTAGTGCATTAACACCATCCAGATGTGAGAGTACAAGGGTTTGACCAGAACTTCTGAAATCACATTCTGGTAGAAACAGTTCGATTTTCTTTAGAAGAGAGAGATGATACCAGGCTGTCTTTGTTTTTTTGGCAGTGGGCACCTTGAGAGCGAGGTTGGCGTCCAGGGTGAATGAAAGTTATTTGGCATTTAGTGAAAGTTCGGGATTGAAGCCATCATGGTTCATGTCATTGAGTCAGGTCTGTACTGTATCTTGTTTGTTGTTCTTTGCAAATAATAGGAATTTTATCTTAGTTGGGTTGAGCTTCAAGTAGAAACTGGCCATGCAGGTATGGATGAGCTGCAAGCGGTGTTTGAGATGTTGGATGTCTGAGGCAGAGAATACTTTCATGTAGAGTTATGTATCATTGGCATATTGGTGAATCTTTGATGTTGTTATCTGTGAGTAGAACACCAAGTGGTTCCATGTAAAGGCTGAAGATGACAGAAGAGCGTATGGAACCCTGGAGACTCCACATGTGATGGAGCTCTTTTGTGACCTGGAGTTTCCCTTGTGGGAACCTGGGGTCAGTTGGAAAGGAAGGATGAAAACCAATGAAGAACATTGCCATTCATGACTCAAGGATGCGTTTGAGAGTAGGTTGGTTGACTGTGTCAAAGGCAGCTGAGAGGTCCTGTAATATCAGGAGGGAGGTGTCATCTTCATCTGTGGTCAAGAAGGCATTGTCTATGATGTGTAAGGTGGCATTCTCTGTGCTGCAGTGTGATCTGAAGCCCAAATGGTAGTCGTGCAGGAGATGGTTAGCAGTGATGTGATCTTGGAGTTGAACATAGAGTGCTTTTTCAATGATTTTACATATGAATCATATGTAAGAGAGGCCTGTGGTTGGTGAGGTCATCAGGGTGTAGTTTTGTCTTTTTTAGGAATGGGAGGATCTGGCCAGTCTTGAGAGCTTCTGGGGATATACTTTGAGTGAGGAAGGCATTGAAAGTGGTAAGTAGAGGTACGAGAGCCTTGCCTGAGCAAGCTTTTATGAAGGATGATCGTAAGACATCATCTTCATAAGAAGTGGCTTTGAGGGAGTTTAGTATGTCAGACAGATCTGGGAGAGATCGGGCTTTGTATGGCTGATCAGGGAAGGGATGTGTCTAAGATGTAAAGCAGGCTTGATATCCTCAATGTGCTCTTCAATGTTCTGTATTATTTAACTGAAGAAGAGGTTCATGGCATTGTACTTTTCTGTGCAGCAATGAAAAGGTGGATCCGGCAGGGTGGTTGATGCAATGCTTGATTGTCTTGAACAGTGCTCTGCTACTGTTGGTGGCTTTATTTATGGTGATGTTATAGCAGTTTGCTTTGGCTGATGTGATGAGTTGTCTGCATATCATACGGAGGGACTTCAGTATCAAGAGGTCCTGGAAGTTCTGTTTTTGTTCCATTTTTTTCCCAGTCTGCAGATTGATAGATTATTGTCAACAAGGTTTTTAGAATACCATGGTCCTGAAAGTTTTGGCTTGCACTTGCATGTTGAAAGTAAGACATGGATCTTCACACAGCTTTCCAATTGTTTTTTAAGTTGTTTAGAGGTGTATTGCAATCAAACGTGGAGATGAATCGGTAAGTTCAAGCCTTAGGTTTTCTATGGAGAGGTCTTTGAAGGATCTGAACGTTTGGTCATCTTTTTTCTGTTCACTATATATATTTGATAATTGAGTCATTTGCTTATTTGCCTAATTCTTATGAAAAAAGAGTATTTTGCTAAGTATCATGGCAGTCCCTATATAAATCTTATTTTTTTGTGTCTGATGGAGGGTGAAATTGAACAAAAAATGTCTGTCAGGGAATCCTATATGGTCGGCTCAAGGATGGCTATCATTGTCCTCAAATAGGAATAAAAGTATATCCTGTTTGTTTTGTTTAATTTGCTAGCAAAGTAATTGGATACATTTACAAGAGGAATTTTGAATGAGACATGGTATGAAAGCATCTGAAGTCTGTAGAGCGTGTAATACTATAAGGATCGCTTTGAGCCTCAGAAATTGGGTTGGGCCAACATCTGGTTTTGTAAGTAACCTATATGATTTTATAGATTTTATCACTTGGCTGCTCATTCTTGCTTCTTCGCCTTTTTCTGTTCTGTACGACTACTTTTATTTAGAGCTGTGGAGCCTTATCTATTTTGTACTTTATAGACAACCTGTCTTCTGCTGTAGCAAAGAGGGCATTACGTTTCTGAAGGGATCCCTCTCTTTTCAATCCCTGTATGGTGTTTTGCTGTTAGTGGAATGCTTCAAAGTGCTGTCAGTCTGTCCCTGTCCCCAAGGACCATAACGAAAATGTTTTCTTTTAATTTTCAGAAAAATTACTGATTGGTTGGGATCAGTGGCACGTTTTTAGAGTTTTGCACATTCCTAAGGTGCTTCTTAACTCTTCTAGAGGCACACAGCTTCCGGATGAGTGTTTTTGTACTAGGTCATGAAACTCGAGATAAAACTGTAATATCCTTTTCTCTTTCAGTTGGTGTTATTTTATTACTTATGATAGTTGAAATTGGGTAGACTGAGGAGACAATATCTGTTATAGATTTTTAAATGTGAAAGACATCAAGACAAAGCTTGAACGGAAACCTGACAGTTATATTTAAGCAAAATTAATGCAAAATGAGATAACTCATTTTCCAATTTGCTAAAACCTCCATTACCAACATAAAATGATAAATAAGCAACAAAGGGGCATATCAGCAACAACCGGCGATAATTATCGCTAAGCGCACTTAGCGCTAGGATAATTATCGCCGGCTAGCGTGGATTTTTATCGCTGAGATAGCGTGCTATTAGCAACGCTTATCTCAAAAGCGATAAAAACCTCACGCTAACTGCCTAACGTGAGATTATTGCTGGAAACCCAGCGATGATCTCACGCAATGTGGCGTTAGCTTGATGATAGGGACTCACAAACTTAGCCATGATATCCACCTTCCATAGGATATCATGGCTAAGTCAGTCCTGAAGCAGGCGTAAAGAAAGTAGCGACAACAGGGGTTATCGCTACTTTTCCTGCCGCTATGCTTTATAGCGTGGGGCTTGATGATAGGAGAAATGTCGCTTAGCGACATTTCTCCTGCCATGTCAGGTCAGGAACGCCCACTTTCCATCTCATTAGAGATGCAAAGCTGGACGTTAGGAATTCCTATGCTAACGCAAGTTTTCACGCGTTAGCGTGAGCTTGCTAATTAGGCGATAAAATTATCGCCGCTTTTCGGCCGAAAACGGCCGCAAAAGCGGCGATAATTCTATCGCCTCGCCTTGCTGATATGCCCCATCGAGTTTTACATATGTGAAGCAATGGTTCAGCAGTCAATGTTTTCAGTTATTGCCATAATGCAAAAATTATTCTCTGCGGGTAGGGAAAAATGTTTACTCTGTTTCAGAATACATAGGCAACAAAATATTACAACATGGATTTGTTCAGCTTTTTTTACACCAGTGCAATGTTTCTGTACAGCGACCCTGGAGCCAAATTAATGCAACTTTGCAGTGATGCAAAAATATATGAATAGGGAAGAGTAAACCCAAATGTGTCATTTTGCTGCTTGTATAATGATTAAGAAGGCAGATAATATTTTAACTATCGCTGAACATGCGTCAATGCAGATTCCACACCATCTTTGCTGTTTTAGCATAAAGTAAAAAAAAGAAACAATGTATTTCTTCACTTTTCAAATGTTGCCTATGCTTGAGGTAAAATTACTTTGTTCCATTGATATCATGTAAGTATTGTATTATTTCAGATAATGTATTGCAGAATTTTTGTAGCAAATCAGCAAAATAGGCCAAAATCAGTTTGGAGTATTTTATTTACAAATTGGTAGTTCAAGGGCTAAGATATCTTATCATAGTGTTCACGAAAAAATATGTTTTCTCCGTTTCGTACTAGGCAAACAAAACATTTGTCAAAATGCTTTTGCCCTGTTTCCTGCATCAGTTCAAATTTTCTGTAATATGGGCCCAAAGATTTCACAAGGAAATTTTTGGGTAAAATGTTTAATTACTATTATCCCTGTTCTAAAAATAAAAAAAAACAGGATCTTTTTTTTGCTCTGTTTTTGCAAACAATGTAATAAAAATGGAGCAATTTGATTTTTTCTTTAATATCATCTGCAAATTTCTATTACATAGTCTTGAGTTGTTTTTGCCAGCCTGTTATCGTTTGTGTCACCCCATACTGTCCGAACCAGTTAAAGATGGCCCTGTACAGAAAACTTGAACGGATGCAAGGAAAGCAATTGACTCCCTTGGCCCCATGTTGGTTGTTAATTTTGTTGGTGATTGGGACGATCTTTGCTGTATTTATACAAGATTAAGAGAAAATATATTTTTGTATTTTCCAAATGTGAAAGCTATTACTAAGTTTGAGGCAAATAAGTGCATTTACACTTTTTAAGGCTATTCACGGACATGGATATTTCTGTAAAAATCTCTAAACACACATAACATGATTTATATGCAGTGTGATATATTACATCATTTTAGTAATATTCCCCCAATTGACTTTCTACACCCTGGTGCAAATTCCTTCTAAAATATAAATTGAGACAGAAATTGTTTGCTTCATTTAGATCTGCTTAACGTAATAATCGTGCTTAATCACTTCTGTATTTTGCACCAGGGCGAGGTTTCTTCCGTGTGGCCTCCGAGCTCTCATATTTTTCTAACTGGGCCAATGAAAAGTATGTAATGCAGAATTACAAAAATGCTGGCAGCCGTATAATAGAAACATTCAGAATTTGATGAGGGGCTCCTGAGTCTCCATAGCTCATAGATATTCATAGAGTTTTGGCCTAAATGAGGGCGGTGCAGTGGGTGCAGGCCGCCCCGGGTGTCATCACTGAGGGGGGTGAGAAAATGCCAAAAATATGTGTTTTAAACACATAAAATGTGCCATTTTGTCAAGCCAGGGGTGACATGAAATTTTCCGCAGCGGGTACCACCTGACCTTGCTACGCCACTGCTATGAATGTCTCAGGGCCCCTGAAGTGTTGGGGTCTCCCCTGCGCCGAAGGGGTGCAAGGGCCTGCATAACGCTCCTGGAAATATGGGTCGACGGTTGAGGGATTTTCAGTTTGTTCCATTTTGTATTGAAAGACGCCCCCTTTTTTCATGGTTGAAAGGGCAGCCCTAGCGTTAAACAGCCCCAATAAAGTGGTCAGGCCCTTGGCGCATGGTATCGCTTCGGTATTGATTTCCCTTCCTCAATTGTTTCTGTTCTCATGCACGCGTTGTTAAATGGATTTTTTTTTCTCCTTTGCATACAGGATTATCCGGACAAAGGTACAGCAGCCACCCAACCAGCAAGTTCCGCCCTCTGGCCACAGCATAGGTGAGAAAAACTTATTCTAATTACACCCTCATTGAAATGGGGAACTACCTGCGAACTTTTAATCAATCTTACGGACAGATAATTCTGCATAAAACACTCCAGCACGCTCGTCCTCAAGTGCCGTCTTTGTCCCCCTGCCACGGCGTAGCATGGTAAATGAACTTTCTAAATACTGCTAAAAGGTTTTGAATTTTGCTGATTATCATGATAAATAGCTTTTGCCATGAAACAGAAAATGGAAATCTAAACCAAAAAAAAGCCCTGCTAATAGGGTTCCATAGAATATTGGATAATTAAAGTAATAAATCACAAAAGAGGGACTTATTCATAACATTTTCTGCATCATTAGTCAGTAAGTAGGTTTAAAGGTGTTTTTTCCTTCTTCTAATTTGTCAACCGTGCCTTCCACATTGCCGTGTCTGGTGGTGGTCTTGTGTGGAGAGGTGACATCATTTTCACAACTATTCTCTTTCCTTCACCTTATTTGTTGCTGCTATGATTTCCAGGCCCCTTGATACCTATGTGAGTGGACAAGGTTATACTGCTAAAAGTTTTCGGATAAGCAAACAAGACCACCAAGGGTCACCTGCAGGCTTATCAGATCTTTATGGTTGCATATATTTTTTAAGGTTTTTAATGTTTTTAATCATTTTATCTGTTTTTCTCAAGAGAATGTCGGCACGGCAAAGAAATCTAGAGTGCCAACAAAGTTGTAAATATGCACCTGTAGATCTACTATCTTGTGATGGAACCGATGTATGCCTTTTAAAAATTGATACAGGCTTCCATAAGGATGCCTGGACGCCTGTGGCAGTCATAAATGTCCAAAAGTACCTGCTGGAAAACATTTGTGAATTCATAGTTCTGGCAGTGCATATTGTACTTGTAATATAATTATGCATGGGTGAATGCCATCATCTTTGTGCTACAGCACATTTTTTTTCTGCACGGGGACCTTTTCTCCCATACAGAAGACCCCTTCTCCTAAACTCCTACCATTGTTGGTTGATGTCCCTTTACATTTTCCATAGTGGAGAGTGATTTAATTCTTCGCTTGACAAGAGTACATTTATAAACTTTTCCAGGGGTGGAAGTGATTGGGAAAGAGTTACATTTAGGCAAATTTGTACTTGTCTACAAACTCAGTGCATTTCAGCCCTGGAAGACATTACCTTACAGGTAAGATATCACAATATTGACCAATCCCAAAGCATTTCCTGCCCCACCTCTGTGCACAGCCTGGTGTTGTTTGTCCTCCTGATAAAGTGAGATCATCCCCATCACGATGCCACTTAGAGTGGCTTCAAGAGGGCTCTCACTTAGCTTTGCTTCAATGTCATCCAGGGATCTTCCACAGTGGAGGATCCTATACACATCTTAAAAATTTGCCTCTGATGGAAGGTGAAATTGCACAAGAAAATGTCTGCCTCTGCTCATTCCTATTTAGGGACGGTGATAGCCATATTTAGACCGACCACAAAGGAATCAGAGACAGACATTTTCTTGCGCAATTTCACCATCAGGCGCAAACTTTCAAGATATATATTAATAAGGAACTCCACTGTGGCAGATCCAAGGATGACGTTCATCTGGGGGTGCAGTCATAACTGGAAGTAAAATAAATTGGAAAGAGAGATACTGTAACTATCACAAAGCAGGCAGTGGTCAGGATTAAAAATATATGGTGATTGATGAAATCTTAGAAAAAGCAGGAGTAGTAAGCCGGTGATGTCCTGTCATACTTTGTGAGAGTGTATTTTGTTCCATGGCAGGATCAAACACGACAAAGGTGGTCAATGAAGCTGATAAAAATGGTGAAGAATTACTGACGCTCTTTGGTGACTGCTCTTAAAAAACACACACGCTTCGGCAAAGGCTTGAATCTGAGTGTCAAGTTGAGGTTTTTCAATCTCATTTGTCCTTACTGCTTACAACATTTAAATCTGGTTGTTTTTCTGCCATTACCCCCACTCCAATTGTGTATTGTGTTAAAGAAAATAAGTGCCAGGGCCCAACCATTTTCTTGGGAGGTCACCACTTATTGTTGGTGTTGGTTACTGCTGCCCTTGGTGTCATCACTTTCGTTTTGTTCTGTTTTTGTGTCATAAAGCCTAATTGCTATTCCTGGTTTGCTTCATCAGTGTAATGTTTTGCAACATCTCCAATTTGACCTGAGAATATTTTTGTGCTACAATAGATGTACTAATTCAGCACAGCTCATATATCACATTTAGTAGGAACTGCAAAGTTTCTGCCCCATTAATATTATTGAGGCAGGATTGTGTTTGCCAATCAATTCTCCTGTGTAAGATAGTCGACACAGTTGTATATCTACTGACACACAGGAGTCAGTCATGTTCCCATTTCTATTGCGCAGAGATGCATTCTTATATGGCGCGACACTGACAATACGCGGTTCCTTCCGTTTGGGCCCGCAAGCATTGTGGTAAGTTTGTACTCTCATTCCACTCTCCATCAGCAGTTATCCTCACTCCCCTCGACATATGCGGGCCAATATGCACTTATTTTCCCCACAGCTACTGGTCCCCACCAGCGGTTGAGGCTTCTGCTTCCCACCGGATATTGGACTGGCTTCATGACCAGGGGCAGTGACCCAGCCAGTTTAACCTGTGATTTCACACTCATTTGCTCCCTACCCCGCTGACTTGACAGAGGTGGCTCTGATTACCTATGATCTTAACTCCTTCAGTGCCCATGACGAGATGGTCTCGTCATGGAGCGCGGTTGCGCTGTGCCCATGACGAGACTATCTCGTCATGAACCCCGCCCGCTAATGAAAGGGCCGGCACAGGGCGGGGAAAGGGCGGGGCACTGAAGGGGTTAATCGTTAATGACAGTTATACACTAGGGCCCTTTCCTATTTCAAAAGTAATTTTGTTTACATAATAATTATGACATCCTTTTAATTCGCTTCGGCAGTTTCCCTTACCGGTTAATGCAGGTTTGTGGGGACTCATATCCCAGGGCACACATTCTCCCCAGAAATGCTTCAGTGAGCTTTGCTCTAGGGCCACAGTGCCCCTTATGTATTATTCTTGATCCGACTTTTGGGTGGATTCACTCCGTGGTCAGTGCAATTGTTGCGCTGTGCGAAATTGTGTATGCTGGTTTGTGATCACTAGGTAGTCTCATTATGATGCTAGAGATCAATTGGTAATACCCCATTAGGAGGAACGACATTGCAGATCCCGCATGGTTCCACAGTGAACTACTGTATACAGCATATTCAATTCTTTCCCCTCTTTTTTTCCCTTGTTTTTTCCTTTCCCCTTCCCTTTTCCCCTTGTCTCTACAGGATTCCTTTTTGATCAATGTACCACTTATCAAAGCATGCATTATTATGTCCTGATAATGATCACATAACTTTAGGTGGATCGAAACGTCGCTCACCTAGATACTCTGACCCTATTGATTATGTATAATTGATGTTGGGTGCAGTTGTGTCATTGTTGCTTATATTTGTGACTTTGTACTCTTGTAATTTTTTCATCATTCATTGTTGCCTGTGTGTTTGTTCGATACCTGTAGTAGGGTGCCCCATGGGGGTGCTTACCCCTAAAAATATGTTTAATCATATCAATATATGTATTCATTTTATACAGTTGATTGAACACTTCCAGGGCATTATTCCTTCCCCAGTGTATTCTTTAATATATTATAGGGCCTCTAGTTTTCATAAATTCTTGGAGTCATGACATCTCTCCTGTACCAAGGCAGAGAACAATTTCTTCATTTAGGCTGTTTCCACTGGGTTCGCTCCCTCCCATGGTGGTAAAAAATATTCCTCAGCTCTTAAACAGTGCCATAATTTCAGTAACAGAGCCCTGACAAGACTGAAACTCTAGACCACTGCAGAAGCGCACTGCATAGAGTGTTGTGGTCTGCTGACAGGGACACACCAATCGTTAAATGCCCTGGCCCCAAATTATAGACCCTCAGGCAAAGTGCTATACTACTAGTAGATCATTCCATGTAGGGTTAAATGCACCAAATTAAACTAAGAGAAGCATTCACATTTTGGAACTAAACTGGGCCTTATTAGCTTCATATCATACCATTGTATTAAATAAAGTGCCTACCATTCTATGGTTCTAGTAAAGCACTTTAGTCAGTGGCATTGAGCTATTTAGATCGTTACGTTTCTGAGCTGCATTCAAGTGCATATTAGGAGCAGAGGGCCTTTAATGAACTGTGTAGCTGAAGGCCACAGAACTATAAAGCTACAAGAATATTGAGCTGAGTGTAGATATGGTGCCTGATTCACAAAGGGCCTTCGCACTCGTGGCTGAGGCCCCGCAGTCATGGTGTGGGGCTTGCACTTGTGACGGGACCTTCACACTGAGAAATTGCACTCCAGAGGTCTTGTCATGGTTGCGGGGCCTCCGCCACGACAGCAGGGCCTCCGCCACAAGCGCGGAGGCCCTTGGTGAATCAAACACTTAGTGTACAACTGAGTGTAGACTGTTCGAAATTAAACAGGAAAAAACAGATAGATCGGTGTTGCAACTTTAGAGCAGAAGGTCAATAATAACCATTGTTGTTGTTATGTTATGTGTTATTTGAAAAGTACACTATCACCCGCAAGGGTATCCTGGTGTTGAGCAGGTGTGTGTGCCTAGCCCTGCCTATGTTGGGTTGGATAATTGAAAAGCTAGGTCTTCAGAGTCTTCCAAATTCAAGAAGAGAGGAGGAGGCTTTGATGTGCAGTCGGAGTCTCTTCCACGCATTAGGAGTGATGTGAAGGAACCCTCGTTCTCCTGATCTAGTTCTGTGTGTATGCATGGTTTTGGGGGAGTAGGAGTCCTTGGATCAGAGGTGTCTCGTGGTTGGTGGAAGGAGATGCAACTGTTCAGGTAGGTGAGGCCGGCAAGGAAGGAGATGCAACTGTTCAGGTAGGTGAGGCCGGCAAGGAAGGAGATGCAACAGTTCAGGTAGGTGAGGCCAGAAAAGAGGGAGATGCAATTGTTCAGGTAGGTAAGGCCAGGAAAGAGGGAGATGCAATTGTTCAGGTTGGTGGGGCCTGAGTTGTGTATTGCCTTATTCATCCAGCATTCCAGTGTTGTAATATAGCCTTATAGCCTGCTGCTGAAGACAGTACTGGTTGTTTAAGGACCTGACCCAAAGTTATTGGCACGAGCCGCAAGTGAAGGCCTATAATAAGGGAGACGGTCTTAAGCAACTGGCATAGCCCGAGGCAGAAGAGCTGTAAGGGTACTAGAACATTCCACTTGCAGGCAGAGGTTTTTTTTTTTTTTAAATCAAAAGGGATAAACAGAAAGACACACTGGAATGGTGGAGCAGAAGGTCTGCACCAGCCATTAGTGGCCACGAGCTTCTCCACTGTCTTTAGTGGAGGCCTCAACATTCCATGTTTTAATCTTTGTTCTAGACTTAGAATGTATCTTCTTCATAGCTACAGTCTCCTAAGGTCTCTGGTAAGGAAGTGAAGGGACAAATGATTTCTGCAGAACCCAACTGAGATACCTTTACTTCGGAAAGGTACATGAAAGGAAGAGATAACCTGAGTATTTTGATGTAGAGTGGTAATGAAGCTCAAAGTGGGTTCCCTTGCTATGCTGCTTGGTTTCTCTGGCTTCTCAAATGTGAATTGTGGCAGATTAAACAAGTTTAGTGTTGGCATTATTTTTGACTACCTGATAAGATATGAGATAAATTGGCCTTTGCAGGCTCGGGGTGTTGGTATTAGCCTCAAGAACGTATGAGGGAATGTGCCCCTACCAAAGTAAATGTGCCAATACAACAGTCAGCAAAATCCATTAGATAAGCATTCTTGAGACACAATATAAATTAGAAATTATGAAGGTTTATTAAATAATTGAAAGTGCATTACAGAAGGCTAAATATAGTCAGTCTCAAATCAGTTAATAGTGTATTTAGGGAATAACCATAAGGCTCAGTCAAATGCAGTTAAAATATCATAATTATTCTAAGTCCTAAGCATGAGACAAACTGACAAGGATCTGCCCTCTAAGAATCAAGAGGTGTTTTATGGCTCACTTCCAAAATGAACCATTTTTATAAGAGAGAATACACAGTGAAATCACATAGCATTAGGTGAACACAGTGTTGCAAGGCTCAGCCAATCATAATACAAAATTAGATGCAATAATACCAAGCATCATCCCCTAAATATATGATTATTAATCCCTGCTTAGAAACATCTAGTTACACATAAAACAAAGGCAGACTCATATAACGAATAGGTCCACAAAAAACTGATAGGGAAGCTATTAAATAGTTACATATGGCAGAAAGGTTTCCTCCAGAGTTCTTCGAGAACAGCATGTCAACATAGAGCATTTCATTAGTGCACATTTTGCTGTGTGCGGTGAAAGGAGAAATGAAAACACAATATGCAGCCATGTTGTATTCAAGATTCAAAATGGAGTAAGGCCTAGTTTGAGCCTAGCTTAACCATGCACAGGAAAATACAGTTTTGTAACGTGCAGTGAAATCGTTTTTCATGTCAGATGTTCAGGGCACCAGACAAAATTTATTTGTTAATCAGAATGCATAACACATTTTTTATCACTAGCAGTGCTATTTTTATTACATGTGGAGGAGTCGGCAAATGTGATGTTTTTGTCAAAATGCATTAGTTTGCCTTATAATGTGCAACAATTTGGATACCTTTGTCAAACTTCACTATGTTGCCTTCCAAGGGACCACAGTCCGTCAACAAATGTGGACACTGAAATCAGTAGCCTGTTAGAAACTATGTCAGTTTAAACCCAGGCTTGCTCTCATTGGGTTTGACATTTCCATATAATGTTAGTAGTTTGTTAATGAAACAACTTCAGTCAGTTTTGAAACCTTCTAATGAATCCAAATTTCAGTTTAATCCTGATACAGAGAAATAGTGGTTTGATACTTAATAGCATACTCTCCCTAAGGATTTCTGACCACAATACAGTGAAGGACAAAAGTAGGCAGTGGCCAATACTGGGATTACCACCCACAATGTAAACTTGCTTAAGTCTATTGAGATCACATTGTTGTTTTGTTGTTGTTGAATTTTTTTTTATTTTATTTGTATTTTTAGTAACACCCATCTGGTGTTGCAAATGGTAAGAACAAATAAACGGAGGACATTTACACCATACACGGTTATTCAAGCAGTAGTAAACGTGTTTGACAAAGACAGCATAGTTAGAACGAAGTATTACATCATGCGTTAAAGCACCAACATATCCACTCCTGGAGTGTTTTGGATTTATGTCTATAGGCCCTAGCTCTCATGAGTCACGCTGACAGGGAGTCCTTCGATCCCATCTATCAGGCCCAATACATAGGAGTATATCCAGTGGCCCCACACCTTGCGGAATTTCCATGGGCCCCTCTACTGTGGTAAGTAACCCTCTATGCAGCCATATTGAGGTCCATTCATCTCTTCTATTCTTGCATAGTGGGTACTTCTGCCACTCTCCAGTGCCTGGCTATCTCTTGTTTAGCGACAAACACGCCCAGGGCACTAAAAGTGAGTTGTGTACATGGAACGTCTATGTCATTCGGGATGCCCAATAATATATATTTGTAGTCTTGCGGGAGGGTGACTTCGAGGATGTCACTAAGTTCTATGAGAATCTCTGACCACTAAGCCTGGTCATGGGAGCACCCCTATATTGTGTGTGAAAAATCACCCCTTGCTTCATGTCAACAAAAGCATGTTGGGGCTGTTGCCCTGCCCATGGTATGTAATCTGTATCAGTTGTAATAAACCCTGTGTAACATTTTATACTGAATCAGTCTCAGCCAGGATTTAATCACTACCTCTCTGGGATGCATAAAGACGGCTTCCCAGTCAATGCCCAGAAGTACTCCTAAGTCTCGGTCCCATCTCCCCCGAAGTTGAACCAAATTGTCGAGCATATTATTGTTTAATTTCATGTATGTGAGGGACACCGCTCCCCTTATCAGTTCTTCTTGTAATAGTCTACCTTCCAGTGTGTTATACTCGGGTATCTGGGAGCCTACCAGGCCTTCTACTAACCAGGTATGTCTCAGTTGGGCACATTTAATAAATCGGGACTGGTGCAGATTGTATTCTGTGTGAAACGTTGCAAAGGGTTTGAACTCTCCATGTTCTAAGACATCTCCGACTGTCGAGATTGAAAGCACATTGTGTGCTCAAATCCCCCTCTGCCCAGCTGCACTCTTGTGCAGGGGCATAAATAATCAGAAAGACCTCACTAACATAAAAACAACAAATATCTGGCTTTCTGAACTAATAAAAGGCTACTATACTGGCTGCTTCCTAGTCATAGTGCAGACTCTTCCAAGGTAAGATAGTCTTGACCCATCTCACCAATCAAGTGATGGTATGAATGGGTAAAATCTGGTCTGACTCCATTGTCTGTTTAATGTGTTGTCACATTATATAGGGGTCTGTAAAACTGAATAGTTGCCTTACATTGATATGTGGTATACAACCTGAAATTGCACATCACAAGGTGTTTATGGCTATTAAGTTAACTCTTCAACTATGGAATTGTGTTACTTAATGCTGATTTGGCCTGTTCCCTATGTAAATCAATGTTAAACCTTTCCAATAGTGTCTCCAATCAGTGATCAATTTCCGTGTGCTCACCTTTAGACAAAAGCTAATTAATGTTTTAGATTTGGTTGATTGTTGTTCGCTTAGCCACATCTTGAAAAATTAAGCAATGGTTCACCAAACAAAGCATAAACCTTGTAAAAATATTGAGTAGAATTCAGATCCTAAAAACAGCACAAACAGTCACTCAACACCTCACTTTACACAGAGGTCGTCAAAACAAGTTCCCAGCATGATCAATTTAACACAGTAAAATGCAATTCGCATGTTACATCCTGGGATGTCACACTATGTGCCTCCCCACCTCCTAACACAAAACAACTACCACGGTTTAAAGTGAAGTGACACACCTCTTTTCCAAACGCAGCTCTGAGCTGTGGCAGGCCAACATGGAATACGAATGTTGCATTGAGGAAGCCCAGATATTCTGGTAACATTAGACCTCCGCAAGGATGCAAATTGATAATCAAACATTGGGACAATGTGGCCTTGACTTGGTAATCCCCCTTAAAAAGGTTCCACAAGAATGACGCCGGATTTAGGCCTTCATCCTGCTTAGTATTCTGTGATTCTCCAAAGCCTGATTCTCTTTTTGTCTACTGCCGCCTCTGCGGGGTCAGCATGACGGGTTTAACACAACAGGCTCACTGAAGCACGGTGATACTTTGACTGCCAAGGCCAACATCTTAGCAGTCATAAGAAACGAGAAGCCTTTTGTAGGTTGCTCCTGTGCTTTTCCTTTTGGTTGTGCCTCGACAAACTTGCAGTGGGCTTGTCTTGCTGCGGAACAGCCAGCCTACCCACCTCCTTAGGTTATCTCGGCTTGCCGATCTTTGGTGTCTTAGCACTGTGTGCTGCTGATGGTCAGCGAGTCAGTGAAGGCGACCATGAAATGGAGGACGGCCTCAAATAAATACTTCTGTCCTTCATAAACTGGATAAGGAGATATACATTCTGGGAGAAATATCTCATGTGTCCCTAGCATTGATTCTTTATATATCAGAACCTATTAATGACCATCTATTTCGCTCCTGTCATTATCACTTCACAGAGCCCGTGTGATGACATATCATGCAAGCCTTGGTTTCATCAACCATTTTATTACCTCACAAACAAATAATTGCTAATAAAAGCTGTGAAAATTCTTAAAGCCTAGAGTGATTTAAAAAAGTAATTTACAGCAGTTAGCAATGGAGGGAAACAACATGGAAAGAGGTTAGTGGGTAGAAAATAAGCAATATAAGAGAGGAAGAGCGGCATCAGAAGGGACAGGGAACTACATCCACCAGTGATCTATAAATCTCAGAATTCATTGGGCTTAGAGTCGTTGAGGTTTTCATGCACAGTCCACCTATCTCTTAAATAAGAGACAAGAGCTGATGATTGTGCGGCCAGTAGACAAATGATTCATTCCCGGTCGCAGTTGATACTCAAATGACTCCCATAAATTATGACAAACGATATTTGAAATAGCCTAATGTTATTTGACCAGATGCAGAACAAAGTCTGCAATGTACTTAGTAGTCCTAAAACCCACATTTTCAGTACATTTGTTTTGGGAATTCACAAAGAGTTCAGAAATATTCCTGGGAATCTGTAATTATTGTAAATTCCCCAGAGTACACACGGGCATGATTATTTTGGCGTACTGAATATATATATATAGGTTTGAATATTTTTACAGCATGTGTGTCAATGCTGAAGTGCATTTGCACCTGCGATTTTTTTTTGCTTCTGTCTGGGTAAAAAGAATTTTTCACAGCCATTATAAATACCTTTTCTTCAGCCCGCACCACTTTTTGGGTCTGTTCTTCCGTATGTCACCATGAACAAGAATGGTATTAGAATCTTGGCAGGAATATATCTAAGATAATTTTCACAGTGGGAAAGTAACTGCAAAAGGTTTGTGAATGTCCACAGGTTTTGGGTGTTACAACTTTCTAAACAGACCTCACCCTGGATCTCCCCGAAATACGCCTTAGTGTGCAGATTTGCTCACTTTGAATATTTACCACACTGGTGGAATTGTTCATGTAGGGAAATCCATTGACGAGCGCAGATTCACTTTCTATAAAAAATAAATGTTGCTCAGCTCTACGGCAAGTTTCTGCTGCATTTTTTAAGTCACCAGCTCGGAGTTTCAAACTGGTTTATTATTGACGAATTTAAAATTAACAAAAGTGGATTTAATCGAGAAATGGTATTCTGAAAATCTCCATTGAGTCAAAAGTAGCGATTACATACTATGGGCCAGATTTATGAGCCCCTTGCGACACTTTTGCGTCACTTTTAACATGGGAAAAGTGATGCAAAAGTGGCGCAAGGGGCTCATAAATCTGCCCCTATATTTGTATATAGGTACTTTACATTTTAAATGAATTTCCAGTTATCACTACATTGTTATTTAGGGTTGAAAAACAGGGTTGAAATTCCTTATGCACTGCAGTTGATATGTTGTTACGGTTTACTCTGAAATTCCCAAAAATCCTAAAATACAGACTCTGTACTTTACTAAAAATAGTATGAATGCTTGGTGACTTTTGTGGTGCCAAGACTTTCACAGACTTGTTAGGATCTATCCTCAAGTTGTTGCTGACACTACAAGGTGGAAAGCTGAAATCTACACTGTGGAAAGCTGGGTTCTTTGTTTATCCTGGATAAAACACTGATGGCTATCAAAGCCACTTTATTTCCTTCAAATTGTAAACATGTGTAATGTACAAACCACTGTATGTTGTGAGTTGTAGTATTGTCCCATTTAGATGTTCCCTGGACATCACATTCTGGTTTAGAAGTCGATAATTTCAACTGCACATGCAAGTTCTGATGAGGATGTTCCTACATCCCATATCGCCAGTGATGCGGCGGCCTGGTCAGGCGATTATAAGTCTCACAGATACAGAACCTCTCTTGTGTCCTTCTCATCTGCATTCTCTTTCTTTCACTTTCTTTCTTTCCTTCTGTCTATCTCTCACTAAGCAACGTCAGGTGGGGTTAGCCAAGCACAAATGTTTTGAAGCCACTGTAAACACTGTCATACAAGCCACGTACGGCTAATCCTGTAACCGAAATGCTAATGTCTTTGAATATATAATCAATAAAATACTTTGAAATAAAAAAAAAGATGTTCCTACATCGATAAAATGATCTGTGTATCTCATGACAAAATTGCTACACCACCACTAACTACATCGACCTAACCACTACATTGCAAGTTAAATATTAAATATGTAATTGATATTAATACGTTAAGCATGTAATTGGCACTATTCAGAATATTGATTACATGCTTACCCTGTCTCGTAGGCAATGTTGTGGATGCAATATTTCAGGTAGGTATTTCATAGCTCAATGTAGTGACATACAACCATGTGTGTAAGTACTCATAAAAGATAGATCTGTGCTGTAGCACATTTCTTAGAACATGCAAGAAAAAACACATATAATGGAAAGTCTGTAGGGCTTCTCGATACATCCCTAACACAAAGAGACCATAAGGGTGAAATGAGTCTGTGGTTGTTGACCAAGTTTTTTATGACTTACCCACACAACAGGAAAGAAACATGACACACATAGAAAAGGATATGCTAAGAACGTTAACACCCGTAGTAGGTTAGCAGTAGTTACCTGAGACCACCATTGTTTGATTTTTTTGGGCAAGAATCTGGGACCATTCTGCACTGTTCTGGCATAAATGTCGTTCTTAATAATAGCAATGCTCAAATCTCAATTTCAAAGTAAATGAAAAATTTTAGTAAGCGCAATTCAAATAAAGGTTGAAAAGTCTTTTTTGTCAGATTAATCATAATCATTACAATATACATCAGTGCAATGTTAAAACTATTTAGTAAAAACGGTGTCAACCCGTACAAACAAACAAACAACCTGTATGGTTGAGGTTTCCAAAGATGATCTTTTCAAGCGGTGTAGTGAGGAATGGACAGATCCGACCGCAACATAAAGTGCTAGTCCATATGAAGTAACCTGCATTGAAGATCCTAACTAGCCCCTTTTTTTTTTAAAGGTTTACAGATGAAGTAAAGTGCATGTATTTGGACCAACGTGTTATAACATGTGCAAACACAACATTACAAAGGGATGCGGCAGATTCTCCCGCTAAATGTCCCCTAAATGGGGTTGTTATGAGGGTGATACTGATTGGACTGAGACAAAGTGCTGTTAAGACTACTACAAACAGTTGGGTGATTTCTGATGGCTCAGAAAAGTGCCAGTACATCGATAAAGAATCTGTGGTCCAATATGTCCTCTCCCCCAGGGGTGCAGACAAAGCCTTCATGTTTTGCATCCTTGTTGGTAGAGACCCATGCTGCTGTGAGCTTCACGGTATTCCAGTTGGTAGATAGGCTTGGGACCCATTAGGGTCTGGAAAGTTTTTACTGTGCCAGGTATTTGGTTGCATGGATCAGGAACCTGGTTGCCCTACAAGACAATTGAATTGAATGCCATCTATGAGTGCAATGACTGCGGGCAACAGGACCTGATTTTAAGGCCCCTTAACTATTTTCGATTAAAAGATAGAAAGCCCGGACACACGCAAATTAGATGAAGCTTGCTTTCTTGGGTATATCCACAGAGGCGGCAATGGCTGGTGGACCAAGATTGCTTCCAAGCTGGGACCGAGTCCTTTGATGGAACTTCACCTAGGTGAAAGAGCAGCAGAGCATGTTTCAGGGCTACTGAGAAATGAGAGAATCCAAATAGAAATGTAAATTTCCATAATTGTGAACAGGTGTTGACTGTGATAAACTACAGTCACTAACTAACCCCATAAATACTTTATTATGCATCAGGAAAGAGGGGTGGGGCTGGCTGGCACTGGCAACCGTGGCTTTGCACCCAGGCATTTTGTCTGCCTAAACTGTGATTGGCAATGCAATCAATGCAAACATTTTGAAACAATCCCTTTTTGCCGTTAGTGCCCCTAGCAAATTGTATTCAGTAGTACCGCCTGCTTCCAACAGAGGGCAAAAGGGTCTGAAGCTATTATTTTTGTTCTTAAATATTGGTCTGGCTGATTGATATCCAGTGAACATCATCCACACAGCACTGGCACCACACAAAACTCACACTCCCAAAAATTCGACAGTTCATGGTTTATTGCAATCTGAATTAGGGGTTTGTTGTGTGTATAGTTCAGTTGTAAAATGTTCATTACTTTGTTTAACTAAGCACCCCTGCTTTTTTTATTCGCTTTTCAATAAAAATGTGAATAGTGTCGCAAAGGTCAGTTCTTTCAAGCTTTGCCTTGACCAGATCACATAAATTAAAAACAGAAACCTTTTTGGCCCCCCTCTGAAGTTCAATGCACATCACCCAAGAGGCACTGATTGTTTCACCTGCCAGTAACTGCATTGTACTGAGGTATGGTATAGTCCACTGCTGCATGAACTCTCCTTGGTCATGACACTTTCACACATAACTTTGCATCACTTAGCTTTACATATTGAATTGAAGAAATCACAAGACTGGAATGCGTGAAAATTTAAGGTGAGAAGTTTTGATCAAAAAGGAGCTAACGTATAAGAAATCTGTTATCATGTTACATTACCATTAAATTGGCAGGCCCGCTGTCCAAGATCCTCATCAGTTGTAATTCTTCCAACAGTCCATTTGTAATAGGGACTTCCGTTCGCAATGCAGTTACTCTCTGTTGCTCTCCTTTTCTGTGCCCTATTGTGGTTGGTTTTTATTCTACTTCTTTATATGTGTTTTGCTGCCTTTGCCTAAAAGGTCTTCACAACTCAAAGTCACAAGGGGGCTCATGCGTCCTGTAGGAGTTACCATCTGTCACCCACTTTTAGATGTACATCATCCAGGCAAAATATCTTGGAGCTTTTCCAAGCCCTCAACACAGTTCATGCTAATATCAGTTGCTACTTTCATTCCTATCTGAACACCCCTTTACCCAGCATTTATTAGCCTAGTTTGCGTTGTGTTTAGTTGCACCATTGACTTTCCTTTAAATTGTTCTGCCATGGGACCTGCCAAAGAGCTTGCCCACCTGTTGTCCAAGTCATCTTTTGTATCTCGTCTTGTAAGCCACCAGTCATCTTATTGAAATACACTTGCCACTGTTTACAATGCATTATTTAACCTAACTAAAATTTTGTACACATGGCATGGAACTGTTGTTCAACGCGAAAGTCCCATGTTATGATTAGATATGTAAAAAATACTTCAACATTTTTCCCTCTCATCGGTTTCTTACTACAGAATGTATCATTGGAGATGAAAGCAGACATTTTGTCATGATCCCAGACACCCCCACTTAGCTTTTTTATATCTCACCATAAGCAATGTGTCTTTGGGTTGTTTTTCTGTTAAAAAAGCTGTTGTTCAATTGCACATGAATGTGCCTTTGGTCAAATTTCAGCGAAATGGATTTGCCAGCAATATTTTCTCTTGCTGTGACAGATTTGCATCATTGTCAGTATTTCTAATTTGATTGCACAGAATACCCATATCATGCAGCTCCACCAGCTGTCCAGACTAACATGCCTGATGCTAATAGACAACTAATAGTAGTTAGCGCTGATGACTTTCGTGTCTCCCTGGGAATTTGTTTACTCTACTCACTATGGTTGGGATCACATGACCAGAGTGAGGGGCAGGCCTCTTTATCACTGTCTAGGTCCAGAGTGGAGGGAAAGAGTAGGTCTACAGCCAGTGCCACAACTTCAGGTACTTTGGCGCCTACTCCTATTACGTTTTGCAGCCTCATTTCCTATCTTGGGATGTTAGTTAAAGATGTTTGCGCCCTTAAGGTGGACGGAGTGCCATTCACTACATTGAACAGAGGTTTCCTTCTGTCAAGTTGAAAATGATGGTCACGAATTCTGCATAGGTTTTAACAAGAGTGAATATTTTGCCTATGTTTGAAATTCTTACTATTTCACTAGCTTTGTTCTAGACACTTTATGTTGAGGCTTAAGATGCATGATTTGAAATATGTTTCTCTGTCTGAAATATTTTATCTTGTCAGTATGTCCCTTAGTGGCCTTTCAGGTGCAGAAGCCCATGTGGCCAGGGATTGCATTGTGAAATCGCAGATTAGTACTCTGACATGATTAGTGTGGTGCTGTAGCCAAAATGCTCTCTGAATAGCATTTGACTTATGGTTATGACCATAAATTGTACATTTAGAGCATGATCTCTGATCAAGCAGTATGTTTCAATATATTTTATCAGTTCATAAAGGTTTTTATAGCTTCAGTGAAAACCTCTTCTCAATATCCTTCTTCATAATCTTATTTGAGATCAATAATTTGACATTACAGTTTGGAACTCGCTACTTTGGCTAGCACACAATCTAAAAGAGTTGTGGTTTTACAAAATGCAAAATTTTAGTAATTGTGGATGATCTTACAATAAAAAAAAGGCATTTGATCTATTTTTACCCTACAAATTGAATTTTCAGACCTGAAGCAACAGGCTGCTAATTAGTTGATCAGAATCCCTATACACCAGTATTTTACCACATTAGCAACATTGTCAACACAACCAATAGGTTTGTTTTGGTTCTCACGCTACATCTAGTCATCATCAGGCACTGGCACCTATTAGAATATGGTGCAGATTTCATTGCTTGAAGTTGAATAGCTAGTTGTTGGGTCAAATGCAAGGACAGTGCCCACCAATAGTAAGGCAGTCATTAGCATGAGCTTCACTGGTTACATGGTACTATCATGGCTCTGTATGTCATGACTGTAGTTTCCGTATTTTATCTGGTAATGCGCTTAGGTAAAGAAAAATCTCAGAATGAATTAGATTGTATTATTGCCTAGTTTGGGAATATCTGTCAAAGTATATTCTAGACTGAAGTTTCTTTCTTCAGATTAATATAATTTTCATAAAATGTTCCATTTATTTTGAGGATGCTCATATTCTAAGACTGAAATACCGTATCCAATCCAAATAATTTGAAGTAATGAACTTTTATATTTGGTGATGACTAGCTCTGAGGAAAAAAATAGCAACGGACTGTGAGACATCCCTTAACAATTGATTCTGGAGCATGTAGTGTGACTTCTAATATCTGGATATGTGAAAAGGATGATCATTTTTTTAATGCTTGATCTATGATGCCGCAGCGGTCAACACAATATACCAATGGTCCATGAAAAAATGGATTCTACATGTTTCCCTCTACTGAGGGCATCCTCCACTGAGTCCAAAAGTAAATGTTATATAATAAAGATCCCTACTATGTCTCTATGGGCAGCAGATCTTTATGTTTATACTATGTTTTTTATGAGTGTTGTCATCCAACATTCTGCTTGTATGACAAGTACAAGTATCAAATTTATGAAAATAATGACCTCTCCATAAATTGCTTCAAATTGGCATTTCTTTTTCAATGTTTCAATAGAAGTATTTTTGCTTACTGAATGGATCCTGCCTAGTAGATTCTCAAATTAAGATCCGAAGATACATTTGAGAGATTATATAACCTAGTTATTAATATTTGGTCCTTTTTACCACTTCTCTATAGTCTGATCCTGAGGGGTGTTTCAATCTTTGTGAACTCTATTCAATTGAACTTTTAGGTTGCTGAAGATGTGTTGCATTGTTTGAAACAAATATATATATCAATATTCACTTTGGCACAGAAATCTAAATATAACTTCTCAAAACAACATATTTCATTGATTTAGTAATAAGACAAGTAAAGTTTGCATATATTGTACCAAATACAGGCTTCAGAATATTGAGTGTCCTTTGATCCATGTAAAAGACAGTCAGTGAATTGTTGCTAGATTACTCTAGATATTTTCATTAAGTGTAATATATTCTAGTCAATTGTACAGCTTGAAAATGTACTAAAACTGCTAGTGATTCGCAATATTTCTTGGATGACTTTAAAGGGCTTCAGAGAAGAGCAGGATATGATCTGCATACTGGACTCTATCGTTTTCCTTGTTGCGGAATCTATTGCACCAAAGTGATGGAAAGAGTGTTCCAATTTATCTCAGCCACTGGCCATTGCTCAGGGCCACAATCCAGTACATGATTTCCCACCCATCACACCACTCCAGATAGAGAGAGAAAAAATGTGTTTTTGTCTGCCGCTTGTTCCTGAATGTAGTTCTTTCAATTCTTTCATTAGTCTCGATGTAATTGTTAATAGTTCTCTATAGCCAAAAATAAATTATTTATTTCTTGTTTAACTGTCAATTAGCAGTGATGCCACAGCATTTTTACTGTCATCCCCGTGTATCATTCACTGTTTTTTTTGCATTGTGAGCCTTTCTGATGTTTTATAGGCTTTGTGGCTTTTTACTCCCTAAGTCCCATTGATTAACACATTAGTATTGTTCATCCTGATGATTCACTCATGATTCACTGATGATGAGTCACTGAGCCATCAGCGATGAGTTCAGAACAGAAAATGACAATGGGTTTCATCTTGAAGTGTTCCTCAGACACCGGCAAACGCTATCGGAAGTTCAACCTGTCTTTGAAACAGATGTGAGAAACCCACCAACAATGACAATCTTTTTAAAGTTAAACACACCTATATATCTAAATGTGCTTCTTTCAGTGTGTCTTTTCAGCAGCTGTGGGTGCTTAATTTGTTCGTCTGGTCTACATGAGCATAGAAACCCTCACAACGTCTGTGTATTTCTCTTTTACTACCTCTTGTTTTAAAGAAAATACATCTGTTCACCACCGTCTATCATTTGCAGTAGTTGTTTTTCTCTTTGCTCACTGGAGTAATTTATCATTTATTGTCCCAGCTTCTACAGGCTCTGTGACTCAGGTGTCCTCAGTGAGCACTGACTCTGCGGGCTCCTCCTACTCCATCAGTGGCATTTTGGGAATTACAGCCAGCAGTGCTGATACCAACAAGCGCAAGCGGGACGAAGGTAAGACAGCCATTTTGTCTTACTGTGCACCACATAGTTACAATTGAAGCTGATGTCCCACTGTCTTAAATTATTCCAATTCCAATTATTCCAATTGCTTATTTGTTGAACATCTCTCCAGACACCAGAATCTGCTGTTTCTGAAAATGTAACCTTCCTATCATTCACTTGTATTGCTCTATATTGCAAAAACATTCTTAGTACATTAACAATGAAGATAAAGTCAATAATACTGCTGAGTGTACTTCTGAGCATTAGCCTTCTCGCCATTTTGTTATTTGTTTTTAATTGTGCATTATTATTACTTTTGGATGACTTCTACTGACTGGGGCTCCCTGTCCACGTTTTTGGTCCTGTTTCTTGCCCTACTCTGGATTGCTACTGGTTCCTGAATCAGCACTCACTTGAGTAGAGCTCCTCATTGCTAGTAACAGAACAGGAGTTCGTTTTGGCCTTATGTGTATGTTTTCGCAGATCATTCTTTGTGTGGACTGTACTTTGCTGTGTTTTCTTCTTACCACTAGCATTGAGTGACATTGGACTAATACCATGGCTGGCTATTCTTAATTTTAGAGAGGCTGGTATTGTTGTAAATAATTGACATCAGCCTGGGGGGCAAGGCTGGTAGTGAGCATGTTTTAAAGTGACTGTAGCCTTCTATTCTGGTTTCAACTTCCTCTTTAACAATATTTTGATAACTTTCAATAATTGATTTAGTATGATTTGTTCCAACGTTGCACAGCAAATTTCTCCTACATACATTCATTCTTATTGTGGGAGGATTTGTTGAGGTTTCAGTGAGTTCATTTCCCGAAGTACTTCACCTCACAATTTTGACAAGACTATTACTTTCATGAAACAGGAAGGGAACGTTTAGTTTGCAAGTAGTATGTATATAATGTTTTAAAAACAAAAATGTGTTAATTGAAAGCCCCCACCTTATATGAGCCTGTATCTTTTCCATCATATTCTCAGTAAAGTTGCTTGGCGTTTCAACAAAAATGGATTCATCATTCAGAATTTAAGCATGAGGATTGCAAACAAAAAATAAGGATTTTTCTAATGAATCTCAAAAGACTTGCCTATATAACAGTATATGAACCTTCTTAGAATAATTTGTACAAAAATATTACCCTGCTGTCCATAGATGAAACAGCTGTTGTACAAACTTTGGGGGTTTTAAAACTGGACACTTGAAGTGAGGGGAAAACCATAGCTTCAAACTATAGGGAGGCAGTTCGTAGATGTTAAAGCTTTATACAGGTTTTTTTTTTGCAATGCTACATGTTGACATTATGCTTTTTTAGTCTCGTGTAGTAGTTCCTAGTGTAGCTAAACTGTAAACCAAACTATTTCACTAGTCCTTATTGGGTTGTCTTCTCTATCAATTGGAGATAGAGAAGTTTTATTTTCACGTAGATATTTACTGAATCAATTATTTCCCTTTTTAGCCCATTGTTTGTAGTGCCAGGTTGGCAGATAATAATTATTAACCTTGTTTCTGGCAGAAGAACACCTATTGTCTGTTGCACTGATTTCATTTTTTGGGGGGTGCAATTGATCATAATTAGAGCGATAGCTAAGGATGAGATTAAGCAGAGTGGGTCTGTAAATTACTTTGTGATGCCTTATTATATCTTTGTGGATATGGACAAGAATTCAGGTGGTGTGGGACCATAATCTCGACTTAAATATTGACCTGTAACATTGGGGTCTTCAGCCAGTCTTTGAGCCATCACCTGCCAGGAATACTAACATTGAACACTGCGCACTTTGACAAACAGTCCAGCCACCAGGATGCCGGCACACAGGGAGAAGAGCCACACAAGATGGCTTTATAGGGCTTGGGCGGAAGCCTCAACTCTCCGTTCTTACTGTTCCATCACCATCCTGCAGGACTACTCTTGCAAGCTGTTTATATGAAATATGGCACCATATATATCGTGAACAAGGGGATTTCCCCGAAACACGTAGAGTGTCAAGCCTTTGAATACATAATCGCTTTGCAATGATTGGGCCACGACGTGCTGTTTTACGATCTTCAATTCAGCGTGTGCTTGTGTTTTGGGACTCGCCATCCCGTCGTGGAACACCGTTGGAAGGGGCTTGGGTAAGGTGAATGCTTTGCTCTGCATTGCTCGGCTGTGGGATATATATATATATGCAAAGGTAGTTCTCCTCTCAATTAAGCAGAAACAAGGTATATATATATATATATATATATATATATGTCCAACTCTCTTCAACAAGAGAAAATAGGGTCGCACTCCGCAAAATACAAGAACTGTTTTTATTTCAGCCCATGTGAAGTTTGCAATAAATCCAAAACAAAGCGACGCGTTTCGGTCTTGCCTCAAGACCTTGCTCACGATACTGTGGCCTGGTTTGCATGCACATTTCATAACTGTTTTTCGAAAAAAACAAGAGCATTTCCTGTCATGTGACTTTGCGTGCATTCTGGGAATTGTAGTTCCCAACATCAAATTAACATAAGCTTTTAACATTACCAGCATATTTAAATCAACAATGATGTTAAACGAAAACTCCACATGAAATATATACAGTCATATTCTGTAAACCATTAGTGCCACAATGAATATTTACAATAAATAAAAATACGTAATTTATAAGGTGCCCAATGAATTGTTTTAGAAAGTGATGAAGGCAGGATTTTTAACCTTTTTAGTTCCTCGTTTATACCCCTCCAGCAGAAACAAGGTATATATATATATATATATATATATATATATATATATAGAGAGAGAGAGAGAGAGAGAGAGAGAGAGAGAGAGAGAGAGAGAGAGAGAGAGAGAGATACATGGCAATGAGCAAAGTAGAGCATTGTTCTCGCCCAGCGTTTGCCACCATACTGCAGTATGTATTTATGTTTATAAACAAATTTAACACAAGGGAGGCAGGAGTTGGTGCAATATTTTAATGAGTACAGTATGTTGATGTGTACCCTTTTCATGAGTTCCTACACTCCCTTTCATACATTTGCAAGCTTTGAGGTTGCCTGGATATCATCTGCAGATGTCACCTGGCTGTCATTTTTGTGTCTCTTAATTGGTTGCAGCTTATTTTGACACTTGTTTGGACTGAAGTGAATTTGCTCACTTTGAAGTTCACCACAGCATGCTTCACAATAAAGCACATTGTTGCTATTCCTGTATGGAAAAAAATGATAGAGACGACATGAGTAGATTCATGAAACTTTAACTGATGTCACTAATGCTGTGTCATTTTGTACATTTCAGTGGATGAGGGCAGAAATATTTATTTAGTTGAATTATAGACAAGCTCCAAAGGGTATCAGAATGCTTTACTTGAGAACAATTTTACCCCCATGTAAGTAATTTACATAAAACTGTTTACAAATTGCAAATAAGGACAAACAAGGTGCAAGAGTTCAAAATTGGGAGTATCAATAACTTTTGTTAAGTGCAAAGTACTGGAGGACGTTCATTTAAAAAAAAAAAAAAAACTCTTCCTGCTTTAGTAAGTGAAAGTTCTAAACAAAAGTCCTGGCATGATTCATTCGATTATTTGTATCGGCATAGATGTAAGGCATTAAATATGCCCACTCATAATATGGCCACCATTTTTAGCAACAGTATCCTGCTGAATGCGGAATGGTAAGAGCAGTCTAAAATGTCAATATCTCTCAGGTAGTGCCTGTAAATTGATTTATGACCCCTTGCATGACCCCTTGCATGACCACTTGCAGTCTTTGTACCGCCTGTCAAATGATAAGGTGAATGTAGCTCCCTGGTATGGGTCTCTGGGGCATCAAGACTTAAAACCCGCCCCAGTGTTAGTCATATGGTTCCCGAACCTCCACCTGGGCTGCCTTCTTACTTTCAGCGTTGAATACTGGACACGAGTCAACAGGTGGGGCCAAGTAGAGTTGCGGGCCCAGCCTCATGTGATAATACCATCATGACAGACAGCAGCAGAATGTATGAAGAGGAGGCCAACAGTGGAGGCGATGAGGTGAGTCATTTGTCAAGCTGAAGTTGGGAGGTGGAGGATATGGGTTGCTGTTTTTGCCTGCCACTCTGAAGGTCAGCCAAGAAGTGCCAGAATCTGGGCCATGTTCAGTTGTAACCACTCGGAGTGGAACAGGAGGAAACCAGCAGATATCTGTGATCACCATCTTTAATTTTCAGTGCAGTACACCATCAAAATAATTGTGGACTCACACAGCCGTTGATTCCTAAATATTTTAGCCTCTATATCAAGAGTAGGAGAGCCAAAAATTTGATTTTTGAGAGTAAATTCCCCATTCAGATTCTCAAAGTCAGTATTAGTGGAATATGCACATGTGAATAAAGACAATCGACGACAGCGGTGGATTTTCCTTATTCCTAAATGTAGGATACGGGGATGCAACCATTTCAGAGGCAAGTGGTGCTACCCTTCAAAGTGACGTGAGCTCCCACAAACTGATAGATTTGTGTGCATTGTCAAACAATATTCAGGTAGTTTCCCACAACGGAAATGCACACAAAACTACGCTTTTGAAAGCATTTCCAGTTTGGGAGAGTGAAGGAAGCACTCCCAAATGCCATGGAGGCAGAGGTGTATGGAGATTGTTGCAGGGAATAATATTTTTCCTGTGGAAAAATTAAAAAATATGTGTCCAATGTATATTAGCGCCTTATCTGTTCAAGCAGACATTTCCATCTGGTGGAAATTCTGCATGCTACATTTTGCAAAATTAGGTATTTCTGGAAATCTTATAGTGCTCTTGGGATTCTTTGTGAGTCGCATAAAAATTGGAAATCCATCCAAAACATAGAAGCTATTCTCCAGGAGTAGACCTTCCACTTTTAACCTCTTCGACGCCGATGACGGAACGGTTCCGTCATGCACGTCGGTTGGGCTGTGCTTATGACGGAACCGATCCGTCATGGCCCCGCCCGCGCTCAGAACTTTCAGCACTGCGCGGGAATCCGCGCAGCGCTGAAGAGGTTAAAAACATGCCTTTGTAAGTTTTCACCTCTGTGATTAGTAGTGGCATGAAAGCGGCAGAGCATTGAGGCTGGTTCAACTTGTGTTAGCCTGACACACTTCTAGCTTGTAGACTGAAGTGTCCAGTGTGGCATGCCGTAGCACGTGCCACGGAGCTGCCAGAGCTCCAAGGGCCGGCAGTGGGAGCTACACCAGACCACTGCCCAATCCCAGGTTGACTGCCAACTTTAGCCCCTGCAGGCATGGCACCCAGTCTGCAAACTTTTATCACTATTGTTGATTGCATGTTCGAAAATAAATGCTTTTAAATGTAACCATGGTAGCTTTTCTCACTTTTTGGCTCTGGCCTTTTAGACAGCTGTATTCGTCGTACAATCATTTTTCCAAATAGATATGTATATATTGGTATTTGGACAGTGACCTTCATCCAGTGATCTGTTAAATCCACTTTGCCATTGGTCCCTTCGTTTCGAGTGACTCCAAAAAGCTTGTGTACATTGTCCACATCCGCATTGAAGCTAGTTCAAAGTATGTATTTTTTTTTTTTTACATTAACTTTAAACACCAGCTATTTATTTTACCTGCACTTTGGATACCCAGTTAAATGGTGATGTATTGTCCACCTCATTTTTAAAGTTGTTGTTATAAAGTGTTTACGAGACATTGCAACTCTGCAGATGCCTATAATTGGAGTGCTTGGTTAGCTGGTGATTTCATTTTTCCTCCTTTACAAATAAGAATTAAATGCATGGCACAACAGAAAGGCTTGCTTGAAATGTTTTCAGTTTCACATTTTTTTTGCAAGTCTACTGTGGCCACATTTAGGTGGCTGCATGTTTTCTTTTTCTTCTGTTTATTCTTTTGGCATATTCTTGCAATATAAAATGTAACCATCACACCAGCTTGGAAGTCCAGACCTGCTGGCATTGCCAGTGTTTGTTTATTTCTCCCGTTGCGTTTTAATGATCCACAATGTGTTGTTGCAGTTGTGCGTTAAACAATGTTCCTGTTTATGCTTTTCTATTTGCAAAAGCCTTGCAAAGCCAAAAGCATTAAAATTGCTTTAGTCAGTCGATCAGCGTTCACAGTTATGGCGTCTATAAATGCCATATAAGAGTTTAGGGAACATGGGCTAATTCTGCTCAAACCTGTGAGCCTGTGCTGATGACATCATAAGTGAATTCCTAAAAACACATTGCTTTCTTAGTGAACTGCTCTGTCACTCAATGCTTGGGCCCTGGGGTACAGATTATGTTCTTATTGCTAGTGAAACATCTATATAATTGTCATATCGATGCACAGAACAAGCGGAAGCTAAGCACATGGCAAAGCTGCTTCCGTAAGGTTCAAGAGAAGCCCCACAGCCTTTGTGTTCCATGGAATCAGTCAGAAGTGAATGAGTGCCCCTCATTTCTGCCAAGAGAACTGCACGCCAGCCATTATCTGCCTGTTCGGCGTCCTCCTGACATTGTTTTAGCAGATGCCACTAGTCTTTAACCCAGTGGGTTGCTTGCTTGCTAACAACAGGGGCAAACTAAATCAGCCCACCTTTATTGGTTTTTAAGGTCCAGGGCAGCATTTATCTTCTCCTGTTATAATGCGGTCATGGAGCAGATGTGCCTCTGTGGGGGAGCGGTTGCATTCACTCAGGGCGTAAACGGAAAAGGATGCATGAGGGTAGGCCAGTATGAGAGGCGGGAAGAAGGAGCCCTAGCTGGAAGCAAAACCAGAGCCCTTACTTCCTTCTAGAGTCAGACATACAGACGGATACATGTTTCTGTGATCTGCCTCCGCTGAGACAAAGTGGTAGGTGAGCCACTGGATGTTCGAGCCGGGCTCGAACCAGAAGCCGGGCTCTGGGTCAGTTCGAGAACCTCTTGGAACCGCGAGTCAAGAACTATGCAGGCTTTCACTCTAAGTTGTGTGGCCTAATGGCTACAGCCAGAAACCATGCAACTAGGAGAACAAGGTTCAAATCCTGGCCTCGGTCTAGCATCCTGTGAATCTCTCCAAATCTCCCTTTGCTGAAAAAAGTTGTAATGTAGTCTGTGTCTGTTGTTGAGCCCTCTTATGTCCTTAGGAAAGGTATGTAGCGCTGTCACCCATAGCTCTCATCTCTCATCCTCCAAGTATTAAAGACAAAGCATTAACCTTTGAGATTAGAAAGAGAGACCATCTGTTGGCTGACTTGCACAGTGTGAAACTGTAAAATCTGTGTTCAGTCCAGGCTTCCCTGTGTGACCATATTATGTTATCCCAGGCAGATATTTTATTTCAGGAAGCCTCCTGTTTGTTCATTATCCCATCTGAGAGCATCTACAAATATGCAAGTTCAGGATGAGCGCTGAACAAAAAACTATTGTTTTTGATTGAATAACCTATAATTGTGCTCCATCTACAACAAGAGTGCAGGCCTCTTAGTTCACTATTAGCATTGTTATCAGGGTGGGGGAAGGAATATTTCTAATACAAAGATTCTCACTTTACTGAATACTTTTAAAGCAGTAATATAATCTGATGAGCTAAGGTGAAAAGATTCCACTGCCAAGTAAATACACTTCTTTTTTTATTTTGCGGTGACTATTATCATATTTTTCCATGATGTTGTATGATTTACATGATCTATTGTTTCAAGGCTTGGACCATGCACAGGCTCTTAGAGCCCGAGCTGACCCTTGGCTTGGCTCTGGCTCGACTCTCCATGATAACTTGTTGCCTTGACCACCTCTGCTGAAAAAGCTGCATAGTTTTAGTCGAAGGTTGAGGAACGTGAAGTGGAACCTGCCCATGGCATACCTCTAATAAACGTGCGTAGCTCTCAATAGAGCAGCAGGTGCAGTGGCGCCAGGGCCAGCGAGTGTGAGGAGCCAAGTTATCACAATTAATGACATTTTTTACTAGAAAACTAGGGTATGGTGATCGATCTTCCTTCATTGCATTACGGTCGTGACGCCCTTGTAGGCCGCTGTAGTGAATCAATGATAATAATCTCATTATGCCCCTGTTAGCACACATTATATTGCTGAAAATGAATACATTAGGAATCTTTATAAAGGAACTTATGTTTAAGCATTCCTTGGGTTATATTAAGAACAGCGCGCACGGCCACAGAACATAGCTGAGCGTCTATTTTCAACAAAATCGCTGCTGTTCATAGCAATCATGCACTTGCACCTTTGGTTTTTTCAGTGATTTTCTAACGTTTTTTAAATGCTAATTCCTAACTATAATGTTCCTGTAACCTTTGTTTTTTTCAGTGATCTCTAAGGTTTTTTTAGATTCTATTTCTTAATTGTAATCTCCATTTTTTTTAAGTGAGCTTCTAAGATTTTCATATTTTCGGTCTTTAATTGGATAATGTACATTATAAATATATTATATACCACTCAATTGGTATGTGTTTATCAGAAAGTACATTAATAACTTTTTATTTTTAAGACTTTTTTGAGTAGGCACAACATTACCGCATTTACTGTTAAGAATGTGTGATCAGCAAATGTATTTCAAATACTGAATAATACGCTTAAAGACAATTTTTAAATAAAGTTGAAGTCTAGATATTTAGTAAAATATTGTTTTAACTTTTTCATTCTCTGATGAATTTAGTAGAAAGTCACCCTTACAAAATATGTTAATATTCGCGACTATGAACGTCGTCACGGGGCCGTCGGTTGTCGCGAAGAGCACGTGGTTTGTGCAAATTGTAAAATATATATAGACACATTGTACAGTATATTTAACAGTAGAGCTTCATAAGTGCACTTTTGAAACTCATATTTGTGTAGTGAGTTTGCAGAAAAATTGTAGCAAGACTATTTCCCGTTTTCGCTGTGACGCCAGGCGTCGCAATGACTTCTGTAGTCATGAAGAGTGCGTGTTTTGTACAAAGTGTAAAAAACATTACGTAAACTCATTCTACAGTATGTTTAACAGTAGAGCTTTGTTAGTGTACTTTTCAAACTCATATTTTTGTTGTTTTTTCCAGAAAAAATAATCTTCAAAGGCTATTTTCCGTTTTTGCGGTGACACTGGGCATCGCAATGACGTCGGTAGTCACGAACAGCGCATGTTTTTTACAAAGTGTACAACATATATATAGACACATTCTATTTAATAGTAGAGGTGTATTTCTATATTGTTTAAACTTATGTTGTTGTAGTTATTTAGTTTAAAACTAATGTTGAAATTTATTTTTCTAATTTTACAGTAACGCTGGTCTTGGCGAACATATTCAAAATCGCGACGATGGCATGTTTTTGAAAAGTTAATAAAATGATATACAGATATTGTAGAGTAAGTGTGACAGTAGGTGCTTATATACCAGAGCTTTAAAGTTATACTTTTATATTTAAGTTATTCAAACCTAGTTTTATATTCTATTTCTGATGTTCATGATTACATACGTAGTCGTGAAGATCACATGACCTGAAAAGAAAGTGATATGACTGGATAAAAAAGTTTTCAACTATATTAATTGGAAGTCCACACCCATAATTGTTTTTTGGAAATGTTCCATTATTTGTGGAATCATTCTGAGCAGGTGTGTCTGCAGTGCAGTACTCTGATTAGAGCTTGGCTGTTTTTTGATTTTCTAATTAGAAAATGGCAACAGGAGGTGCAGAGAACAATCAGCTGCAACAGGAGGAAGAGCAAGGCATTGAGGAGGGGGGGGGGAGAGAAGATCAAGTAGATGAAGAACCTCAACAGAAGAAAGCCAGCATTGCATGGCAGTTCTTCAGTATACCATCTGGAGAGTCTAAGATGGTTGCACAGTTTGTAAAGTGTTCTCTTTGTGAGAAAACATTATCAAGAGGTTCAAACAAGAAGTACTCCTGTTGAACAACTTCTATGTTGCACCATCTTAAAACGTTCTGCCAATGAAGAGATCCTTGGGTCTTCCAAACAGCATGTAAAGTGACACGCAAAATCACACAGGAGAACCTGTGGGATGATACCTTTCAGGACGAAATCCCTCACCCACCATAGTTGGATGCTTCATCATTTGAGTTTGTCCTCTCGGTGAAAATTCCTAGTCCCACCAAGGGCTACGACCCACTTTCTAAGAGGAAGGAGCTCAGGGATGTTTTTGTTGGCAGTAATACATAATTGGGGATGTAATCCTCGCAGGTCATTAAAATTCCCTCAGACTCTCTTCATATACAGTACCATCTTAAAATGAACCATAATAATGCTTTAAAAATGGCAAAGAAAGACAGAAAAGCTGAAGGATCATCATCATCTTCAGCTGCAGCCCCTTACCATGGCCAAAAGTCCCATCTGAAATTGAGAGCTGTCATGTAGACCTAGTTCTAGAATTCTATCATATGGCAATGTACTGCATGGACTGTACCACCATGGTCACTGCAGAAGAGCAGTCAATTGCAACTATGAGAGATGCAGCAAAGCAGCTGAAATGTAAGTTTTTTTTCCAAACCTTAGTTTGTGCAGCTTGTTTCTGCTGCTTGTATTAGTTTTTTATACCCTGTTTACCATTTCTTTGGAGAGAAAACACCCCAAAAAATATAAAATATATGTTTTTAAATGGTTCTTTTTAGAACAGCCTTTCATGGTTTAAAAAAAGATAAGCGGAAAAGCTGAATGAATTTATAACTGCGTGGGTAGTGCCCGTGTGATTGGATGACTGCAAGGGTAGTACCTGAATGAAAGAATGAGCGCAAGAGTAGTGTCTGGGAGATTGGGTGAGTGCATGGATAATGCCTGGGTGATTGGATGAGTGCATGGATAGTGCCTGAGTGATATGATGAGTGCATGGGTAGCGCCTCATTGAATGGATGAGTGCAAAGGTAGTGCCTGGGTGATTGGATGAGTGCAAACGTAGCACCTGGGTGATTGAATGAGTGCATGCATAGTGCCTCATTGAATGGATGAATGCTAGGGTAGTGCCTGAGTGATTAGATGGGTGTATCTGTAGTGCCTGGGTGATTGGATGAGTGCAAGGGTATGGCCTGGGTGATTGGATGTGTGCATGGTTAGTGCCTGGGTGAATGGCTGAGTGCATGGGTAGTGCATGAGTGAATGGATGTGTGCAAGGGTAGTGCCTGGGTCATTAGATGACTGCATGGGCGGTGCCTGAGTGAATGGTTGAGTGCATTAGAACTGCCTAACTGAATGGATGAGTGCAAAGGTAGTGAGTGGGTGATTAGATGTGTGCATGGGTAGTGCCTGGGTGAACGTATGAGTGCATGGGTAGTGCCTGAGTGATTGGATGTGTGCATGGGCAGTGCTTGGGTGAACGGATGAGTGCAAGGTGAGTGTCTAGGTGATTGTGTGAGTGAATGGATAGTGCCTGGGTGATTGGATGAGTATGGGTAGTGCCTGAGTGATTGGATGAGTACATGAGTACTGCCTAGGGTGACTGGATGAGTGCAAGAGTAGGGCCTGGGTGATTGGATGAGTGCATGGGTAACGCCTCATTGAATGGATGAGTGCAGGGGTAGTGCCTGGTGATTGGATGAGTGCAAGGGTAATGCCTGGGTGATTGGATGGGTGCATGGGTAGTGCCTGGGTGAATGGATGAGTGGATGGGTAGTGCCTGACTGAATGAATGACTGCAAGGGTAGTGCCTGGGTGATGGGTGAGTACATGAATAGTGCATGGGTGATTGGATGAATGCATGGGTACTGGCTGGATGATTGCATGGGTAGTGCCTGGGTCATTGGATGAGTGCATGCCTAGTACCTGAGTAAATGAATAAGTGCAAGGGTAGTGCCTGGGTGATTGGATGTGTGCATGGGTAGTGCCTAGGTAAATGGATGAGCATATGGGTAATGTCTTAGTGAATGGATGAGTGCAAGTGTTAAGCCTGAGCGAATGAAAGAGTGCAAGGGAAACACCTGAGTGGTTAGATGAGTGCAAGGTGATGCCTGGGTAATTGGATGAGTGCAAGGGTAGTGCCTGGGTGATGGGTGAGTACAGGGATAGTGTGTGGGTGATTGGATGAATGCATGGGTACTGGCTGGGTGACTGGATGAGTATGAGTAGCACCTGGGTCATTGGGTGGGGGCATGGGTACTGCCTCATTCAATGGATGAGTGCAAGGAAAGTGTCTGTGTGATTGGGTGAGTGCATGGGTAGTGCCTGGGTCATTGGATGAGTGCATGTGTAGTGCCTGAGTAAATGGACGAGTGCCTGGGTAACTGGATGTGTGCATGGGTAGTGCCTGGGTGAATTAATGAGTGCATGGGTAGTGTCTGAGTGAATGGATGAGTGCAAGAGTAGTGCCAGAGTGAATGAATGAGTGCAAGGGGTAACTCCTGATTGATTGGATGAGTGCAAGGTAGTGCCTGGGTAATTAGATGAGTGCAAGGGTAGTGCCTGGGTGATGGATGAATGCATGGATAGTGCCTCGGTAATTTTGTGAATGCATGGATAGTGCCTGAGTGATTGGATGAGAACATGGGTAGTGCCTGGGTGATTGAATGAGTGAATGGGTAATGCCTCAGTGAATGGATGTGTAGAAGGGTAGTGCCTGAGTGATTGGATGAGTGCATACATAGTGCCTGGGTGAGTGGATGAGTGCAAAAGTAGCACCTCGGTGATTGAATGAGTGCATGGGTTGCGACTCATTGAATGGATGAGTTCAAGGGCAGTGGCTGGGTGATTGGATTAGTGCATGTATAGTGCCTGGGTGATTGGATGAGTGCATGGGTGCTGCCTGGGTGACTGGATTACTGCAAGAGCAGTGCCTGGGTGATTGGATGAGTGCAAGGGTAGTGCCTGGGTGATTGGATGGGTGCACGGGTAGTGCCTGTGTGAATGGATGAGTGCATGGATTGTGCCTGACTGAATGAATGAGTGCAAGGGTAGGGCCTGAGTGAATGAATGAGTGCAAATGTAATGATGAGTGATTCGATGAGTGCAAGGTACTGCCTGGATAATTGGATGAGTGCAAGGATGGTGCCTGGGTGATGGGTGAATACATGGATAGTGTGTGGGTGATTGGATGAGTGCATGGGTAGCGCCTCATTGAATGGATGAGTGCAAGGGTAGTGGTTGGCTGATTGGATGAGGCCATGTATAGTGCCTGGGTGATTGTGTGAGTGCATGCATATTGCCTGAGTGATTTTGTGAGTGCATGGGTACCGCCTCATTCAATGGATGAGTGTAAGGAAAGTATCTGTGTGATTGGATGAGTGCATGGGTAGTGCCTGGGTGAAAGGATGAGTGCATGGTTAGTGTCTGAGTGAATGGTTGAGTACAAGAGTAGTGCCAGAGTGAATGAATGAGTGCAAGGGTTAACTCCTGAGTGATTGGATGAGTGCAAGGTAGTGCCTGGGTAATTGGATGAGCGCAAGGGCAGTGGCTGGGTGATTATATTAGTGAATGTATAGTGCTTGAGTGATTGAATGAGTGCATGGGTGCTGCCTGGGTGACTGGATTAGTGCAAGAGCAGTGCCTGGGTGATTGGATGTGTGCAAGGGTAGCGCCTGGGTTATTGGATGGGTACACGGGTAGTGTACATGTGAATGGATGAGTGCATGGATTGTGCCTGACTGAATGGATGAGTGCAAGAGTAGGGCCTGAGTGAATAAATGAGTGCAAGGGCAATGCCTGAGTAATTGGATGAGTGCAAGGTAGTGCCTAGATAATTGGATGAGTACAATGATAGTGCCTGGGTGATGGGTGAGTACATGGATAGTGTGTGGGTGATTGGATGAGTGCATAGGTAGCGCCTCATTGAATGGATGAGTGCAAGGGTAGTAGCTGGCTGATTGGATGAGGCCATATATAGTGCCTGGGTGATTGTGTGAATGCATGGATGGTGCCTGAGTGATTGCATGAGTGCATGGGTAGTACCTGGGTGACTTGATGAGTGCAGGACTAGCACCTGGGTGATTGGATGAGTGCATGGGTAGCACCTCATTGAATGGATGAGTGCAAGGGTAGTACCTGGGTGATGGGACGGGTGCATAGATAGTGCCTGGGTCATTGGGTGAGTGCATGGATAGTGCCTGGGTGATTGTATGAGTGCATGGGCATTGACTGGGAATTGGATGAGTACATGGGTAGTGCCTCAGTAAATGGATGAGTGCAAGGGTAGTGCATGGATGATTGGAAAAGTGCATGGGTAGTGCTGGGATGATTGGATGAGTGCATGGGTAGGGCCTGAGTGATTGGATGAGTGCATGAATATTGTCTAAGTGAATGGATGAGTGCAAGGGTAGTGCCTGAGTGATTGGATGAGAGCATGGATACTGCTTGGGTGATTGGTTGAGTGCATGGGTACTGCCTGGATGATTGGTTGAGTGCATGGGTAGGGCGTGGTTGATTGCATGACTGCATGGGTAGTGCCTGAGTGAATGGCTGACTGCATGGGTTGTGCCTGGGTGATTGGATGAGTGCATGGGTAGTGCCTGGGTGATTGTCTGAGTCCATGAGTAATGTCTGAGTGAATGGATGAGTACATTTCTAAAGCAATTTTTTATAAAGAATTAAAAAGTTATATACATACCAGTGAATTCAGTTTGTAGATGATATTGTTGTTTTATCTCTTTGTGGATACTTTTGACACTGTTAGGATTTATAAAATCTAAGCACAAGAAAGGTACACCACTGTCCTACAAAACAACCATATAATGGCAACCTCTTGAACTTTGCACTATGTGACTATGAGAAAGGTAGCAAATGAAATCAAGTCCTTCATTTTAGACTACACTATCTCCACTTGTGAATGGTTAGTATCTGTTAATGTTAACCCTTTCCCTCTCTTTCAAAAAGAGATTCATATCTATTTGTGTTTGGGATGTTTTTGCGATCCTCACAGAGAAATCCAGAGTTCAAACCTATATCTAACTTCATTTTTTAACTTCAAATACTATGCAACAGTTTATTACATAGTCTTGATTTGGAAATTAAAGCTTGCCATTAATTAAATTGTGCCATCACTACTCAACTTTAAAAAAAATGTTCTGTCTCTTTAACACCCTTCCCCCTCAATACACTCTTGGCTCAGTGTACTTAACAACCCAGTGGAACCAGCAGGTTACAAGTTTACAGCACATTCTAGAAGGAACATGCTACTTCCAAATGAGATACAGCAGGTGTGGTTTACTCCACAGATTCAAAAGCATATTCATATCTGTATTACATTTCCTTTTTTAAACAACAGCCAATAATAAGACTTCTACCTCATCCAGCACACTACCTAATTTTATTCACTTTCATGCTGATAGCATCCAGTGAAATATATAAATTTCTTTCTGTAAAACACCTCCATTTTAACTGCTTTCCCTTTGGAAAACCATCTCATTCATCTCCAGCGTTCTCCTCACTACTATTGCTCCTTTACTTCAAAATGCCTAGAATATGGAGTGTGGGCCACAGCTATATCTATCGGGCTAAAGAGGCTGCAAAAAAGAGAGGTATTGACAGGAACTTGGATTTGCCAAATGTGGAGATGACTTGGTTTGCCCAGAGAGGGCTAAAATGTCATCAGTTGCTTGCTTTGCTTAAATCCATTGTAGATTCCCAAGCTCCTCACCACGTGATTGTGCACTGTGGTGGCCATGACCTGGGCACATTGACTGGGGTAGGGCTGGAAATCATAGTGAAAGAAACATTGGACAAAACCTTTCCCTCAAACTGTCTTCGTGTACTCTAATATATGTCAAAGACAGAAATGGAAGTGGTCAAATCAATTTGTCCACAGATTGACAAAGCCAGGAAGCATGCATTCCTCAGAGACCATTGCATGGGTTGTATCTATAACAACAATCTGCGTTTTGACATGCATGGAATTTATAGAAATGATGGAGTGCACTTTACAGATGATGGCAACAGGGGGTTTCTAAGTAACCCATATACACACAACCAACGTTACAGCTCTTGTCAGAGCCAACCTTGTACCCGAAATATTGTGAAGTTTTTTTCTAAAGGCTTTTTTTCTTTAGTTTTTGGGGATCTTCGTGATGATGTCGTGATCTCGAGAGTTTCTATAAAAACCATCTCCAAAACCTATTTTCTGGTTCCGCGGTGAGGCCGGAGCAACGTCATTGCGAGCCCCACGGTTATGTTGTCAAAGCGGAAAGCAAAAGCAGGAATATGATAGCCACCACCACATTCAACAATTATAACTATATAAATATTTCTAACATCACAGTAGATAACTCACTATATGAATAACTCTATAAAAATATTTATCAGAATCTCAATATCTCTATAACAAAGCACTGATATATTTTCCACCAATATTCGCGACGATGTTGATAGTTGCGATGTCCCTGCAATGGCACACGGCGCATCATTGTTGTGAATATGGCACACAATAAAAAAAATCAATTACTTGGGTCACTAACCCCCATTTCTCAAACATGGGGTCAGATTACCTCTACTCTGACCCCCTGAGCAATTATATGGCAGCTGCAACTTTCCGTTCAGGTTTCGTCAAGCCAATCAGAGCGTTCCCGTTGGCGCATGTATTCGCGATTGATCGCAAAACCACCACGAAAGATCCACGGTCAGAGATAGCACTATCATTTTATACTTACATTTCTCAACAACTACTGAACAGATGTACACCAAATAAGCAAAAGGCACTTCCTTGAACCAACATCTTCCTCTCTGCCAAATAAGTCCGTCCAGCGGTTCGGGTTGTAGTTGTAGCTAAAGTTTCCAATGAGAATTAACATTACAAACGCACACTTATTTCGTGCCCCAAATTCTTGATCCCCACTGCACAGATCACCCCCAAACTTTCTATAACAACCAGAACCTACCTGACACTCATTTTGGAAAATTTCATGAAGATTGGTCAAATGATGCTAAAGTTGTAGGCAAGTCAAAAAATGCTTATCCTATGGAAACTAAATCTTAAATTTAATGATCTATTGGCGACCACCAGTAGGAGATTATTTATTTTTTCACTGAAAAAAAACAAAGGTTACAGGAACATTATAGTTAGGCTCAGATTTCACTCCTTCAAAACCAGTGAAATTAAGAGTTAAAATGACCTGAGTGATGTCACTGACCATGTCATGAGTGATGTAATATGTGAGGTTGCAAGCAGTTCATTGTGGTGGCATAAGTTATAGTTAGCTCAGGTAACTATAAGTGGTGAAATCAACTGGTTTTGTATGAGTGAAATCTGAGCCTAGCTATAACGTCCCTGTAACCTTTGGGGTTTTTTTCAGTGAATTTCTAAGGTTTTTTTAACATTACGTTAGATGCCATCTAATACACAAGGGGGGGGTTGAACACAGGGCCTGTCATTTAGCTGCCCCCACCCAAGCTTGCTGCTTCTGTCCCCCTCCTTCTTGTCATCCATTGTCCAAGTCCATGACCCTGCTCCCTCATTACAGCCATGTGTCGCTGTTGTTCTGCCACTGCCCTTCACGCCTGCCCTAAACAGTTAGCTTGCTGCCCCATCCACCTCCTCGTTCCCTCCTGCCCTGCATGATCTGATGTGCTGCCACTGCTCCCCATTTAGCTTGATGTCCCTGCCCACTCCTCCCACCATCTGTTTCCCAATTCTGTGCCCCATCATTACCCTCCTGCACAGCTTCTGTGCTTAGCTTGCCCACCATCTGTTTCCCAGTTCTGTGCGTCATCATTACCCTCCTGCATAGCCTCTGTGCTTAGCTTGCTGCCACTACTCTCCTTTCTCCTGCCTTCCGATGTCTGTGTGCATGCCCCTGAGCCCTCATTTTTGCCCACCATATTCCATGGACCTGCCACCCTCCTATCTACTCTGGGTATTCTGTTGTGCTGCCACTGCCCCTCCCACCTGCCTAGGATGGTTAGATGGCTGCCCCTACCACCTCCACCCTGCTGTCCAAGTTCTATGCCTCTATCCCCTCCCTCCCTGCCGTCCTTGATGGTCCATTTTGCTGTCACACCCTTCTGCCCTCCATTCTCTGTTGTGCTGCTATTGCTCCTCCTTCCTGCCCAGCGTGGTCTGTTGTGAAGCCCTTCCCTCTTTGTGCTGTGCCCATCCCTTAGCCCTTCCTTCTGTCCTCCATGTACCCTATGTGCATGCCCCTGCCCCCTCCCTCTTGCCCACGATGGCAATTGTGCTGCCAATAACACTCACGCTTGTCATGCATGTTCTTCTATGCTGCCACAGCCCCTCCCACCGCCCCTGCGTGGTCAGCTTGCTGCCCCTAGCCCCCTCCCACCTTCCCTCCATTGTCTCTATGTATGCCATTATAGTTTCACTGTGGACGTCCATGGTGTGTTTTGTTTCCAATTCCCATCTCACCTGCTGTCCATGGTCAGCTTGCTGCTCCTGCCCCCTTGCCCCCTGCCCTCCATTTTCCATGTGCCAACCCCTATCCCATCCCTCCTGCCTTGCTGGTCCATTGTGGCGCCCCTGCCCTCTCCTTTCTGCCTTTCACAATCCATTATGCTGCAACTGTCCCTCCTGTCTGTCCAGTATGGTCAGCTTGCTGCCCTTGCCTCTTCCTCTCTACTCTCTGTTATCCATGTGCATGGTCCTGTCCCCCTCTCTATTCCTTCTCATTGTCTGTTGTGCTGCACCGCCGTCCCGCTTGACCTTTGTGGTGTATTGTGCTACTGCAACCCCTGATGCCTACCTCGTAAGTTCAGTTTTGTGTCCCTGCTCCTCTCCCTCCTGCCCTCTGTTATCCAAGATCCTATACTGACCCCCTTCCTCCTACCCTACATGATCCAATGTTTCTTACTTGCCAACACTTTGAACTTGGTAAGAGGGAGATTTTGGAAAAACCTGAGGAATCGATATTCCCTGTTGACTCTTTTTTCCTCTTGTGGCCAACTTGGGAGACTTATTTGTTATGAAGCTCCCTAATTTTCTCATTTACTGCAGTAACCTCAGTAGTAATGCTTTCAGCTTTCCACTTAAATCCCATCAAGATGGCGTTCAAATTTGCCACACTTTTGGCATAAATTCAGAATGTTAGATCTCTATTTGCCCATTAGAACACCATAGTAGAGCTGCTGATCACCAGGGAGTCAACTGGCAGTGTGCTGCTGGTGTTGAAAGTGCATATTTCCGTCTGCATGTCAGAATATTTTAAGGTAATAGAAGATTTGAGAACTCACTTAAATTGTGTCCTAATTTTTCTTTCTACAGTACTAACCATGATTTTATGACACACCCTCATTTTGTTTCTTTCTAAATTAAATGTCTTAAGTTTTACCAGATTGATTCAATCAGCATGGCTTCAGGTGTGCCATACTTTTGTCGTAAGTAACACTGTTAGTGCTCTAGTTGCTCTTTAGAACATTCTGGGAGGCTGCAGTAGAATACAAGGGAATCAACTGGCAGGCTACTCCTGTTAGAAGTACACGATTTACTGAGAATGTCAGACTGAATTTTCATATGGCTGAGACAGTGTGAATTTACAGAAAATGTGCTCTCAATTTAGCTTCTGGAGCACCTTCCATAACCTCTATGGGGAATCATGAGAAAACATATTTCTCTCAAACATGAGTCATGAAATCCTAGCAAAAGGCTTTTTCACAGGGTCAAATCACCTTAGAACACACCACATTTCCTAAACTTAGTATGGTACCATCAACAAAGGATTTAAATTGTAACTAAAATTTGGTATCAACCTTTATACATTCTCCTATTTGTGACCCTCAAAACCTGTCATTCACTACAATGCATTTCAATGGGGTTCTATCAGGTATATTGGACCCAAGATGGCTGCCAACACTTCCTGGTAGAAGTGCTGACAGCCAATCAAATCCCACAATGAGATCTTTGCTCAGGCTCCACCCAGCTTTTTCTGGCTTTTCCTTTAATATCTCCAAAACTACTGAATGGATTTACACTAAATAACAAAAATCATGATATCGGGAACAAAATGTCCCTTTCTGCCAAATTTGGTGTAATTCCCTCCAGCGGTTTGAGCTGTAGATATGTCTAAATACTCTATGGGAATTAACATGGTAAACACACTCTTTTTTGCCCCCCCTTTTTTTTCTCGACCCCCGCTTGACTGATAGCTCTGAAACTTTCCATGCACAACTAGAATTACCGACACACTATTTTGGGAAATGTAATGAAGATTCGTTCACCAGTGCAAAAGATATAGGCAAATCAAAAAATGCTTTTCCTATGGAAACATGGTCCTAACTATAACTACCTACTGGCAAACACCAGGAAAGGGGAGGGGTGTGTGTGTGTCTCTGTGTGTGTGTCTGTCCGCTTGTATGTCTGCCCGCCTCTGCGTGCCCTGGACTACTTTTTCCTCTGGGAAACCCATATCATTAATATGTGCTAAACTTTAACTGTAGGGCAATATTTTACTTAAGACAATAATTTACCTTTTTTTAAATGCTGATTTAGGTTTGTTCTGAATGACATTTAACAATACTTTTTATGTGTTTGGTAGTTGTGAACTCTGTTATATTTCAACATATTAACAATTTTCAAAAATACATAAAACAATGATACTGTAGTTTATTTTTGGTAAACAGATATTTTCATAACTTTTCAACAAATTGCACCATGGCAACATAGGCATTTCTAAGAATTACAAAAAATATTGAATCACAACGAATTACAGTTAAAAATTCTATTGGTAATTTTAGCCAGTGCCGATATTTGGATATGCTTGTGTGGCACTTCAATAGTGAAGGAGTATATTTAAATTATATCCAGTGTTTACCTATTGATATTTACCTTAAAAGTAAAACATTTCAGCCATTTGATTATATTTTACAGTATGAAGTAAGAAACAAGTCTGTTAGATGTGGTCAGGAGGATGCGGATTTCATGCATCTAGCCTGGCACTGTCGTAAAGTGGCGGGATATTGGGAACAGGTCATACAGGTTTTGAGCGAAATGCTGGGGGTTGGCGTGCAGTGCGAGGCGAAGGTCTGTCTGCTGGGTATTACTCCACATCTGAGAGCTTTGAGGCGTAGATTCTGTGCTGTGGCACTACTGCTGGCTAAAAGAAGGGTGTCGCTTCACTGGCATAGTAAAAGAGCGCCAGAAGTTAAACGCTGGCTTGAAGACATGGTGTATTGTCGAGATACGCTCGTCACATACGAAGAGGAGTTGCCGGTCGGCTCTAGGCCCAAAGATTATTGGGGGTACTTACGAGCTTATTTGCTTGAGCATGGCACGTCAGACACAGAAACGGAAATTGCGTAAGCTGAAAGACTGCAAATGATAATACAGGGTGATAAGTTGTGCAGTGCCGACGCTTGGGAGGGAGGATGCCGTGACGCAGAGGGGAGGTTGCAGGGGGAGACCTATCAGTTGGGGAATGCAATGTTAAGATAAGTTTCAGTTAAAAACAAAGATGCGCGTACAACACACTGAAAAATTGTTAAAATGTAAGACTACCGATGTACCAGACAGCGAGCGGAGCACTGACACACAACTGCATACTGTCTGATAACACGCCGCCGGTCCGCTGGATGTCGGCTGATGGGCTGTGTACAACTAGCATTGTAGCACGAAAACTGTAACTGCATGTAGCCGGCCCACGGCGGATGTAGGCGAGTGCAGTATAAATGATTCTCGTCATGTTGTATATGTGTTAAAAAGTGCAATAAAATTCTTACACCGGAAAAAAAAAAAAAAAAAAAAAAAAGAAACAAGTCTGTTAAGTAATATGTATAACACAACCATATGTTATCTAGTGCATATAATCTTGTTGCTTTGTTCCATTTTGAACCCAGTGCTGATAGCCGGAAATGACAAGTCATAGAAATTCACAAATTTTGGAAAATTACTCTTGCAAAAAATGCACCCAACCACTGTAAATTATTGAAAGAAAAGGTTATTCGACAATCTAAAAATTTGCTCCAACAATACTACAGTATAGATAAAATGAAACCTAAATAGGGCACATTCGTAAATCATCCAAAGCATACAAATGTAGAACTAAAAAATGAAGTGTTTGCGACATGGACCTATGTCGCACCACAGCATTCTCAAACCAATCCTATAATGCAATATAATAAAGTAAATCTTTCTTCTCCTTAATCATATTAATTAATCACGTATTTCATATTGTCAAGCAGTCATCACTCTCCTAATAGCTCTATAAAATGAACTGGTTTAACGGTTACGGATCGTCCTGATAAATTGGATTAAGGAATTGCCGACCATAATGGAACAGGAATGGGGTCAACAATAGAATCAGGGAGCCTGCTTGCTTTTCAGCACCATGGACCTTGATTTAGATACATACAAATAATTAGTGCTGGTACAAGAAAGCAAACCAAAGTGGACAAAGCGGTGAGGGTAAAATAGCGGCTTAAACTTGAAAATTCAGAAAGGAGGAGGGGTTCAAGAAGGTCAATGTGGTATCCCAAGTGCCAATGAGATTATGCCTTTAATGAAGAAGCATCCGTCATCAATAACAAACATTCATTTGCTGATCCTATCAACGTATGTTCATGGGCAATGCGGATGCACTTGGTGATAATATGGATGTATAATTGTTATGCAAATTGACTGGCAGTCAGTGTTACTATAGAAGAATAACTGTAGTAACATGGATGGGAACGCAACCATGGTATGTTAAGTGAATAGGCAATCATCATTAGCATGGATGGGCAATTAAGGATGTTAAGGACATGCTGTCAAGGTAAATACAGAGAGCAAAAATGGCAGAAATATGAATGGATAATTAGTGGTCAGATTGATGGGCAGTTCATGAGAACATCAGTTGGTGATCAACTGTCTAGATCAACTGAGTAGATTGTCATCTTCAATTTAAACAGGCAATTGGTGGTAGTCTGTTTTATGTTCTGGTATGCGGTGTTCTGTTATGTTATAATTTATTCGTAGAGTGCTTATATGCAAATGGCTCCTGGTACTTTAGGAAGACAAAACCTTAAAACCTAACAGTAATTGAGGAAAAATACCAGAAGGTGCTCAATCACTGCAATGTTGGTGCATTTATTAGTATTTGGATTGCCCAAACAAAAGTGCCTTGAACATGAAGCAGAATTAAAATGTTCTGTGTGAGTCTGTTCATGGTCAAAGGTATAAAATTCTTCCATACCTTATAGTTTTTATATGAGAAATATTGTTGAAAAAGCACAGAGTAAATCCTTTAAGCACACGCTAAGCTTTTGTCTTTGCCGATACATGAGGCTCTTGCCATTAAGACATTGGTAGGCGTAAGAAGTTGGCATCCAGCACCTTCCAGTAATCCCTTGTAACTAGGCCCTTCCACCGCAAAGCATGTTTGGGGAACTCAGAAACAAAGAAGTTACCAGCTCTAGAGTCTCACAAGTGATCAGGGTCCCCATTGCCCTACCTTCTCGTTGGACGCATGTCAAACATTGTCCCCAGCTTTACTCTTGCTTTCTTTGTACTATTGCTCGACTGTGTTCCGCCAATCCTTTTTGAACCAATTTCTTCTTATTCTCTCCCGAGCTTTATCTTCTTATGATGCGTTGTTTTTGTTATTCTAGAGCACTGTATGATTGTTTTTCTACCCAGTGACTGCAATGCTTCTCAAAATCTAGACCTATTCCACTCCCTTCCCATTTTGTTACTTATAAATTCGCCAAAGTTTGCACACTTTTTTGAATATACGATAAAAATGTCTTCACAATTTCCTGTTTTTACACCAGTTACTGTATTTCTTTTTCACATGGGTATGCATTCGCATTTAATTGTTAGTCTTGGTGCCGGCAAGGTGTTCAGCATTTTCATTGGGGACCTCAATCTTCGTCTCAAGGGGGCTCATTGTCAAAACCAATTAGGTTGAGTTTGATTTACACATGCAGTTATGTTTTTTTGTGACTACAAACATACTTTTCTTATTGCCAAAAATTGGGTTTGCACTTGAAAAAGGATTTACACAAAGATTTTCATATGACTAAATCCTGGAGCTCATACAGAAGGTCGTGGGGAGTTAGTTCTATAAGCCCATAATGCTCTATGACCTTAAATATAGGTAATATAATCTACAGTGAGTAGATTATATTAGTCATGCCCAGGTTCTGAGGGACACTGGGTTTACTCCATTATCTTTAATGGCTTAAACAAAGGTAGTCACAAACATATATCTGGCTCCTTGCCACCCTTGTAAAGGCTAGTGAATTGGGATTCGATATACTAAGGTATTTCAATGCGTGCAGCGCACTAAATTGCAGGCTTTGCAATTGAAAAATAATCGGAGTCCAAATTGTGACTCCTTGGAATTCACAACTAAAAGGGATCAAAGTGACTCTTGCATGCACCTTGTAAGAATATGTATCATTTATGTTCAACTGCAAATACTGTTACAAACCCTGGAAGGGATACCTTGTGGTATCCTTTGGTAAGGAGGAAGCTGTCCACGAGTGACCGATTCCACATCTGTCGCCGTACAAAAATATCCTTGAGTCAAGGTACTGCACAAAAACAGTGTCTGTGCAACCCAGCATAGTACACTAGAATCTTACGGCTTTCAAGGGCATCAGTAAATCCTTGTCCAGGGTGGAAGTGCATAAGAAGGAGATTTTCCGAAACCCAGGTTATTTTACGCATGGAAAAAAACCCTAAACAAAAACCTTTTTCAAGTAAATTTGCACTTGCTCCTTTTTTCTCACTAATTATGTTTTTTTTAATTGTTTGCACTTCCTATATATGAGTTAATTTAAATAAATTATCATTTTCTCTTATTATTTATAATATTTTCTGAATTTAAAAAACACTACATTCTTTAGAATTAGTAATTATTTTTTTTTACATTTTTATTATTGTTTTTTCTTTCTGTGTTTTTCTGATTTTTATAATCGATTACTTTTAAAGGGGAGGAAACCGAGACCAATCCTGGCAGAGCAACGATTAAATTCAAATTAGATATGGAAGTATTTTCTACACAAGCATAACATGTGCAACACATATAAATTAAAGCAACAGCTAGCACTAATCATTATGCACCTATCTTCACACATCGAGTTACAGGGTTGCCCTCATCCCCAGCTGAGGATATAAACCTCATAAGGGATTGTAAGGGAGAGGTTAGCCCTCTTTTGTGACGGTTCGGGGGGTAGGAAGAGGAGTGAGAACCAAACTCTTGGGTCGGACCTAATCTCTACATAGCAAGTGACAAAAGAAAAAGCGCAAAGGTTAAGTGTGGGGATGTGGTATATGAAAACGTGGTGAGCAGCTAAACGGCCTTATTGCAAGTGCTACAAATTTCCTTTTCTACAGCCTGTCTGCCTGAAGACTGGAAAAAAGCAATCGTACTTCCAATAAAGAAAAAGCCCAATGTGAGTCAGGATACCCTAGACAATTTAAGACCTATATCTCTGCTACCTTACCTAGCCAAAGTCGCAGAGAAAATAGCAAATATTCAACTCATGGCCTATCTCGAATCCCAAAATGCTTTACACAGCTCTCAGTCTGGTTTTAGATCAGGCTATTCAACAGAGACAGCGCTCCTGAGAGCGACTGAAACTTTACGGGAAGGCGCAGATGAGGGTAAGACCATGGCACTCATTATGCTGGACCTCAGTGCTGCGTTTGACACTGTAGCACACTTCATCTTGCTACAGTGTCTAAACAAAGCTGGGGTCACCGGGAAGGCACTGGGCTGGCTGAAAGCTTTCCTAACCAACCGGAGCTTTCAGGTTCAGAGAGGCAATTTTCTCTCGGACAGCATAGCGTTAGAACAGGGGGTACCTCAGGGCTCTGCCCTGAGTCCCACCCTGTTCAACCTGTATATGGCCCCACTGGCAGGGGTGGTCCAATCGTACGGCGTAGAGCTAGTCTCTTACGCCGACGATACTCAACTGCTGATCTCCCTGTCCCAAGTTCCCTCCTTGGCTGCTGAAAATTTTAAAACCTGCATGAGCAATCTTGCAGATTGGATGACCCAACATTGCCTCAAACTTAACGGCTCGAAGACTGAGGTGTTGATAATTGGAGGCAAGGACACTAGCTGGACCAAGGAGTGGTGGCCATCCTGTCTGGGGCCTCTGCCTACTCCCGGCAGAGAAGCAAAGAATTTAGGTGTCTGGGTGGATACCAAACTCTCCTTTGACAGCCATGTAAATAAAATTGTAGGGAAGTGCTTTGGGGTCATGAAAACTCTCAACCGTACCCTGGACCTTCTCCCTTTGGAGGCCAGGCGTACCTTGACTCAGGCCCTAGTAACCTCTCGCATGGACTATGGCAATGTACTTCTTCTTGGTACTTCGGAAAAGAACATCAGGAGACTGCAGGTACTACAAAACTCGGCAGCACGGCTAGTATTGAGATTACCCAGAAGAGTTGCTTCTAAATCCACCTTGGCAACCCTTCATTGGCTGCCCATCAGGAAGAGAATTCTTTTTAAAGCCCTTCTTTTATGCTTTAGAATTATCTCTCACAGTGCACCGTCCTACTTGTCTGACCTAGCTGTCCCTTACGAGCCTAACAGAGCACTTCGCTCGATGGGAAAGGGCCTCCTCATGATCCCCCGTATAAAAAAATCCAGAATGGGAGGTCGATCTTTTCGTTCCCTGGCAGCAACCAAATGGAACACCCTTCCCATCAATATTAGGTTAGCAAAAAATGAAGCCACCTTCAGGAAACTTCTAAAAACACACCTATTTGCCCTTTAGGCTCTTCCCCTCCTCTGATCTCTGACTCTATTCCTCAGCGCGGGGATACGCCGGTAGGCGTCACCATGCGCTCTACAAACCCCTTTATTATTAATGCATTTAATTTACCAGGACAGTAAGAGTTTTTGGGGGGACAGCCCTCTTAAAGCTGGAAGACAATGTAACGATTGGGGTGCTGAAATCGAAATTACCAGACAAGTTGAGCTTTCTGATTTTTTTCTGTCATTCACTCTAAGAGTCTTTGAAAGACTTAATTGTAGATTGTACATGTAGGTACTAGTCGGTTGGCCAAACACAACAGTTATAAGCATTGAACTTATAGCAGTTATAATGGTTGGTGGACATAAACCTGAATTTGCACGAGTTTTCATATTTTTTTCTCTTTATCGTTTTCCCTCCTCACGCACTCTTTGCTTTCGCGTGTTATTGTTATCCTCTCAAATCGTTGCATGTGCTAAAGTTATATTTTGATGTAAAACACCTCAACGCCTCGGGGTAAACAAATAAATATAGAAATAACTCAATAAATAACTAAATAATACTTTACCTCCGATCCGGTCATAAGGCCTTAGATAACTTTGTTCATCTATTTTTCTCAATAAATCATTGCAAAATGTATTTATTGATTTCAGGTGTCTTCTGTGGATCAGCAGGACACCATTCAGCCAGCTCAGCTGCTCTGTCTCTGAACATATGAAAAACTGCAAATCTGATGGGGTGGTTGAAAAAGTGTGCAGGAGTCCTGTTGGGCGGGCAGCCAATATATGCACTGAAGCTCAAATGGGCCTGTATTAGTAAAGTGCACTGGATGCATAGTCTAGAAATCGTGAATAAAGTGTATTAAAATTACAAACTATCCAGATGATACTAAACAGTAGCTGCCCAGTGCTCCCCCTTTTTAACCCGATGGTGTCAACCTCACTCACACACCCCTCACAACACACCAGCATTATATATGCAGGTTTCTTTGACAACCTGCATCCACTTAGGAGATTGACTGCTCTTGCTAGAGATAATTTGGCCTAAATCTTGAGCTGCTTTCTCGTTTAAAGAATAATGGGGCATATCAACAAGGGCTTTATCTCTGCTTTTTTGGCTTTAAAAGCCAAAAAAGCAGAGATAAAACTAGCGCCCTATCAACAACAGGGTGCTAACACGCAAATTTGCATGTTAGCACCCTTTTACTCTACGCTTCCCCTTGCATCTCTAATGAGATGCAAAGGGGGCGTTCCAGAGTAAAATAATAGGAGAAATGTCGCTAAGCGACATTTCTCCTATTATCAAGAATGTCGCTAACCCTGTTAGAGACAAAAAAAGCAGCGCTAACCGCGGTTAACGCTGCTTTTTTACGTCTGCTAATTTTCAGACTTAGCCATGATATTCTATGGAAGGAGGATATCATGGCTAAGTTTGCCTGTCCCTATCAACAAGGTAACGTGTGATTATCGCTGGGTTTCCAGCGATAATCTCACGTTAGCCTGTTAGCGTGTAGATTTTTATCGCTATTGAGATAAGCGTTGCTAATAGCACGCTATCTCAGCGATAAAAATTCACGCTAGCCGGCGATAATTATCCTCACGCTAAGAGCGCTGAGCGATAATTATCGCCGGTTGTTGTTGATATGCCCCAATGTCCCTATGCCAGGCTCTGTAGGCAAGTACCGCTGCCCGGTGTGGCCTGGGCGCAGGAGAGGACTCGCCCTCCCATGACAGAGTGAAATCAAAAATCAAGCCCTGCTGAAAAGGAAGCTCGTCTATAAATGGCAGATGCCTGAAACATTTTCCCATTCTGCTCCTCGTTTGACGATTTCCATTATTTTCTTCTAGCTTGCGTCGGAGTTTCATTTGATTTGTTTTTATTTCACTTGAGATTAAACCTTCCCCCTTGCAACACACAACAGGGACCGAAATTCTCTCGCTCCGCTTCCATTAATTTCTGCCCTCGTTTGCTTTGTTCTGCGGCTTCCCTGTTTTTGTTTTGAGCCCCATGTGCGGCTCTGCCTGCTGTCGCAGACATGGCTGCCTTTCTTGTCCAAATGTTCTGTGGCATTCACTGGTGACATAAATTTCACGGGCTGTTGCGTTGCAGAGAGCAGGAGGGACAACAACGAGGGACCTCGTCGCAAATCAAACACTCCTCCCCACCCCTTCAACTGAGAGCACCCTGCCTCTCCTCTCTGTCCCTGCCGACCCTCTCACTCCATCACCTTCAAAGTGCCTGAAGTATGCATGCATCTCTTGTCTGGACCAGAGAAGTCCCCTCTCTTGCCCACTAAAGGCCTTTCAAGAGGTTTAGATGCATTTAGCTTATAACACACTTTGAGCCATCCAGATTTCCTGCTATCTATCAACAGAAAACGTAAGAGTTAAAAACATATTCTAAAATACACGATTTATGTATTCAATTTTAAAACAGTAATTCGTATGATTAAAGAGTGCATCAGTGACAAACTTTGAACTGTCCTTCATAATGTCTCTGTTGTTATTTATTCCAGGCTGAGTCTACAATGTTTGCAAATGCTCAGAGTTCATGTTTATCAAAGTTTATTTGGGTGCTTTAGTTATGGTTTATTTTGTGATCTTCTAAATCGGTTGGCTATTTTCTGTTGCTTGGCTTTGTCTGTAAAAGTTCAGGTAAAAATTGTAGTATGTGTTTTTTTTTTTTTCGTAATACATTGTCAATGAAGCAAACGCCATTTTGTGCAGTATAATATAGGCATTGCTCAAGTGCCACCCTTTAGGCCTATTCTATGCAACATGATTTGTAGTGGATAGCCTTTGAACCCTTGGATACACTCACACTACGGTCCATGTCTCTTACTGAGCCTTTCGTTTTTTGTTAATACAGTCTTCCTTTTGTTTTTGTAATTCGGCATAAAGTCTAATTTTGACAGACTAGTAGAAGGTGGGCCATAGACTGTCCTCGTGATTGCAGCTTTTGCATGAAGGCCTCTTACTCTACATTCTTCTGCTTTTTAAGTTAGACTATGTCAGTGATGTATGTGACATTTCAGATTATGACAGAGTTTTTTTATATCGTTAATTTCTTTGGTTTCACATTAAGAAATGATATTCATCTGCATTTGCTGGGTTTTTTCTGGGTGGCAGTCTCCCAAATCTTATGGTCACATAAGTCAACGGCATGCTTTTTATTCTTTGATTCGCAGCAGCGGACAGTGCAGGTAAGCGCAGTGGGGCGGGACGCTGTGGTGGGGGTGTGTCAACAAATGACGGAAAAGGATTTATTTATTAATTTAATTTGCCCTAATCCGTCATCTGTCGACATACCCCCGCAACGCCCCGCCCCACTGTGCTTATCTGCACTGGCCGCTGCCATTGATTTGTTGTTTTTCAGTATTTTAGAGGTGCTTGCTGTTGGATAAATAATATTATTATTTTCAAATTGATCACCCTGGTACACTTCAACATTGTGAGTTAGTCCTGCTCCCATATATTTGTTGCACCACACGTGACTGCCCGGAAATATTGTTCCTACCTACTGGTGTCACTTGGTACCTGGCCACACCATTGTTCCTCTACAGTCCTCATTGCAATGTGTGAGTTGTCCAGATTTGGCTTATTATCTCATCATCACTTGTGCGTTCACACTTACTTTCTGTTTGTTACTGCCCATTTCCAAGGAAATGTTACATGAAGCTCCAATCTTGTACCCACTGAGGGAAAATCAATTATAAAAAAAAACTGCTCTGATCATTGGTCTTTGAAACCAAATCCTACAAAGGATATGTCGGCTTTAGATGACCACATGAAATAGGACAGAATGTAGGTTTTGACACCTTTCATGGATTATTGCTAGCAGGGATGAGGCATGACAAATCTGCATTGAAAACAGAACACATTCCCACTGAAACGCAGCACTGAGAAAGCAAGAAATGTAATAATGTAAATCAGTGACATAACTAGCGAACAAGATCAGTGGGGCCACATTTGCCAATGTGGTTGCTCCTGTATTTTTGGTGTGTGTAAACAATGGATCCACCACTTCTAAAAAGGAAATTCTATTTCACAGAATTAGGATTTCTATGTAGACAGGTAGTTACTAGATAAGTATATTCCCCTTTATCATTTGAGCAATTGAAGGAAATGGAATGAGAATGAATGAATGGAGTTGGAAAGTGAAGGCGACCATGCAGACGATTTAGAATATTATCTGTGGAGAAAACAAACAGTACAGGTGCACTTTACTGCCTAACGCTAAATATAGGGATGGGCAGGTACACTTATATCTGGCAAGTCATTACCGGTAGAGTTTTCCAAGCGTCACTTGTTTTTTGTGAATTTCAAAAACAAATACCTGTTATCAGCAATTTGAGAATGGCCCTGTACAACACTATAGAGAAGAACACCTAATCTCGTACATAGACCGAAACCTGCTTTCACATTTAGGCATGTTCGTGAAGTTGTCATTTGGGTGAGTGTTGCTGATGTTACAACAACAAAAATACAGTAAAGAGATATAATTTCTGAATCAAAAATGTTTGAGAACTCATTGGTAAAACTGAGTTTCTGTATTTTAAATTAAGACAATTATAAATGACCAGGTTACAATCCAACGTTGATAGGCGATATCTGAATAGATAGAAGAAAATAATTGAAGTTGCTTTTAAATGCATGAGTTGCCGTATATTGATTTCCTTTGTCTGGTGTTTTAATGGTAGAATTGTGCTGTTCCCACAATGAGTCCTATCTGTGAAGGTATTTATTTCATACTTTGCAGCGATCACTATAACTTTTCGTGCCCACCAACTGCCAGAATAGCCAACCGGCCAAGGTTTCATCAAAACTACTAGCCGCCCTTAGACTCTCACAAATCACATTATTGCTTCCACAAAACATGCTTAGATGTAGTAGCCTGGTTACTGAAAGGAATGCAATGAAAGATGCGGCAATTAAGCATGTACAATATACAGAGAAAGCAATTCATTAAGACAAGTTTCCTTCTAACTGACCATCCTAACAAAACCAAAAACAGCTTTCAGTCTGTTCCTCAAAAGTGAAAAAATAGAAAAAAGTATCAGCACAGCAAAACAACCTTGAATGACATTTTATGTAAAGGCACGACCCTTTGAAAATATAAAACAATTGCCTGGAAAACAAATGCAATGTTGTGTTACCTAAAATTTCACGGACAATGTGAAACTAATTTGAAATGTGATATGCATATAGATTTTTTTTAAAACAATTTTAGTTTGCTTCCTATTTATATTTATATGTTTTTTGAATTTGTATGTGTTTTTAGGGAAACCTGTGTGTAGGTGGTGCATCAAGATTTAGTGTTTCCATATCTTGTAGGATCATGCACACTTTCCCCTAAAAATAAATAGGTTGGTAGTCAAACTAAATGACATCTTCGAACAAGATATATTGTGAGTGCTAACCTACGTGTCAGGTTAGAACAGCAGTCAGTACCAATTATTGTATAGCCCTGTATACGGCTAACAAAATATCTGTTTGTCCTTGTTTTGTTTCTTCCTTAAAATTGGAACTGTGAACCAGGTCACCTGAAAGACATCAAGCGGTCTTTACTGTCCACTGTTTAAGAGACAGCTGATTGGGATATTTTAGTACCCAATCTGTTCTAAATTTTGGAATTTGACATAAAAGTTGACTTCATTCTAAAAGTTTCTAACCCCGGAAGCCTTAATTACTGCTCAGTCGAGAGACCTACGTTTATAAACTGGTACATTCCATCTGTTATCATGCACTTACATTGGTAGTCGGTGCAGTATGTAGGCATTTTCCAAATCATTTATTATTCTGATAAAAAAATCTCAAGACCTCATGTATTCAAACTAACCTCTGCTTTGTCTCCACACAACTGGTGATTCATGCTTTCAGAGGGAGGGACATTTTTCAGTGTTACTCGCAATGATGTAAACTTCCACTTGAACTGAGGTTAGACCAAACTATGCCCAGGTCTGCGATACTCTCAGAATGCATCTTTTCTACAATATTTTATAACTGCATTCCTGCCATTAGGACATCTACGTGAACAACCTTAGATCATGTAGCGTATACTCCTTGGGTGATCTTGTTGAGTTGAAAGGCTGTATAGATCAACTAAAATGAAGTAAACGTTTACGCTAAATGAGACAGTGGTGAAGAGTAGTGGAGTAAGAACGTGTAAAATTCAAGAACAGACTGGGGAGAGGATTAAGCGGTAGACTGGAGCGTGTTATGGGGCCCTGCCTACAGCGTGATGGTGACAGAAGTGTTCTTGAAGCAATGAAAGGAGAAGATGATGAAAGGCATATGGCTGTTCACAGAAAATGAGGCAGAGATATGTTAGCTGTGATTTGTTTTTATTTCTTTGAAAAGTTTTCTAAAGTGCAAACATGACCCGTATGAATATCAGAGTGCTGTATAAAGGAGCGGAAGGGAAAGGAGGAAAGGCATGATTACAACACCATAAGGGACCTTAAACAAGCACAAGCAACAGCCCATCTTGTGGGGCATGTGAGGTACCAGAAAAGCAACAAGTCTTATGGAGCATGTGGAAAGACAATATTACAACGTTGAACAGAGGTAACAACCCATCTTGTGGGACATGTACAGAACGAGAAGAGCAACAAATCTTATAGGGCATATGGAGAGACAAAATTAAAACTTTGAGCAGAGGTATCAAAGAGTGTCAACAGGAAATAAAAGTTTGTCATGATGGCTTCGGGACTATTGCTGTAGATGGTCATTCAGGAGTAACCATTTGACTTGTTTTTTGAATGAGGTGGTAGAGGGGTTTGATCTGATCTCGGGAGGAAGAGCATTCCATATTCTTGGCGCAAGACCAGAGAATGCACAAAATGTCACTCAATCTGTGTGCACACCCTTTGCAGAGTTATTTCTGTTTCCTGGAAGCCACGCAACCTGTGTGCTTTGGATACTGATTCAATGCGTACCTCTAGGTTCCACATTAACAACAGCTATTGTATTGTTGATTGTGTCAAGGCACCAGTACGGATGGTGCATCCTGGACACACTTGAAGGAATTGCTGGAGAATGGGTGCTAGAAACACCCCCTTCTTTCACAGTTGGTGTCTCCCGCAGTCCCAGCGGCGGCTTAAGCGGAAGTAAGATACTCCCCTTTCTCTTTCAAAACATTCCTGCTTAAATAATTTGGGTCAAACCACAACAAGATGGTGCACCGGCTGTGAAATGGCTGCTTTTTGTCACCCGCGGCCGGCTCTGAGAACTTTTGTGAATGGAGCAGTGTTTTCCTCGGGAGCTGTGGTCTGTGAAGAGCTCATTAAAGGCCATGAATTGTTTTTTGGGGGGGGTTGCCCGTCGACGGCTGGTGTTGGTGGTGGGACACAGCCTGTGACACTTCTTGATCCCTTGGTGAATGGCGTCTGGCGCTGAGAGGGCGGCGGGGAGGCAGACGGCGCTGTTGCTTGCTGTTCAGCAAGCCCGTGGCTTTGATCTCCGGCAGCGCTGGCTTCCGCTGTGCCTCCAAAGGGGGCACCCATTCAGGCCGCCACACACCCCTTTCTTAGACTAATGGAAATAGTTGGCATTGCCCCGTCTTTTGCAGCCCACCCCGATACTCACATACACAAATACATACCCTTGTGTATACGCATCACTACCACACACATACACACCGTGCCACACACTCCACACACTCAACCGTGCCACACACACACTCTCTCTCTTTCAGCCTTTCAGACGCCCATCAGAGAGACTCCGCAGGCAGATGTTTCCTTCTCTTTTACACTCGAAGGGCTTGTCTTTGTGCCTCTGCAAACCGCATACAGAAGGGACTCGAGACGAGAAAAACAAATAGAAAGTTTCGGTTGTAGAATGATTATACAACAGCCTCATTCGTGTGCAGAAAGTTACCGAGACAAAAGGGCGGGAATACAAATTAGGGAACCTGCCTGTAATTCCCCTTTCCCCAAAAATCACTGTTCGTTTGCAGCTCAGTCCATCTGCGGGGGTTACCGTGAAGTTCTTAGAGGCCGCTTCCAACAGCATTCACCACGAGCAAGTGATTTACAAACGTTGACTGTTTTTACCCACAAATGCTCGCCATTTGTCCATAAGGACACTGCACTGGTGAAGTGTGTTTAATCTCATTTGATTTACATTTGCTATTTATTTGAGATAAGCACATGTGTGTGACAGCTTCGTGTAGGAAGAAAGTGCATGTTGAAGCACCTCGAGACGTTTCTTACAATGTAATACCTGTTACAGTAAGAGTAGGTATTGCAGAGTCTAAAGGGTTGTAACACCTGACATGCCATCGCGAAAGGTCGCCCAAGATAAACTCGAATATCAGCCAGAAATCATTCGTAACTGAGGGCTCTAGGTAGTTGATGTATAACATTTTCTTTATGCAGGTGTCATGTTGCATAATTCCCAGATTTCAAGCTATGCGAAGTGTACGACATTTTTGCCATTTGGCACAACGCAAAAGTTCTCTTCAAGCCTGCCTCCTGTCGGTATCTTGTATTACCTTTTTTATGCGAGGCACACCCTCGTAGGATAAACTTATTTGAAATGCCAACAAAGCATGTTTGGCATAATGCATGCAGTTTCATGAACGTTACATCTATTTAGAAAATAAAATCACAAATTCCGCTCGCCACTAGGCATAGGGAAAGCCTGGGAAACAGAAGCTACCTACTTTCTTAGAAATGCAAAGTTTCTAACAAAAACGCTGTATTGTCTGCTTCAGGGCCTGTAACGTTTATTTTCTTGCAGTACTGGTATAATACCGGGTATGAGATACAGCCGCAGAAAGGTTGGTGTTTATTGGAGTATGCCTGTTAAGAGGTTGGTAACCCAAACAAACGATAAGGGCAGAAAAAATTGACATCTTTCTCTTTTTCTGAGGTGAATGAGGACAAAAAACCCCCAAAAAACGCTGTATTGTCACTGCATGTATAGGGTTAATAACTTTTCTTGTGCAGCGCTTGAATCCAGCTGAAGCGGCAATGTGCTGTAATGACAGAATTACAGCAGTACTTTTTATGGACTTCCTAAAGAGGCAGCAGCTCTGCTGAGATGCAGACTAGTAAATTGCAAATCCTAAACAGATTTCAGCTGCAGATTAATTTAAGGTGCTAACCAACTAGCTAGGTAGGTGTTAGGCAGGGGCGGAGCTTGGCCAGTAAGACTGGGGTTGGAGGGTGGGGGGGGACTTCAGATTTTCCAAGGGAGAGGAATGCAGATCGGTAGGAGTACGGAGTAAGAGAAAACGCAAGACTGTAAAATAACCAACATTATTGAGGCTGTCAAAACAGAGAGAGGGAGTGAGTGTGTGCGTTTTTGTCAGTGTGTGCATGCAAACATCCTAGGTGAAATTGGGCAGACTATTCTATACCTGACTGAAAGTACCTGTACCAAACTATACATTAGAAAATACACTTTTTAGGGGGGTGTAACAACTCCCCAAAAAAACCCTCCCCCGAAGCTACGTCCCTGGTTGTAGGTAGCCCTTCTGTACCATAGAGTGCTAGTCCTGTGTGATATTTTCCCTTCGATGATGTTGCTGAAGTACAGTGCTTAATTTGAGCCAGTGGTTTCCGGTGCTCAGTACCCGCACTCAATTGTCAACACCGGCATTTATGACAGTTTGCACTATTTATCTAAATTAGAGATTAACACAACAGCAGTTGTTTATTATTTCAAGGAAAATTGGAAATAACTAATATCAGTTGCCCAAGACACTATTGCAGTTTTGGGGTCTGGAAAAGTCTGAAATGTCATACTTGTAAGGTGTGTTGATTAGTAGTTTTGTTGATTCTGTCACTGGCGGCGCATATAGGGGCAATATGTAATGCAAGCTGCAGTGGTCTCTTGACGAGGGCCCCAGCATTTATTTTGTTTTACAAATCAAGCACTGCTAAAGTACTTTTGACGGATCTTGTTCTGTGAGGCATTTTTATGATTTGGAGACCTACCAAACATATCAGAGGCACAGCAGCTTAGACTGGACCAACTGGTGTGTATGAGTGGGAACCGCTAGAGAAACATTGGTCTAGATGGGTCACTGTGTTTTGTAGGAAGCATGGCGATCACTGACCTGAGCAAGGTGCTTTCATGAACCCTGTAATCGATCTCGCTTTTGTGCATATAGATATAGGTAGATGTGAGTAAAACTATTCAGTGGAACCCAAAATAGGTGAAATTGGGCCATTTTTTTGATTCACCTGAAATCTGGGCTACAAAAACAGCTCAAAATCACTTTTCATGCAACTTGAGAAATTAGCATATTTTGCTGATCAGACAGTTCTCGTGGTTCTACCTGGCGCAACAAGATCCAGGGAGACCCACACGGACAGCCTGAACAGCCCATGACCACACAGTTCTAGTACTTCTTGTGCTTTTCCGTGGTGAGAGCCACAGAAGCTTCCTGGAAATGCTTGCACCGGTCAGCCCTCAGTTCACTGGACATTTTCTTCCATTGTATGCGGAATACAATTTTAATTTGCTTCTGCATACCGAGGAATTCAAAATATATTTTGCCTAGCTCTAAGCATGGCATGTCTTCTGTTTGTCTAGTTTGGTATACTGAATTTTGTTTGAGCGTGGTGTCTCCGTGCACAGTGTATGTTGATTTTTTTCTGAATAGTTTCCCTCAGAAAGCCTGTGCCAAGGATGTCCCTTGGTGGTTTACAAAGAAGCCATCCAAACAGCATGCACAAAATAAGCATTGACTTTTTAAATAGTTTGTATAAAGATTAATTGTATGCATATGCCCCGAAAATCTGGCATGGTTTGTGTCACTGTGGCCTACCGACGGACACTCACATTCTATACATTTCAGAAGGACTGGTAGACCTAGAAATGGTACCAAGAGGCTTCTGAATGTAAAGTATCAGAAGGTTGCCTGGCTTAAATTGCTTCAGGAAGCAAATCAGTGTATTTGTGGTACAGGACGGGCAGCCATGTTGATGCATGATTATTCTTAGGGAACTTTTCTGTTTCAGTCTGTGGATTTTCCTAGTTACCCCAGCTCTTACTGGAGTTAAAAGTCTGTGCAGAAGCAGAAATGATGGAAATGCCATTTAAAAATGGACTAAACAGATACTGCTGTTTCACTGGCTCTTTACTTGAGGGCAGAAAAGGATACATCTCCAAATGTAAATAACACGGATGTTTAGACTGATTGGCACACGAGGGCATTTATTTTCAGTTGATAAATTGACTTTGGGTAATATTCTTCAAAGTATGTGTGATAATTACCTTCTTGTGGATGAAGCCTAAATTATTTTACATTTTTTTTCTATTTTAACAATGTTGTTTTGGTTTATTCATGAGAGTTTTGTGCATCAGCTATGAGCTGATTTTTACCTGGTGTGTAATTTATTTCGCTATAGTGCCATTTTTGTGTTTACCTGGTCAATTCCTGTTTAAAATTAAACTTAATACTTAGGAGAAACTGGTGGTTTAGTCCTTTAATGTTTTACATTCCCTAGGACCTGATTATGCCGTGTTTGTATCTCACTACATCACATTATTTCAATCTTCTCATAGCATGTACTCAGCTGCGCAACAACTTTGAAGCAATCCGTCATTTTCATTTATGATGAAGGTTGAATACAGCACATATCTGCCATATTATTACATTTATACAAATTGACATCATGATAAAAAATAAAAATGTATAGAAGTTGAAAAGAACAGTGACAACCGAAGTATGAGCAAAATAATTCCTAAATCGACCCCCCATCTGAATGCTTTGTCTGAAAACTATTATCTGTTTTTTAAATTGCAAAAGACACCTTGACTCACTTTCAAATTATTCAATGGATGAACATGGTCAATCTAAATGACAAAAGGCTATTCTGTTTATCTGAATACTGGTAACCTCCACAAAAACTGTACATCCGAGCTGTACACGCCCCTTTGAAAAAACAAATTTATTGAAAAAACAACAAATGTCAATCATGTGTATGCACTGCATGTCAGATTCGATTTTACAAGTAGTATGAAGTTCAATCATATACTTTACCTTCGTCTATTTTACCTAAATGTATATTGTAAAAAACGATATTTTAGGACATTCAGAAATGTATTTTTATAATTTCTAAATTCTTTTTTAAAGCACTTGTGAGTTCTGGCAGGATGCAAACGGGATAGAGAGGGAGGAAAGAGGAGGGAGAGAGAGAGGAGAGAAAGAGGTGAGAGGAAAGAGAAAGAGGGGAGGGAGAGAGAGAAAGAGAGAGAGAGGAGAGAGAGATAGAGGAGAGAGGAAAGAGGAGAGAGAGAGAGGAGAGAGAAAGCGAGGAGGGGGGAGAGAGAGAGAGAGAGAGAGAGAGAGAGGAGAGAGAGAGAGAGGAGAGAGGAAAGAGGAGAGAGAGAAAGGAGAGAGAAAGCGAGGAGGGGAGAGAGAGAGAGAGAGAGAGAGCGAGGCAACGACTCTACTCTTCTGTTTGTTTCTCTTCTCCAGGGCTTCTGAAAATTCAACAGAATTACTTCCAGGAATTATACATTCCTTAAAATGTGCATCTGTGTTCATTTCGCCGACCCAATTTCCATTGAATGAGCAGACATTTAAAGGGCTTCTCCAATCAGGAGCCAGCTGATTGCTTGAGGAAGCAGCAGCCTGGCAGAAGGACGGCGTTCCACTTGAGGAAACTCGCAGCTTGGGTAATCCTGACTTGCAAATAGGCCTCGCCCGCACACCCCCACCCACGATGGCACGGCTCTGGGACTCATTTCCCCTGCTTGTGTCTGGGGTGCACTTGCAGGTGTCCTGCCTGGTGGCTTTCCAAGCAAGGGCCGCTTCCTAATCATGGGTCAGTTGACCTCGGCGGTGAGGTCAATTGGATGGAATCTGTTTTCAATGAAAGGGCTAAGAGGAGGTGAATTGTGACACCTGCTGCCAGGCCCGAGGCACCCTGTGCAAGAGATTTCATCTGCCAGAAGTCAGTCCCATGACTTGTGCCATCTGAAACTTTCATTTAAAAGAGAACGCCACCAAATGGCTAATCCACCGATTTCATGTAACTAAAGAAGCCTATGATATTTGTTCATGCTAACATCCCCTAACAGCATAAGTATAATGCCTTTCTTTCTTTCTTTCTTTCTTTCTTTCTTTCTTTCTTTCTTTCTTTCTTTCTTTCTTTCTTTCTTTCTTTCTTTCTTTCTTTCTTTCTTTCCCTTTTCTGTCTTTCTTTTTCTTTCTTTCCTCCTTCCTTCCTGCCTTCTCTCCTTCATTCATCACTTTCCAACATTGAGTGTGTAGTGATAGAAGGTGGAGAAGAATGGCACGAAAACAGAGAAATACACAATTCATCATACAAAGAACAACGTACATATATATATATATATATATATATATATATACATACACACACACATTATATATATATATATATATATATATATATCTGACATTCCTTCGCTCCTTTGCACGCAAGAGAGTTTACACCACCACCATAGTGCAATTCAAACAATTGAGGACGGTCTACACGTTTCGGCTCCCAGCCTTCTACTGGACCATAGAGTCTTCTTGTCTAGAACGTCTTTTAAAGTGCTCAAGTGCTGAACCCCCTCATTACTTTTTACTGCTATTCAGTAACTAGACAGCTAATCCTCACATGTAAAAAGTGTATTTTTTCGTCAGCCATTTTAGCGTAGCATTTGTAAAGTACATTCATTTACTTTTTAGAAACAGAAAGTGCAAGTGCAAACATTTTTCTTATGAAAGTCGAGAAGAATCAATTCAAATACATGCAATGGGATAATCTTTTATCTTCAGTCTCTTTCTTAAAGTATGAAATCTAAGCTCCCCTCAGTTCTACTAAAATTCTAACAAAACGTGCTGTTACTCAAAGTATATCTGCACATCAAGTGCTGGAGAAACTAGCAGATAGGTAAAGTGACTAGTGCATTATAGAAGTCGGAAAAAATGGTTTCCGTTCCAATCAATGTAGTAAAGTACAATTCGATTTAAATGCAGTGCATGTCTACTTCTTAATGGCATCTGCTTTTCCCATAGTGTACATATGTGCATTCATAAGGTATCAGTGCAATTTTTCTTCATGATACATGTTGTTCTCAAGTGCAGCTGTACATTCCACAATTTTATTAGTTCATATCTGCACATGAAATTCCTGAAGTGGTTATCACTTGATAAAGTGGCTAGTGCGCTAATGCAATATTGGTTAAAAGTTCTCAATCTTATTCAATGTAAAGTACAGTTTGAATTAAAACCAATAAGTGTGTGCTTCTAGCACTTCATCAATTTTCCCATCAAGTGCAGCATGTGCATACTTCATATATGAACAATATTTATCTTATGGTTCATTTTGGTGTAGTTGTACCATAATGCAATTTGAGTAAAGGAGGGGAAAAATAGAAAATGGTGGAGGAGATGAAAGACTTTTTTGTACTTCAACTCTGTCATATCATGATAAAAAAGATCCCAACCCCTTGCATTAAAATCAATTCATGATGTTTCTGGTGACTTTTTGAGTATTTTTGTTAAATTAATAAGAGACCGATAAAAACAGCACAGCATTATTCAGTTACTGGTATGTCTAATTTGAGCATCTTTTTCACTCTCTTCTTTTGTTTTCCGTGTTCCACTTCTTGTTGGGTGAAACTGAGGTCAGCAGGGACAAGCTTTCAATCACCATCCAAAGTTCTTTCTTCAGATTGAAATCTCACTTTTTATAGATGGATGTGCAATTCTGCGTCCAGATTATGCCCATATGGGTTTTCAGTGCTGATTGCTAAAATGAGTCGTGATTCCGTTAGTCGTAAATTTAATGTTCTGTCACCTCCTTGTTCTTTTGGTGTCGCAATTTTTATGCCAAAGTATTTTAACTGTTGGCTATCACTCGAGTGGAGGTCATGAAAATGCTTGGCCATAGGATAGGTGAAATCCCTATTCTTGATGGCCTGTAGGTTTTGTAGGATTCTCAATTTAAACTTGTTGATTGTACTTACCACGTATTGTTTCTTACAGGGACATTTTAGTAGGTACACAACATATTTTGTTTTGCATGTGATGTGGTCTTGAATGCCTTCAGTTTTCCCATTATGGAGTCAGTAAGTTGTTGAGTTTAGGCTATGCTCGCAGGCTCTGCATTTGGAGCATTTACAGAAACCAGGAGTGTTGAGCCAGGAAGATGTTTTTGGTTTTTTCAATTCCAGGTGGCTTAGCGTTAAAATATCTCCCAAGGAGGTTGTTTTTCTGTACGTGATGCTTGGACACGAAGACAGCGTTCTTTTTAGGGTTTCATCTGACATCAATATTTACAAGTTCTTCGGCACGGTTCGTCTTAGCTCTTTACTCTTTGTTAAAATCGATGAGAAGTCGAGATGTTGTATCTTCTTTGTCACTTTCCTCTAGATTCTCATGTTGTGGTTTTAAGAGATCTCCACTTGTTTTCAATTTCACTTTAGCTTTTGCGGTCTCAATAACTTCCAATGGATAGCCTCTTTCCAGGAAGCAACTACTCATTTAATCTAGTTGGAAGTTTAGATCGTCTATATATATGTGTGGATTAATGCCCGACATCTTATTTTGTTTCTAAAACCTATTCACGTAAACCTGAAGGACTTTATGTTTGAGCTTATACGGGAGAATCTCCTGCAAAAGACTTGTCCGTGAACCTATAGATCTGCCTATTACTGCCTGTCCCACAGGCTTTTGAATCTTGTGTATGCGACAATGCCCCACTCTGTGCCTCTAAAGCTGTTGGCAACTTGACTCTGCAGTCCAAACTTTGTGCCTTTTATCAATTACTTGTTATTAAAAGGTTGCAGCCTCCAGTTTTCAATAAGAAGCGCAGTGGCCTGTCATATTGGGATGATCAAAGGTCCATCCTCTACCCCTAACACTTTTGGCAAATTATGCCAGTGTCCACATTCTAAATCTACTCGCATAATTTATAACATGACAATGGCGTGCACTCAACAGAGGCATAAGTCGGAGTCCTATTAGTATGGAAATGTATGTATGTACATGGTTTTTCTGCAGCGCAAATCTAGCCAAAATGCAGTGGAGCGCTGTACCAGGTTCAAAGACATGCATAAAGTGAACGTCTGATAGGAGAGGTAGGACGTTAATGCATTCAAATGTAGTGTTCTTTAAAGAGGTAAGTACTTGATAAACCAGGATGCATAGATGGAAAAGGCCTGCTGTCTTGTTTTTTTCTTTTTTACACTTCTTAGTCACCAGTCTAATGTTGTCCTGGCTGCGTGTGTGCTGAGAATCAGCAGGGACGGTGAGCTTGCCTGCAGGATAAGCGGGGCGGCTGGTCATGATGGATTTATTAATGAAGGTGGATGTTGACGAGCTCTGAGATGGCCATTGGTACCCAAAAGCAAACCTACCTGTTATCCCAGGGCTTCTTGTAAGAAAAAGACTTACCATGAGGTTTGGCTGAGGCATCTTCCTTCCTTCAGTTCTGCACTCACCTTTCTCATTGGCTGAACTGCCTGCCAATGTGAAGAAGAGATGGGCTCCTGTGAGAGTGATTGACAACAGATAGCCTACATTGCTGCCTGTGTCTGTCCCTGCTCTTGCTTCTCTAACAATACGCACCCCAAAGTCAATCCCCAGTAGCTGTCTCTCTCCTTGCCTGAATGCTGTCATCAAAGCCTTTAACCCAGTGCTCTGTGTCCACTTTTCTCACTCCAGTGCCTGCTAGACATATGACATTGCCTATGCCCTAGACCAGCACGCGTGTGTGTTGTGTGTATGTTTGAGTGAGCATGACTGCATACATATGCTTCCTTTGTGCATGTGTCTATATGTGAATGGATGGACGTTTGTATATTGGAGCATCCATATAATTGTTTTGTCCATGTCATATCACGGTCCTTGGTGACAATATGGAATTTACCCTTGGTATAATCATGACCCTGGCATATCATGGGCATTATTGGGATTTTGTGAACTTTGTGGAATTATGTTGTGTACCATGGTATGATGGTGTAATTGCCCTATTCTCGGCTTTCTTGGTATTATGGTGGTAAATACTGGCATAATGATGGCCACCCAAATCCTAGTGGTCCTTTTCCCCAACATAATGGTTGGGATGCCACAGGGTGGCCACCCCAGCATACTATGACATTCCTTGGAATTAAGGTAACCATCCAGGTACAGCGGTTATTATCTATGGCATATTAGCAGATCTGTAATATGGTGCCCCAGTCTTTGCTTATTGTGCATATCATTTCACGATGCTGGCCATCTAAGGTATATTGGTGGCTGTCATTTGAATAATGATGTTCCAGATATAATGGTGGTCATCCATTGCATATTGTTGCTACTAATCGGTTTCCTGGGCATAAAGTTGGCATCCCCAAGCATTTGACCAGCTGGTGTATTCAGTGCCTTCCTTGCATGGCTGAAGGATGGGCTCTGTCAACTTTGGGTTTTATGGACTTTGAATGGCTTCTGTGATCAGTGATGCCAATGGTGATGAGGCCAATAATGTCATTATGATACAATTTTTGATGCTATCTGTGACATTATATGCACTGCATTGGGGGCATAGAAGTGTTATGATTGCCAACCCACCATATGCAGTATATTCCAAAGGTGTTTAAGCTTTAGATCATAACTGGAATGCTCTTGCTGCATGACATTTGAAGGGAAATTACAATAGTCATATTTATACCACACATTACTTTGCAATGTTAGCAAACATCCATAATTTTATTATTCCAATGTTTTCCAACACATTTCTTTTGTTGTGTATTCATATACCATGATTCGTGCCTGTAGTACCCACTGGGCAGGCCAACAGGCTGAGCCTATCAAGCAAAGAACACTGTTCACATGATGTCGTCTTTGGCCACACCTGTCAAGAGTCACTGCAACCCTACATCCTACTTGAAAACACATTTGGTCAAATTTTACATCCTTTGCCCAACCCAATGCAAATCACCCTCTCCTACTCCAGTACCTGTCAGGAGCAGTGCATGTCCTTTGTCTCAGTGTCCAGTCACCCACTAAACATGCCTAGGGAGCTGTATAGATTTCAGCAATGCCCTGCGCTAACTCCACCTGCCCTCCCAGTGCAAAATTGGTGCAGTATGGGGCCCTTATCCTTGTCCTACACACACTCCTTCCAACAAAATGGTTTCATGCCTTGCCCCAGCTCTTGACACAACCAACATAATCCCAAAATGTCAACCATTTCCCCCTTTGATTTTAATGTCCACATACTGGCATGAAAGTTGACAGGTTTCTGGGTGCATTTCTCTTTACACAAACATTTTAACCCGCCAAAATTTCCTTTTCTATTTATTTTTAATTTATTGTGATTTTTTTACTACACAAAAACAATTTTAATAACATACAAAGCACCCCACAATGTACTTCATAAACACTATAATAAATAAGATCCCAATAAAGAATAATGCGATCATAGGAAGGGAAGAAAAGAGAGAGAAAAGAAAGAGAAGTAATAATAAAGAAAAAGAATCAGATAAATAAGGAACAGAAAAATCTTTACTTTTAACCAACACAGTTTAAGCAATACCCAGGGTAACCCTCCCCCACATAAAATCTACTCCTCTTAAACAAACATGTAGCATCACAAGCCCAAGCACATCACCTCAAACACTAATCCTAAAGTGGAAGTACTTCCAACACCATCCTAGTTCAATTGGGAAAAAAGTAGTGGTCACATGCCAAAGGAAAACAGTCAATGATCACAAAGCCTCAAAAAAAGACTCCAAACCTCATCAAAAACATTTATATGATATTCAACCCTGTAAATTCAGCGTTTCTTATATAGCTAAAAAGCTCAGCTATCCTCTCTTGCAGCGTGGGCACCAGTGTAGTACTCCAAATGCCTTAAAATACAGATCTTGGCCACCATAAGAGCCGTTGACATCCATCTATGCCAATGGGAAGTTGTGTTATCCAAATCAACAAAGTCATGTAACAAAGCAATTTTGTGTGACTCCTCAAAAGTAATAAAACTAGTTGAACTTAGCGTTTTACATATACAATGCCAATATGAATCTAATGCAGGGCATAACTAAAGCGTGTGGTACAAATCACATGCTGCACTAGAGCACCTCCAGCATGCCACATTGGGAGCTAGATGAGCTTTGTACAATTTGAAAGGAGACCAATTCCAGTTGTGCAGAATTTTAAAATAAGCAAACTTTAAGCGCGCTCCTCTGAGCGAGCACTCGTGATACTCTAAGCTTTCCTTCTGGTCGCCCTTGAGTATTCCACTTCTAACTTCTCCTTGCCAATCGGATTTAGCCACAAGACAAATTTCCTGTGAGCATAAACTTTCAATAAGTACTCGATACATGTTAGACACACCATCCTTAGAAAGGCCCCACAGTCTGAGGTAGTCCACGACCAGCGAGGCTGAGAGATGTATCGGATCACGCCGTAGTTTACATCTCAAGCAATGCCACACTTGCCAATACTTCTAAATCTGTGACTGGGAAAGGGAACGACTCAAAGGAATGAAGTGAGTCCCCATCAAGGAGGTCTCCAATTGTTTAATTCCCCGTTCTTCCCACAAAGCCCATCTGAACAGTTATTGATCTACAATGATTCCCTCATTATTCCAAAGTGGTGCTTCCTTATGAACTGTACTATCCACTCTCAAAAGTCGGTGCAAATCTTTGGGAGGCATATAAAGCAGTGGTCAGGCCCTCTCCCTGATTGCAGGGCACAAACGAGAAAAGAGAGCAACAGTGACAGAGCTCGAACAAGACATCCTAGACCTTGAACTTCAATTAGTGAGAAAGGATGATGACGACCTACAGCATACATTAAAACTCAAACAACAAGACTATGGAGTCTGGGTGACAGAAGAGGCCAGGTACAAACTCAAAGTGACTCAACACTGGGTGCATGAGATTGGTGACAAAGCAGATAAACTGCTGGCATGGCTCGACCAGCGCGAGAGAGCAAACCGTTGGGTTGCATCCATCAACGCGACTACCGAGGGAAACCCTCCGAGACCCGCTAGCGATTGCTGAGGTCTTCGCTGACCACTACTCTCAGATATACTCCACAAAGTTGGTATCTTTGGAACAGGACTCTCTGGAGTTCCTATCAGATATCCCGCTCCCGGCCCTGACTACAGAAGGAAGGCAGCTTCTGGAAAACGACCTCATCGAGGAAGCAATAACTTAGGTGATTAGAGCTATAAATTTGGGTAAGGCATTGGGTCCGAATGGTATCCCAATGGAACTATACAAGCTCACAGCTCCTGCTACTGCAACTCATCAGCTAGCAATGTTTGATGAAAGCAGGACACTCAGGAAGCTCCCTATAGATTAAAGGCTGGGCACTCTTGTAGTAATACATAAGGAAGGGAAGCTATGGACCATTGTATCACCTACCGACCGATCTCATTGCTCAATGTGGAAGCAATGTTTAGCAAAATTATTAGTCCTACGACTTCTTCCAATTCTCCCCACTTTAGTCCATCCGGACCAATCTGGCTTTATGCTAGGGTGTAGTACAGCCCTGAATCTTAGATGCCTCCATGGTGTCCTAGGATGTACCCACAGGATTTGAGTGGACGCTGCGGTTCTATCCCTTGTCCCGTGCAATGCTTTTGACACCATTGAGTGGCCTTATACTCAGCGCCCCTAGCAGTCAATGCGAAGACGTCACAAGTATTTTCATTACAACGGGGAACGAGGCTGGGCTGCCCCTTATCACCCTTAATATTTGTGTTAATGCTAGAACCGGTGGCAACCTGGATTCGAAGGGATCCACTAATATGAGGTTTTCGCTTGACAGAAGACTGGGAAGACAAAATATCACTGTATGCAAATGGTATTCTTTTATATGTCGCCTCTTTGCTACTTTCAGCAGGTATTTTGGTTACTTAATTAACTTGTCTAAGTTGGTGGTGTTTAATCAGCTGCGTGCAGATGCCCTGTCTTCCCAAAGAATGTGAGGCACAAATAGCTATGGATGAGTTCCGATATATTGGCATGTATGTTACAGCTGGACCACCTCATTTTCAGGCCCTCAATCTGCAAGGCCCCCTGACCCGACTTAAAAATGATGTCCAACACTGGTTTTCTCTCCCCCTCTCCCTCCTAGGTAGAGCGGCACTTTTTAAAATGATGACACTACCTCCCTGTCTTATGTTTTGATAAGTATGTACTGTTCTCTTATTTCAAATATTCAATCGTTTTCTTGTAAGGTTTAGCCCTCATCATTTAGATTAAATTCAGAAAATGAGAAAAAAATAGTAGCTGCAGAAGTTTACTATTTAAATTTAAATTACATCAAGGTTTATTAGGAACAGAATTTGTATGTATATAGGCATTATAATGACTCATTGATTTCTGTAAATGTATATGTTCACACAGAGAAATTAATTTATTGAAAAATAAGAAAACAAAACAAAAATATTCATATATCATATTAATTAAAAAGAAGTACTAAAACACACAAGAGCGTTTGTTCCATTATGTGTCTTTAAATTTTCCTGTTATATATGCATGTATGTATGAGGTTTAGCTAGAAGCAATTTAGTTTAATTTGGAGCTGAGAGGCAACAAGCTTGTTACCTACACTGTGCCCGGTGTTTTTCTTTTTCCCATTAGTTGATTCCCTGCCTGGGCTTTGTATCAGGTTAGCAGGGGCCCCGTTACTTTACCAAAAATACTACCTCCCTGTCTCTACATACTGCAAAATACACAATTTCCGATTCCTGATACATACTTTAACTCAATAGACAGTGCGGTCTGAATCCTCTTATGGGTTGGGGGCTCCCCACGTATCGCACTTAACAAACTGCCCCGCAGCTGGTACGAGGGAGGAATAGCACTGCCCCACATGCAAACATATTATAGAGCAGCTCAAACAGCAACTATAAATCAATGGGTTCACCAACCACTATCTGAACCAGCATATCGGATGGATTGCCTGGTCCTCCAGCCAAGGGTATACCTCCTGGAGCTATATACTGATCCGTGGTGCCTCTCACTGGAGGGACCCACGGCACTAACAGTTCACTTGTGGCACTCAACCCTTTCAAAGCTAGGATGGAAGGACAAAATTACCAAGGTAATGCCCTTATGGGAATCCCAACAATTGGGTGCAATGGCAACTAGAAAAGGCTTAGCCAAATGGGATTTCAATTGACTCTCATGAGTGGGCGACCTCCATACTGGGACGGACATTACACCATTCGCACAGTTACAAAGAACTTATGAACTGGTCCCCACTGAATCTTTCTGTTATCTTCAGATCCATCATGCCATACAGGCAGTGGTGCCCCGGGGGACGACCCTACCTGAATCATCACCATTAGAATACAGACTCCGAAGAACACCTAACCCACAGGGTGATTTCACTCACATTCCAGAAACTGATTAACAACTCCCCCAACACTCTTACAACCCAGAGGGACCGCTGGGGAAATGATAGCACAGACCTACAAGAAGAAGACTGGTTAGAAGCACTGGCTTCCCCAAGAGAAGTAGCCATTAGAGCCTGTTTCAGATTAGTCCAGCTTAAAATCCTCCACAGAGCCAACATCTCCTGTGTCACATTGGTAAAAATGGGTTGGAAGGCAGATTCATCGTGTTACAGAAGTTGTGGTCAGGAAGGGTCATTTTACCATACCCTGTGGTCGTGTCCAAAAATTCACGACTATTGGGATGCCATAGTGTCCTTCATGTTGGGGATAGTTGGAGAGGCACTAACACTCACTGCCAAATGGTGTCTCCTTAATGTTTGGGAGGATAAGGATCTGAGACGAGCAGATCAAACCTGGATTACCCTAGGTCTAATGTTAGCGAAACGCAATATAGCCCGTTATTGGGGGGCAGAGGCCCCACCAACCCTTCGAGACTGAAGAGAGACATTGATTGGTGTATGGTAGCAGAAAAATCAGTCTATGTGAATAGGGGGTGCCCGAGGAAATGGGAGAAGCTGTGGGGCAAATGGAATGCATATAGAGGGAATCCATGCACTGCTCCCATGGGAGGGATAATACGTGCCCTGACTAATCCAGAAAATGACTGAAAGTTGTACCAGAACAGATGACGGCGCGAAGATTTCACGATAGTCCCCGGTGGGCTGAGGTTAACCAACATTATACTGTAATAACCTATTGTCCATTGTCGTGTTTTTCATAATTGTGATGAGATGATTGTTTCACTGATTTGTCTTAATAAAAAGATAAAAGAAAATGTCGGTGCAAATCTCTCCAAGCAACCCACAGAGCCCTATTAGTCAAAGGACAGAGTGAGGTTGCTACAACACGAGAATTGTACAATATACCTAAGCCCCCAGGAGCCTTAACAATATTCCGCTCCTATATCATCCAATGTAGCTGATCAGTAACAGGAATCAACAGATAAGCCAGTTGAGATAAATGTTGAGCCAAATAGTAAAGATGCATATCAGGGAGCCAAAGACCACCTGAACTGTAATCTGCATGTAATCTTGACGATTTAAGTTGCGGTTTCCTGCCTGCCCAGAAAAATCGCTTAATACTCAATTTATAGCGTGAAGGGTACAAGCAGGAATAATCAAGGGCAGCATACCAAAGACATAGTTGAATCTAGCAGCCATCCCCATCTTAATCATTTGTACCCTACCCCAGATATAGACCTGGAGGCAGACCATCTCACAAAGTCGTGTTCCATCTTAATCATCAAAGGCTGAATATTATCAACCACCATATTACCCAAACCTCTATTTATCAGCAGACCCAAACTCTTCAAACCCGAGGCCTTCCATGTGAGACTGAAATCGCCTTGCATGGTTCTCTGATTCCTACAGGTGAGTGACATCGCCTCACACTTGAACCAATTTATCTTATATCCGGAGAAGATCGAAAATGTCTCGATTAAAGTCATGAGTTGGGGAGTCGAGGAGTCAGGATCACTCTAAGTCAACAAAATATCATCTGCGTATAATAAGATCTTGCAAGCACCAGCAGGTGTTTCCACTCCCTGAACAAGGGGAGACTGGCGTATTGCTGTTGCCAGTGGCTCATGTGCGAAAAGGAACAACAGAGGCAACAGCGGGCAGCCCTGATGTGTGCCTCATAAAATTTGAAAGGGCTTTGATAAATGATCCCCACAATCAATCTGCACTGTAGGGGCTGAGTAAAGCCATTGAATTTTGGACAAAAAAACAGGACCTATCCCCACTCTGCTTAAGGTATGATAAAGATATCCCCATTCAACCAGGTCAAAAGCCTTTTCGGCATCAAAAGAAAGCAGCAGCTTGTCATCTGGGTCATTCCGAATTTGTCATATTACAATGGACAAGAGACGCATGTGATTTCGAGAAGAATGACCTGGTACAAAACCCACTAGAGAGCTATGTATCAGGCTAGGAAGAACATTCTTACGGGGATACCGCACACAATTTGTAGGATCTTTGTCGGGCTTCAAGATTAGGCTGATGATTGCTTTATTACGTATACAGTTGAGGATGACTGTTTGGAATGCGCAAACACTGTTCCAAAAAATGTTAACCTGGGAAAGATGTTTTGCACCCATTTGCGGATCACCTCTGCTATTAATAAAAGTGGGGTGCCTCTACTTCACTGCCCAGTGACCTTGTGTCCCAAGAAGAAGGTTATCCACTGAGGCTGTCCATAGACTTCAAGCACCTTCAAAAATGGCAGTAGGAGCCAAACAGCTTGCTCTGAGCAACCAATTAAATTTGGCTTCCATTCATAAAATTGAAACTTTATGACGTTTCTTACCCTGTTGCACATGCATGTACAGACAAACTTCTGAATGGAAAAAAACCTTTGCAAGGTAACTTTCTCAATGCAAACAAATTGCAGAGCTAGTTCTCTAATCATTGTGCCTGCTCAGAAAAACTTCAGTGCCATGAAGGGAGCTGCCAAAATGGCAGCTCTCTTCACAGAACAGAGATGTCGGCCATACAAGCTGGACATTCTTAAAAGGGATGAAGTTCCTCCAGTCAGTCTTCCAGCAAGGCCTATATATATATCCTTGAAGCAAAACATATAACTTTGAATTATATGTATACATGTTTAAAAGAACATGCACTAGTATGGAGTTCAATCAATCCCCAGTACTTTTCCAGTACTTTTTCCTGTGCCTAAGAGGCCATATAGTGGATCATTAGAGCAATCATGAAGTAATTGGTGACTGTCTTCCGTTGCCACCTCTCCAGTCTGTCCCTCTCTGGATTTGAGGCAATTGTGTTCAGAGTGCTTTCACCAGGTGGTTCATATTGGGGAACTGAATTGACTGGAAAATGCTTGATTCTTTGGAGACAATAGATTCCTCTTTGAAATGAATAGGATTTGAAATGATTAATTCCAAACTCTATTGATCTTTTCCCAGCTTGTAGCGTGGACTTAATAAGCGAACCTTGGCTTCTAACTGAATCTCAATCCACACTGAAGGAAAATGCCAGGAGTTTGTGTTCACGTCCCAGACTTTCAGTGGGGGACAGACTAACGAGCATATCTACAAACCGATGTTCACAATTAAATAATCCTTTCCTTGGCACTAGTAAACGCATTTTCATTAGAAATATCAGAGAACACATGGAGTAGACCATATAATAGAAGAATAGGCCAAAACCATTGGCTGTTTGTTTGTAACATGTTTAATACTTCATCATTCCCAGCTTGACTTATTTTCAAGTTTATTGAGGACTACCTGGGTTTGACATGCTTTCAACCTGGCTTTCAATCCTCCTTCCAGCAGGATCAAAGGGCACTCAGTGCTGCATGGGTCCTAAGTTTGGTAAAAGTCACTTATGTTTTTACAGATTCCCAGAATCTTTTTCAAGTGCCCTATTTCTGCATCATGGAAGAGAATGAGAGAGAAATCCTCACTGTTACTAGACTAACATTTGATGGAAGTGCCTATTTTTTTTAATTGACTCATCATCTGGACTTCCAAATGGAATGGAAATTCCTACCTTTGTAATCCACTGGATACCACTTTGCAGACTACCGGGTTTAAAAAGAACTTTAGGAAAATTAATAACTTCCATGAGAAGCATTGAGAGCGACTAGAGCTGCCAATTTTGGAACCGGGGAACCAGGTTCGCATCCTGGCCTCAGCTCAACATCCTGAGATTCAGGGCTAATCACTTAATTAACGTGTGCCTAAAAATGTGTAATATAATTTGGTTTTCTTGTAAAGTCCTTTGCAATGTGTGCTATATAAAAATATAAAATGGCAACAAAACCATGCCATGTTCAACCCAATACCTTTAGGAGCAAAATCTGAAGGAGACAATGCCGTTATTACAGTGCAGGGAAGGGTTGGTTAAACAGGGACCATTGGACAAGTTACTTTATCTTGCACACCTACATTGCTTATTACTCCCTTTCATATTTCTGAATGTAATTATATTGTCTATATTTCTCAACCTCCCACTGTAACTGTGGCGGGTCACATCGCAAGTCGTCTCCTGCCAGGCCCATCTCAGTATTTGAATCATCTATTCAGGAGACCAAGGCAGCATTTGATTTTGATAGATTCTGAACTTTTTCTGGAGCTGCTTGAAACATCCTTTTAGAGCAGTGGTCTTCGACCTGTGGGGAGTGCCATCCTTGAAGGGGGAGGAATGGCTACACTGGCCAAGGCAAGAAGGAAGGCTGCTGCTTTCTCATCCTCTTCAGAAATGTCTCAGAATCAGTAGCAATTTCCTGACATACTTGGCATGATGTGCTTTAAAAGGTGAATTTGAAGGTCATTGCATTAACTATTGTAAATAATGTAAGTTATTTAACATTCTTTCCTATGGGGTTTTATTTTAAAGTCTTCCTCCATTATTTCCTATTAGAGGGTGCAATTCCGTGGTTTGGCCATGTGTAGTACAGACTTACTACTGTTTCTGTTTTCGACAGTAGTAACATACACTTGTAAATGTACATCTACCCTGTTTTACAGGAGCGGAGACCTGCAAGTTTACACCTATGAGTAACTTTACACTCGGATTTTGCCACCAGACTGTAGCAGATGCAATAGCTGGCTTCTCTTTTTGTATTGCTGGCACTTTCTTGCTGCCCCCCTCTCATGAAGGGGGTCATGAATTCAGCAACAGGGAGCAGACATTAAGGAGAGCCCAATTAACTGCCTGCAGATTGCATTACTTGCTCCTTAGCACACAATAAGATGCTAAGTTGAAACAAAAGTTGATCCCTGTGATATCTTTAGTAGTCACAGGGTGAGTTATGTAGCTTGTGCCACCCATGATAGTTTGGTGAATCAACGAACCATGATCTACATAAGAGTCCGTCTGTTCCTTTGACTGTGTGTGTTCACTAAGCTAGTCTTTATGCTTACAGCATTTACCAGTAGTCAGTGGTTTTTACCACCAAAAAGAACCCCATGTAAGAGCTTTTTGCAAAGGAAGCACCTGATAGTTACCCAGAAGAAACTATTGAACGATAACTAGCCACCTGAAGATAGTGCAGTTCCTGTAGCCTAGGTGCACTATGGGCTGTGTGGCATTCTTGCGGACAATCAGTGGGACTCTGGGCTGGGGCAATGGGGATATTCAGCAGATTAGCACTTCCCTGCAGGAAGGGCCATGTAGCTTTTGTAGATCTGCTTCTATTTTTGGGGGGGAAAGACTGAGAGACAATCCTTAAAAAAGTCCAGTCACATAAAATATGTTTTGTCGAATGGTTTGTCCAATTGGAAGTAGGCAGAGCAAGGGAAGGAAGCATTGTTGCCTGCAAAATGTTCAACCTTGGGTTTGCTCCAAGCTAAGAATGGGTTTGTGATTACTCAAGTATTGAGGTTAGTTCTGACAAGAAAATACAACAATTATGTAGGCCAGGTCAAAAGAGGGAAAACTGAAGAATGGACATCATTTAAAGCTTGCGAGCTGAAGAATCGGAGCTATATGTTTTCTGAATGTGCACCAACTTAATTCGTACAGGGAAACACGGTACAACTTATAGTTCCATGCTCCCACCTCTGTTAGAAGAAAGGACCGTTCAATATAAAATGCCCTCTATGAGCGGTTTCCGATGTTTTTCCTAATTTCAGCAAATCTTTCTTGCTTTTTGGGCCAAACTGATAACTGGTAAACACTGGTTGGATATTCTGTGGCTTGTGACTAGAGTAGTGAACACAGTCAATTGCATCACTGCCAAAAGAGCACACATGACAACAAATCACAAGGTCTCGAAAAGCGCAATGAGTCTCATGATGTCTGATGGATCACATATGAAGTTTAAGAACGGCGTAGAGCTGTCCTCCAACTCACACTTCTTAATGCACATTAGTTCGTCGCCATTTTGGAATGGCAGTGGTGATATTTCCTAACACAGACTACACAGCTGTTATTCTCCATTACAGTCATTCTGTTTCAAAAACTCTCTGGGATATGGATCCAAGGAGATGTTCGTTGCAAAAGAGGGGAGGGGCTTGGCAATTTGCTTTGATTCTGATGGCTGAGGCTCACTACGGACACGCAGCCGCGCACCACCTCATTCACCTGAGTTATGGGCTTACTGCTCTTCGGGCCCATCATCTGCCTCATCGTGCTACGCAGTGTCCTTCATAGCCTCTACTGTCCCACCTGCTACCAGCCTGCAATGGCAGATCTGCTGGATTCACATGTTTAAAATGTGGGGGCAGAGACATGGATTGATTTTGTCACAGCCATACAATTTTTTGCATTCGAGAGGCAAAAATGGGGATCTCACTTGGGTCTTCAGTGGGCTTCCTTGCTATCTCCTTATAATGACAGTGACTATGAGGCGCAAAGGGAGATTAAGTTACTTGGCCATAAACTCACAATCCAGTGCACACCAATATCTCAGAAAAGTGCATGGGGAAACGCACGCCCCCATGTCCACACACCCAGATGTAGAAGCAACCGCTCTGCGTCTCTGACACGATGAAGGCGAAGCAGCTCATTCAGTGGAGACTGAGGGAGAGGTGTGAGCAGCGGCCAGAGCGGCTGACTCCGGAGCACAGGGCTCATGGTTTGATTCCCAGCGCCGGCGTCAGCTCCGCATCATGTGACTCTGGGTAGTAGCTCACTTAATCTCTCCGACGGCCCCCATGCTTTACAAACATGGATTATTACAAATATGATCAGAATTTACCTGAAGGGATCCAGTAGGCCTCTACTTGAGGACTTATACAGCCTATTATTGCTCCTGCTGCCCCCACTGTGAATCTGTCACATCCTGGCTACAGGGGACGATAGCTACCTCGACTAGAGGAGTGCAGTATGGGAATCCTTTCAATATCAGAGCCCCACGCTGTAGGGGCGTAATGGAGGCCATTGCAGTCCTTGTGGCCACTCAACCATTCAGGGGCCCCCCATTCAGCCCAAGGCTAGTGAACATCTGTGATATATAGGAGAATCTGGGGCCACTCTTCAGGTGGGGGTGCAAATTTGTTGGTGTAACGCCACTGCCACTCTGATGTTGAACCCCGTTGCTAATAGGAGAACCCTTAGCGCGTTTACTTGATTACCACGCTCACTGAGGGAAAATGGCCCTGCAGTGTCAGAAAATGCCACCTTTGCGAACCATACAGAAGGCTATAGTCCCAAAGCTTCCAATATCATTCCTGTGAAGGGGCAAAGCTTTTTCACAAAACCCACTCTACTTAAGATTGTCAAAAAAAATGCTCATTCTTCTCTATCAGATACTGCGCCCGCATTACTAGAGCAGATATCTTCAAATATTTTAATGCCAAGCCCACCTTTATATAAAACATGTTTTTAAACTAGTTTAAAAAAACATTTTTAAGCATTGTTATGCTAATTAAATATTGCAAGCAAAATAAAATCTTGTAGGGGTATTTGAAGGCCTTCAATCAGAAACTCACAGTATTCAGCGGGGCCTTTCAGTTTAACACAATAAATATGTGTGCCAATGAAAACACTGAAAGAGAGCCAACCATTTAATGGGAGAAGAGCGATGTATCTTGAGAGAAAAGCCCAGAAAACAACATTTTGTGTTGATTTTTTGGAATGCTAAAGTGCATCATATTAACATAAATGGTAATTACTGCTTTTCCAAGGTATTTTGAAAGTTCCTTTCCACTCATGAGCTCACTCAACATTTGGAAGACCACTGCTCTCCTGGTATCAGTGGTAGAACCATTGATGTGTGCAATATAAAGTAAAATAAAATAAAAAAAATCAAATATATTGATGTGACCATGCTTTTTTTCATTAAATTCTCTGTACTAAAGAAGATATTTAGTTACTCCTCCCCCAGAATCGCGTTACAGCAGCAATGACTGATCAAAATCTCAACACCCACCTCTACGAATGATCTTGGTAACAGTTTGCACATACTTCCTTATATTTTCTTGATTTATGGCTTGGAGTTATTCTTGCCGCTTTTGATCTTAGGGTTCGCCGTCATCAATAGTTTCCGCAGGAGTCTAATACCAACAGGTCTATTTAATTAAGTCATGTTTAAGAACACAGTTGATTTCCATCGAATTCAGGTGACTTCAGGTTGATTTTTCCATTTTCTCCAATCCTTTCAGTACAAGAACAGATTTCCTGCCCTTTTCTTTATCTTTAAGTGAAATTGGAAGGCTGTGATTTAGATCCCGGTGGGTGCACATTGTTGAATCATTTCTCACGAAAGTTCTTGTGCTGGCACAGCGGGAGCAGTTACATGACATGAAAGCCTCCTTCTGATGTTGTAAGTGGAGGTTTGTTTCTGAAAAAGCAAAAATAATGACCCTGAAGCCCAGGTCGAAGTGAAACTAAAGATGTGGAACACAGCAGGAATCAACCCCATCTCCTCACAAGGGTTTAAGGGTGCCACGCAATCTCGCTCCCTGTCTCGAATGAAGAACCAATCCCAAAGTTGATCCTGATGCAATCTGAGTTTCTTAGACTATCAGTAATTTTGCAGCAGGATGAAGCTTTTAGGGAGGCTATATTGCATATTTTCGGTACTCTCCTGGCTCCCTCCGATGTGTCGTCAGGCTGCAACGATCTGCAGGGGCCTCCATCTGCGTTAAGGCCCGCGGATCCATCCTCACCACCATCTGAGGTCCTTGAACTCATCATGGGTTCTGCACTAAGTCTTTCTTGCTACAAAACCTGGTTGATCCCTTCTTTGTCAGCACCAGTCCAGAGGTCATCAGCATTGGAGGTGAAACATCTGTGGACTGGCGTTTTTGACCTGACCTAAATTCATCTCGACCCCAACCGAGGTCGTGCTCTGTCTCTACCCTAGCTCCTCTTTCTATATAACCCACCTCCGCTTCTGCCCATATCAGAGCAACTCTCAGAGCCGCACCTGTCCATTTTACTGCAAGAGATGCAAGCCGTACTGTCAAAAGGGGTCATTGAGAGAATGCCAGCCTCAGAGACAGGTTGTTACCCACTATTTCATCCTGCCAAAGAAGGATTCAGGCCTTTGTCCTATTTTCGATCTTCATCCTCTGAATGCCGTCCTGAGAAAGAAAGGTCTAAATTGTTCATTGGCGCAGGTTATTTCTGCCCTGGATCCAGGTGACTGGATGGTAGCTCTGGACCTGCAGGACACTTCATTTCATGTGCTCATCCTTCAGTCCACAGACATTACCGCTGTTCAAGATCGGCTAGGAGCATTTTCATATTGCCATGCTTACTTTTGGCCTTACTAGAGTCCCTCAGGTGTTAACAAAAATGATGGCGATGGTCACTGCCCATCTTCAGAGGTTGGTGATACTAATTTTCCATTATCCCGATGAAAGGCTGTTGAAGGTGGGCTAACCAGAGTATGTTGTAGACCACCTGCAGATGACAGGAAACCTCCTGACACTGCTCAGTTTCTTGATCAATGAACCAGAGTCACACCTACCTCCTTTGCAGAGGGTTCCTCTCACAAGGGCTGTCTGAGCCATGGTACAGTTCAGGGCATTTTCTCCATCACAATGAGTCCAGGACATTCAGGCTATGATCTGATGTTTCAGCCTCGCTCCTGGATCTTGCTGAGAGCGGCTCTGAGTTTTCTTGCCATGTTGACCTCATGCATCCTGCTTGTCCACTTTGCCAGGTGATATGTAATGGGATCCGCCGTGGGATCTCTAGTCTCAGTGGGCCCAGCACGCAGGGAGCATGACAGATGTCCTCCAGGTTTCGGAAGGCACTGCAAAAGATGTTGGCTGCTCGACTGCAACCTGATCAGCAGCAGACCACTGACCCTCACCTTTCCTCACCCAGAGCTGCCAGTAGGGACGGATGTACCACTGTAGGTTTGGAGATGCTAACTGGAGATGTAGAAATCTGTAGGCTCTGGTCTCTGGCTGAAAACTTCCTCCACATAAATCAGTCGGAGGTGGAGGCTTTCTGCTTGGTACTGAAGGACTTCTGCCATCCATCAGTGGAAGGCTGGTGCAGCCTCTCATGGACCACTGTCTTGTGGTACTGCAGCAAGCAGGGTGGAGAGGGGTCCTATGCTAAGAAGCTCAACATCTTTGGAGTTGGCTGGAGTGTCATGGAATTTCTTGATTATGAATCACAATTAAATGCAATGAAAATTTTCTAAACTCTTTTTTGACTCCTGATATTTTGGGCTACAGAATATAATTACCCATGAAACATGGAAATGAGAAACATTGATTTCAAAAACATTGGATTTTGTTTTTGTGCGATGTAGATTTGTTTGAATTCTAGCAACTTCCTGACTGTGCTTCCTGACTACCAATATGTTTGTCTTGTTCTGAAAATCTTATGAAGCTGGCTGGCCTGATGTCTTAAATCACATCCTAAAGACTCAAGTTTGAAGTCCTGTTTTGCAACTTTTGTGATGTTTTTCTTAGGAAAGCTTTAAAATATTGGCCAATCCTTTTTACTTAGCCTTTAGGTGTCCTATATTGCATTGCCACTTGTTACATTACCTCTATCAGTTGTAAAAATCATACTGTAGGTATATATTTGATGGTCTTTTTCTATTAGGAGTGACATTATATTTTCCTTCTCATTTTGCAGATTTTTTAAGACTGGAGTAAGATTTGAAATAAACATACATACATGTGTTAATTATACCATTTCCTGGAGTTAATTGTTCATTGCTATAAAAATGTATTTATTAATAAATCATTTGGCTACAGAGTGGAAAGTACAGTACTTTTTTTGTTTTTGTTTCTTATTGTGCTTTCATGTTGTGTTTCAATCACTTCAGATCACTCTGAGACATGTTAAGCATACAGAAAGGCGACAACCACAGTCAACAAAACAAACAACGTGTTTCAAGGGGCATGCATTGGGAGGGGATTTCCCCTAGTGACCCACAAATGATCAGGTTCTATATGTAAGTGAGCTGCATGCAAAATGGCACACTTTCAGGTGATGCTAGCTTTCGTCTAAGGGTCCTCTGCAGTTCGTGATGTTAGGACCCCGCTGTTGGGTAGGAAGAGCGGACACCATTGGTTGGTTCAGAACCTGAAGAATGAATTATTGTAAGGATACTGGAGCAACAGGGTACAGCAGTGATCTCCCACAACCAATTGTGTCCTCCTCAAACCATGTTCTACATTCCACAACACATCCCCACATTTCACAAGTGTATACACATACATTCACAAATATGATTCCACCTAAGGCTCCATATGACTGCCTCAAGAACATGCATGTTATAAATAAATAAATACAGCTCAACAAAGATCAAAGAGCCAATTACTATAACAGAAAGTCATTGAATCTCGTAGGCATACCCTTAACTCTGTCACTCTTCTTTAATGTCCAACAGGAAATTCCAGTGTCATCTAGCAGAAAAGCAATACTACTGCCAACCATCTTCTTGGTGACACTTCCGCCACACTCCTCACCCTCTGATTCACCACTTGTTCCCCATCATTGAAATACCCTCCTTCAGTGCTATCCATATACTGGAATATACTGCCACCGTTATTCCTAGTATCAATGTCACATCCCCTCGCTTGCTTAAAATTACAAAAAAATATAGTGAAGTAGGTTCTGTCGGGAGTAGAATAACGACTTTAAATATATCATAGACATTTGTACAAGAACGTAGAACACACCTAGATTTATGTATTCAAGAGAAATTGTATTAGCAACCTAATTCATTTTTCTTTTTATAATTTGCTCTGGTTGTAATGTAGTCAGGCTGTCACAGAGAACAAAACATTACATGAAAAACGACGCAACATAAACTAATCTGTGATAAGGTGATCTAATAGTGACAAAGTGCTTTAGGTGAATAAGATATATACAGTGCTGTACAAGATGTATCTAAAATGTTCATTCAATAGACATCAATTCCTATACACTTGAATCTCCAATTCATACACAGTTCTGCTTTTCACGTGGGGTGGAGAGAGTAGGGAATGGATTGTGTTTACACATCCACGTTTCGACCCAAGTAGTGCGTGATTCAAGAGGAGTCACAGCGGATCTTCTTCAGGACAAGGGGGGACAGTCAGTGGGGCTAGCAACCAAAGACCTGATGAAAGCTTGATCGATCCACCAGTAGTTGGATCCTTGCCAGAGATGAGGAATTTTTAACTTCTTCGCCGGCCGGCTAGAGCCTTCTGACTCACGCCCCAGTTGATGTGACTAATCACCATCACTGCTCTCAGGCTCGAACTGGTGCCCCCACAATCCAACCCCTGGTGGTTCTACATCAATGCAATTCCTCATCTCTGGCAAGAATCCAACTACTGGTGGATCGATCAATTGAAGCTTTTATCAGGTCTTTGGTTGCTAGCCCCACTGGCTGTCCCCCTTGTCCTGAAGAAGACCCACTGTGACCCCTCTTGAATGACGCACTACTTGGGTCGAAACATCGACGTGTAAACACAATCCCCGCTCTCTCCACCCCACGTGAAAAGCAGAACTGTGCATGGATTGAAGATTCAAGTGTATAGGGATTGATGTCTATTGAATGAACATTTTAGATACATCCTGTACTGCACTGTATATATCTTATTCACCTAAAGCACTTTGTCACTATTAGATCACCTTATCACAAATTAGTTTATGCTGCGTCGTTTTTCATGTAACGTTTTGTTCTCTGTGACAGCCTGACTACATTACAACCAGAGCAAATTGTAAAAAGAAAAATTAATTAAGTTGCTAATACAATTTTTCTTGATTGCATCAATCTAGGTGTGTTCTACGTTCTTGTACAAATGTCTATGATATATTTAAAGTAATTATTCTACTCCTGACAGAACCTACTTCACTATAGTTTTACAATACCCAGGTTCTGAGGGTTACTGGGTAACCCTATTATACTTGAGGATGCTTAAAATTACCTGCAGAAATTCTGGTCATATTAAATACACCTCCACTTTACACCTTGATAATGTGTTCAAAACCTCTGCAACATTTAACTATGCCCGACCCCCCTTCCTGGATGTGCCAGGAAGTTTGAGACGCACAAACTGACCAGTATCCATCAGTTTCGACCACAGAATGAAAATATTTCCCTCTTCTACAGTTCAAATACCCAATATTTCCTTCTTTAAACCAAGCAACCAAGAGTAAACCAGGTTTGCGAACCCTTAGGAACTTAAAAGTGGGAACACCAAATTGAGAGTGAATCTGTATGAGAGCAAGCAAGCCTGCAGAACTTTAAATCACCAAGTTCTTTTCTTTACCACCAATTGAATGGACTCTATTGAAGTGTTTCAGCTGCCCACTGGCCTTAGGATGATGAAAGGATATTTTCTTATGGTAAATACCACATCTGGCCACATATTCCTCTATTTCAAACTGCCTAATTGTGGGCTAGTATCAGAGCCTACACTTATTGGGTAGAGCTTGCCTACAAAAAAACTCAAGAAATTTAATGAGAACATCAGTAATTGCCTTCTTCACCATTCTCGCTTCAGGCCACTTAGAATAAACAACAATAAGCACAATGGCAAACATTTATTTTCTAGGAAAAAGTAAAAACAGGTCAACAATAGTGATACCAAGCTCCTCTAGGGTTCAAGCGGCTACTCAACCAGGAGAGATTTTACAATGCATTATTTCACAGAATTAGCACTTATTCTACACAAACAACACTCACAAATCAATCTGTCTACCTCTTCTTCCATGTTTCAGCACCAGTAACATTCAGAGGCTATTTTCCTGGTCCAACTTAGATTGCTGTCATTAAATTGTTTCAAAATAGTCTTCCTAAGCCCAAATGGAGATACAAACATACTTCCTCATACCTGCCTACCACAAAAATCAATTCCTCATAAATCTTCCAAAACTTTTTCAAATTCCTATGTAAGTTACGTTTGTGAAGAGAATTACGTTTAATGTGTGGTTACTAACTTCTCCGAGATGCACACCCACCCCCGTCTCATTTTTTCGTTCGCTGTCAATCACAGTTCCTCCAATAGCATATTTTGGACATACCTCAATGTTTTGAAGAGTTTAGACACTTCCCATTCAACCTCAGACAGGGTTTCACTGTGACCATGCAAAGGTTAAGTTGACTTGCCATCTACATGCATACTGTTCAATGGTATACTTAATTGCTTGCAGTCTTACAGCCAAACCGGTTGATTCTTGCTGTAAGGATTCTTCCTCCACAAGTGATAATACATTTACTATTGGGCTTGATTGTTTTTCAACATGAAGTTGGCCACTCACAAAGACATTCTCTAGTGCTCTACAGACCACGTGCATGTTAGAAGTTCTTTCTATATCACTGAGTAGTTAGTGTTTAGAACTATTCGGTCAACTATCAATTCCTTACAGCCATCCTCTGCGTCAGTACGCCCCAATACTGCTGTTACTGATGTACATCAACTGCACCTTCCTTCCCACTATATCAGGTTTTAAACAAGGGGCTTGCACCACATCCTGCTTGAGAGCAAGTTTTTGCCAATTTCCTTAGAGATACAACCTTGCTTATGCGTTCCTCAACAAATTTGCATAGCGAGACCCAAAAAGGACATTAGCTGATTTTTCAAAACTAGATGTAGAGATTTAGAACAGTTTCACTATGACTAAGTGTAGGTTTGGTCCCAAAATGTGCACCTCCATGTCCTAGAATATTGTCTTGAAAGGCCACAGTGCCTCTAATGCCTTCCAAGGAATCTTGTATTATCCTGCGAAACATGGATGCTGCACAAGCTAGACCAAAGTTCATCATCACCTAGTAAATATCCTCCAAGGTCACAAAGGTTGGATGTTTCCATGTCTCATCTAAAACAGACTGAGGATAAACGTTAGCGACGTCCACTGTAGGAAATGTTGTCACCTCGGGTAAAATTGGATCCCCTCTTTCTGAAAAATAAATATTCTCTCTCTGGTTCTTCAACCTTTGAAATTAATCTTACCCATTAATATCAGGTAGATAATTCTTGTGTCACGTATACTACACAGGGTGTATATCAGGAGGATGTCGTTTTTTTTATAACTCTACAGCTTATTTACTAAGGTGTCATCTAAGATAGTAAACCAAGCGCAAAAGCGTCCATTACAATGTTTTGCCATGATCTTGGTAATCTACATTACATATGACGACTCACACTAAGTACTACATTATAATTATGCCTCAGCATATAATTCTCACTGTCCTCAGTGACAATATTCAATGTCCAATTTTTACATCCTCTCTAAAATTATTTATCTATGGGATAGCAGTTCTTGGCCATCTCTAAATGGTTGTGACGGCCACATCTCTAGCAAATATTTTTATTTTTTCCCCCTTCACAGCTTTTAGTTCTTCTATCCGCACTTCCACTCTTAGGGCCTGATTACGAGTCTGGCGGTCACAAGACAGCCAGACTCGCGGTGGGCAGCAGTGGCTGTCCACCATTCGCCATATCACAAAGTCGTGCCGGCGATGGACTGCGGACTGCGTCAGGGAACTACCGTTCCCTGGTGGTGGCACTGCTGCACCACAATGCAATTTGCTGAATGGGTATTGGTGCAGTCCAGCTCAGCAAATTACGAGTTCGTCCACCGTCAGCATTACGTGGCGGGAGCCTCGCCATGAAAAGGCTGGTGGTGGAGGAACAAAGGGGGGCCGGCAGGACCCCTATAGCCACCCCACCATGGGGATACATTCAGGGGGGCACACCATGTGCCCCCCTGTCTGTACTCCCACAATTTCCAGCATGGCATGGATGACGTTCTGGAACTTTATGGCCGTTCCCATTTCGGTGCCTGTTTTCAAGGCACCGCCATGGGAAAGGCCATAGGACTTCCGACTGGATTACGAGCTGTGCATTTCCAACTCGTAATACGGTCCGCGGTCCTTGGGCGTCTTGCATGGATTTAACGCAGCGGAGGCGGCATTGTGCCGGCTCCACTGCGCCAAACTTGTAATAAGGCCCTTAATTTTTTTGACAACATATATGTGTGAAGATGAGATGATAGTCCTCTTAGTTCTTCTACAAATGTTTTTGACTATTAACACTTCTGGTAATATAAATAGCTGAATACAAAGTGAGATCAAACTCTGGCTACAGACTTCACTGAATCTTTTGTTTTCATCAGGCTCTAGTCCCTTAAAACCTGATCATAAGATATATTTGCAAAATCACAAATTACAGCTATTGACCCACTACGCAGTCCTTGATTGTCTCACCCATCTCTTGTTTTCTAAAACACAATTTATAAAGTTTAATTGTAGTATTAGCTTTCTTCCCATGCCACATATTTATTTTCTTAATTGCTTAATTGAACAGAATTGTAATTGTTTCAGGCGTCTCCAAAGCCGAAAGTAATGTAAATTCCCTGAGACCTTCTCCTCCTAAACCATGTTTCGAAAGTGCTAAGAATTGTATGTGGAGGACAGCTGTAACCTCCCAAAATTTGCACTTAGGCCAAGAAAATCTCTTACCAGTTTCTTCATTCCATTAATTCACAAGGAACTTGTGAGAAGGGTGGAGGTGTACTGGCCATGTTGGTATAAAAAATAAGCTCCAGTTATAAAAGTAGCTACTGTTGTCGAACTCAACAAGATGTCAGCAAAGTCTAACTGAAATATTGAGTATTGAGGTAAATAATGGTAAATATCATAGAGTGTTTTACAAATTATGTGAATGACAAGTGCCCTCAAATATTCTCTTCTGGACCCTCGTACTTAGCCGCAGTGATATAAATATGCCCTTGTGCTTGTGCACAAGCTGTTGGGTTGCACAGACATTGCACAACATCTGCCACATTGCTAGTCCTAACAATTGAAGTAATATGCCCAAAAGATGGCCAACTCACAAGCATCATATGACAAATGGCACATCATTCTGCATGTTAACTGTAAGATGGATCACTCTGCCAGGCCATTGCCTGGCTGTTGTGTCACCTCAGTGATTGCTAGAACTATGCCTCAGTGTCAACAATGTGATTAGCCTCAGCATTCTGACAAACTCTGCTGAATTCACTAAATGTGGTTCCATATCGGGTAGACCTCCTAGGGGCTTGGAGCGCATCCACCATCAGCGACTACACTCCTAAGGAGAACTACTACAGCAGCAGGCATGGCTCAAAGGAACCCCTGCAGCCACCTGCATGGTTTCCCCATCACCACAAGTGTTCTAAATGAAAACCCGACTCCCATTATTTGCTTCAGCACCTGGATATTTATTGTAAGTATACCGCAGGGTACATGGGCGATCTCCAGCATTTGCCCATCTCCTGGGTACTCCTCAAACAGAGTTTTACATTTTATTACACATCACTACATTCCACTAGCATAGCTACACATGCCCACAGACCAAGGTTCTTACCTTGGACTCTGTCTGGCCATTTCATCAACATGCATATCTCCAAAACCCGTGCCACACCTGCTCCATCAGCTGCATTACAGAAACGAGTGAGTGGAACGAAGGTAGGGCGGAAGGATAGAAGGAATTAGTGAGAAACACGATAGAAGTGTGAGAAACCAGAAAGGAGAACCAAAGATTAAATAATGAGAAGAATGAATAGAGTAAAAAATAAATATTCTGGCCACCACTGGCGTAATGGTGATTTGCGAATCAGATGGCCAGCCTGGCATATCTTCAGCATCCTTTCCATTATTTGGGCCAACTGAGGCATAGTGGTGGCTGCCTCTGGTCTGGCACACCATGACCACCCATGGACGCTGATTAAAATCCTGGCTAAGGATGTGTATCTGGTACATTTAGTGGCTACTCCCACATAATATGTGCATCTTAGGCATAGATTTGAAGTACAAGGCCACAAAAGGCTAATTTTGCTCATGTGTGGAACAGCACATGAAAGGGTTTGATAAAAATGACAAACTGGTATTTAGGGAGTCCTGTGCTTTTTTTAAATGAAAAGCTGGCATTTGTGTGACAAAGCTATTTTAAAATATTTACACTGTTTTATTTTGAGGAATTAGATATGTTTATCTTAAATGAAATTCTGAAATGTGGTACAAAATGTGTTTTTTTCAGTTTGCTTGGTGTTAAAAGTATAATAAATGGAAAGTACTTCAAATAGGATGAAACTTTTATTGCAATAACTTTGACGTGCAGGAACTTGAATTAAGCTGCACCGTGCAGTCAATGTGAAATTAAAACTATAAAATATTATTTGAATCAAGGAGTTACTAATTAGTGGCATTCTATGGTATAATACAAAGTGACATACATTCATTATTATTATTAGTTCAATATGCAGCAAAAGAACTGATCAGTAGTATTTGTCAAAGGCTTATATCCTTGGTACATTATACCCAACAAATTGAGCAAAAAGTGCACTGGGCAGAAAAAAGAGATATGCTTTCTCATAAAATCTCTATAATATGAAAGATCAAACAAATGGTCATGAGGGCACCAGTTCCGTCTTATTAAGATGCGTCTGTGTTAGAAGTCCATGGGCTGTATTACAGTAAGTGCCCTGGGGCGCAACGGGCGTTTGCGACCGCTTTGCGTGCCCCCTGGGCACTTTGATACTACAGAAGGGGGCGCAGACGCTTGTGCATCCCCTTCAGTAATATTGATAGTGCTGGTGCACTTAAAGCACCAGCGCTACTTTCAGGGGGCGTTTCCTAATTTGCATAGGGTCATGTCCTATGTAAATGAGGACATTCCTTTGCCTCTGCACCATATTACAGACCCGGGCGCAGAGGCAAAGAAGCCCTGGGACAGCACGTCCATCATATTAGGGCGCATTTTCAATGTTTGCGCCCGAAGCACCTTTTAAAATGTGCACCCGGCCCAAACAATGAAAATGCATAATTCGGCCCCATACCTTTGAGAAATTCAGATCACAATTGCTCTAAGGAACTGCTCACGGACGTCGGGTGGGGGTTATTAGGGGGAGATGGAGAAGGGTGGGTCGTAGAAAGAGCAGTCAATTCATTTCATGCCCGCAATTGTTAGGAGTTCTATAAAAGTTTTTAATGCAGTTTTCTCTTTGCAAAGTTGATGCACCCATGTGTGCCCTCAAGCCCCCTCCATGCCCCCGGAATGAACCCCTAACTGGCAGCTTTACTTTGAAATGAATCAGGCCTGACTCTTACTTTCCCTTCTTAAGATGACATATGGCACCTTTCCTCTATTCACTTGCTTCTGGAGACATTTGTTTGATGATCTGGGATGGAGGACCATTTAGTGATTTTCCTTTCACATCTGTATGATCTTGTTTCATCTGGTAAAAGAGTGCCAGAGCTGTAAAATGTTCTCCTGACTGGTCTTTTATGACACTCCAGGTACTATGCGTAATACTATTTTTTAGCCTTTTTCACAGCATTAATCTGGAAACGTGGAAAACCTCTGAATTGTATTTTTGTAATCATTTCCTCCTCCTTCCGTTTCAGTTTGGGTAGGTAGTGGTGATGGGCATGATTCATACAGACCTTTACAATGCTTCTTTCTGGCAATATTTCTTTCTAGCACATGTGAATAAAATCGTTATCAGTTCCTCTCTTAGTTTTATTTCATATTCACTAAACCATTCTCAAGACTAGGCGTGGCTTGCCCTTGGAAATTCAAGAGAAAGTTAAGAGTAAGACAGACCTGCACAGAGAAAAAATGTTTGAGAATTGCACTTTATATAATAAAAGGGTAGTGTGTTCTCTTCCCTCCAGGCCATTAGAGACACTGTTTCTAGTAATGCACTTTCGTGCAATATCCTAATCTATTCTGTGTGTTGTAGTCTTGTTTGCTTCTGTGAAGTTAATTAGACCAAGACACCTGAAATCAATAATTTGCAGGTGCAAAGTTCAGGACAGGACTGGAGATAGTGTCTGCAATGACTTGGAGTAAGTTCAGGACTGGAGATAGTGTCTGCAATGACTTGGAGTAAGTTCAGGACTGGAGATAGTGTCTGCAATGACTTGTAGTAAGGTGATCACCCTATATACGCCTATGTTCTTGCTGGTTGCCATTGCAAACTATCTTTCACTCATACACTAGCGCACACATACTTGTACACAGAGACAAAACCACGCTAAAACATTTACACATGAACATAAATGTACAAGCAACACATGCTGGCATAAGACACACACACAAACATACTATGGACATAAGTGCACAAGCAGGCACACACACACACACACACACACACACACACACACATAGGCTCACAAATGTCAACATTACATAGAGTGCTCAGAAACCCATGGGTAAATTATAATATAAATGCAGTGCAGGATGTGCTGTGATAGGATAGATACAAATGTACACATATACAGATCATGTTTCTGTTTTTAAATCCTACCCTTTCTTCTTGTTCTCACCTACAATATTTACTGAAAACCTAACTCAGATACAAAATATACAGAAAAGAGGTGGACAATGTGTGTTGGACGCAGTGTTCCAAGTGGTCTTTCAAATGGGGGGTCCTAGGCGAGCTAATGGCCATAGGCAGGAGCGTAGCTTTAGGGGGTGCTTGGGGTGTTACACCCCCCTAATAAATGTATTTTGTGATAAATTGTTGGGTACAGGTGCTTTCAGTCGGGTAGGGTGAGGTGTCTGTCAGATTTCACAAGGAATTTTTACATACACACAGACAAAACGCACACACTCTCTCCCTCTCTGTTTTGAAATTCTTCCAAAATGTTGGTCAATTTTACAAAATCTTACATTTTCCCTAACTTAGGGGCCAATTACGATGGCGGGCGGGCTTGAGTCCACCCGCCGTCATAGCGGGATCAGGACCGCCTGCCTGTCATGCAGCAGTTCCGCACTCCTAATTATAATGTGACCGCCACCGCAGCGGTTGCATCTGGCAATTTAACATTGCGGCGGATGCTGCTGGCTGCAGAACCCACCACAATGTTAAATGGCCATGTTGTCCATTTCCCTGCACAATGTGGCAGGCACCGCGCAGTGCCTGCACCTTGTGCATGGAAAACCCCCCAATGCACAACTGCCCCCCCCCCCCGAGGAGGCCCGTAACGGGCACCCCGAAGCCAGCCTCCGCCAGCCTTTCCATAGCGGTTCAACCGCTATGGAAAGGCTGGCTGACGCCAGCATTGTGATCAGGCGGGCGGGCAGTGCCTGCTAGGCACCGCCACCATATCCCCAGTCAGATCCACTCCGCCAGGCAATCGCAACGATTGCCTGTGGCGGAAGCGTGGCGGGCGCTCTTTGTGCCCGCCATGCTTGTGGCATGATTCCCCCTGCCATCCTAATGTGGTGGGGGGCAATGGGAGCCAGATGGCGGAGGGACCGCCACCGCTGGCCCGGCGGTGGCAGTCTCTCCGCCATTGTAATGAGCCACATAGTACCTCTACCAGTTCCACTACCCAATTCCTCTCCCTTTCCACTGCCCACTAGGCCCCTTTGGCACCCCTGGTTTGTCTTATAATGTATTGTGCCAGCGTGACTGTTGGAAGTTCTGAAGCTCACGCCCTCAAATGTTACTGATAAAGCTACTCCTATGGCCACTTTCAGCCTACTGGTAAAGGGGTGGGATGCATGTGTGTCTGTGTGCGCACGGACATGCTCACAAATGTGTGTGGGAACGAAGGCAGTAGGTGCCCCAATGGAGAAGAGCTGTGCAGAAATAAAGAAGCGCTCTTATTAAAATCCAATTAGAGAAGTAACAGCGGTGGATCAAACTGCAGCCTGGTGGCATGAGATATTCGACAGGGTTGGTGGCCTCATGGTGGTCACCTGGAAACAAATGCTTCAGTAGCTTCAGCACTTGGCCCGGATAACAGAGGAGGCATGGCCTTTCAGGAGGAAATATAGATTTTCCTTTGAGATATAGGACGGGAAATAAATTAAATGATATGAGAAAGTGAAAGTAATTTGGTAGAGGGCGGGAAAGAGGGGAAGGGGGACAGCTGAGCTAGAAAGGAAAAGAAAGCTTCTGCAGGGATTTGCAATTTAATTGATATTTGGCGGCAGGAAGCCAATCAGTGTAAGCAAATTGACGTTCTAAGATAAAACTAATGGCTTAATGGTACGCCTTCCCCCCATGGCTGAGGCAGCCCAAATAAATGTGGGCAGGCGCACAGGAAGCAGCATGAGGGCCGTTACCGGGCAGCGCGTGCCGCTGCCTTGCTGGCAGGGTTCTGCTCGGGCTGCAGTTTATTTTGATGGCATCTGTCTCCGCTCCCCGAGAGGAGGCAGCGAGCAGCTTCACATTGATTGCCACTCCAGCCAAGGTGGGTCTGGGGAGAGCAGGGCCATAATGAATGACTCTATTTGCCGGAACACCGCTGAGAACAGTCGCGCTTTGTTGTGGTAACAACGGATGCTGCTGGTCTTGTTGTGGTGCCAGGCCTGGCAGGGGAAACAAGCACCACAAGCTGTCAAAAGAAGCTCAACACAAGAAGCTCTCAGAGAAATTCATCCCACATCAAGCTAAAGAGAAAGTTGAGATAAAACCTGACCGTGGGCTTATTTCTGTTTCCGTTCTTCTTCTATCCTTTGGTCTGTTTTTTTTCACTGATTCTGTACATTTATTTTGCCGCTGTCTTATCCTCCTCTTCTCCTATGATGTTTTATGTTTTACTTGTTTGAATTACTTTTGCACTTAGCTAGCATTTTCATTACGTCGAGTATATTGTCTTGGTCCTATTCTTCTTTGTTGTTCTAGCTTCCTATTGCTGTTTATCATTCTCAATATTTTTTTTTCTGACCCCCCATTGTTTCCCTAGTTCTGACCATCCGTCCATTTCTATTGCTCCCCATGCTTTTTTATTTGCACCTCAAATTATTTTCGTACCCCATTGCTTTTTCTGTTGGCTGCCCCATGATGTGAGCGCCACCTGCGGGTCCCTTTCCCTCCTTATGGATGTGATTGGATGTGTCTACTTCTATAAGTAATCAGAGTATGTCATATGATTGCTTGCCCTGGTTCTTTAAAATACCCTTTCTTGCACATTGGACCGTTTCCTTATAAACATGACTTTGTGACTCACCTAAAAACGTAAATAGAGTCAGATAGAACTAATTTAAAACTGAAATTGTAGGAAGAGACAGACCAGGCAAGCATGGGGTGATGGCAGTCTTACTAGAGGCTCTGTGCAGGGGTTTGAGCAGTGAAGTCTGCAGTAGACTGATACCTAAGGGTTGCAGATAGCAAAGAGGAAGTGTATGAACATGCGAGGAAGCGGGTACCTGTTGATGTATCAATACGGCTATAGAGCATTACTTAAAATAGGCAAGGAGAAATCAAAAATGGGTGAACAGGAATCCATTGCCAAATTCTCAGTAAAATGCATTCTGCAAAAACATATTCTTGGGACTGTATGCGTTCTGGTTATGCTGAAAAACAGTCATCAATCCTTCAAATAAAAATGTGAACACTTGACGGTTACTTAAGGGATAGTGGCTGCAGCTCACTCTTAAGACACTCCATATAGCTAGAGATTCTTGTCATAAGCACCATTGTGAGCACTAAAAAGCACGTGTTGCGTTTCTTACAGAAATGAAATCCAAAACGCTTATTATGAGCAAATAAACACCAAATCGATAACTACTGGTCATTGTGTTGTGTATCTGTGCCTTTCATGTGTTTTGTGGGGGAAGAGGCTCCACTGAGACCCCCGTCCTCCTTCCCCTTTTAGCCACACATCATTCTTTACAGTCTTGGTTCAAAGAGCACAGTATTGAAACTGATGCTATGCGGAGCACAGCTAATGCCACACCTCTCACTCACTATTCGCTCCTTCCAGAACCTTCTATCCTTGAAAGTAACGATCCTCCATTTTACTTCTACACTGCATCTTCTTCCGGTTATATTAATTTGCTGACACCCATTGCCACTCACCTAAAGTCAGCTCTTCCCCTTCACCTGCTGTAAAACTAGTACCAACACTGGGCTCTGCAAGACAATGTGTACAACAGAGCACCACAAACGTAAGGCCTGAATACGAGTTTGGAAGTCAGATTGCCCAAACTCCATGTCTGCGGCCGCCAGAAGACTACAGTGCTGGCAGTCTACAGACCGCCGTGTTATGAGTTTACCATGGTGCCAGGGGTGTGGCTGCAGAGATCTTGCGGCATTGGTGATTAGATTTCCATATGTATTGATGCCTGTGTGAACATTTTAACGGCATATGTGTCGAATGTACACATAAGCATGATGCATGTGGAAAAATACCACCTACCCATTGCTGCAGTCTGGCCCGTATGTGGGCAGTCCAGGCAATGGTATATGGTACAAAAAGTACTCACCTGTATTTCGCCGCAAACAGGGTTGTAATCCTCGGGTGAAGATGCGGCTGTGTAGGGCGACCTGAAGAAAGGGATCCACATCGAACTCTGGCAGAAAGAACAGTAAAGGGATGAGAACGCACCTCAGTGGCGTAACGTAAGGCCCCGCAGCCCCTGCGGTGCGGGGGAGCCCCGAGCTCCCAGTCATGTGGGGGGCCCCTCAGAGTCAGTGCTACTACAGTTTATAACAATACTTTTGAAAATGACAGCCTGGCCTGCCCATGGTTCCTAAGGGTCTCTGCCTTTTGGTCTTATTGTCCGTCCGTCGCTGGGTCATTAAATAGTAATATGTTTATCAATATATAAGCACTTGGAGCAGAGTCAACCTGCTTAGAGAACCGAGAACGAACTGAAAGCAAGATTTCCGCTGCCTTAGCGCCTGGGTGTCTCGTTGTGTTCAAGGCGGGGCAGGGAAGGCCGTGTCATGGACATGCGCAGTATACACTGCACGTGAGGGCATTCACATGACGCGAGCCATTACTGTGAGTATCAAACCATATTCATTATTTTGGCATATTATCGTCGTCTTTGCGCCGGCACAGCCCCCTCGTATTGGATCTTCTACTGACGTGTGCCCCCCCTTCACCCCTTTGCATTGGCTCTTCCCTTTTCCTTCTCTGCTGGGCCACACAAGTGTGACAGGGTGTGCCGGGGTGGTCGTCAAGAGGCCCAGGGCATTTCTTTCTTTAAACATGACTTATGGAAACGCTTCAACTTAGTACATAAGGTGAAGCGATTACGCAATTTTTGACAACTGCTGGATGGATGCTTCTGGGAATCCGGCGTGAACCAGCTATCCCTGGCATCCATTTAGGGGCAGGTTGTCGGTGAAAATGCAAAAAGGGTATTTCTTTCTTTAAACATGCCATGTGGTATTGCTTCGATTTATGTACTAAATTGAAGTGATTCAGCGTGCCATGTTTAAAGAGAGAATTATCCTTTTTGAA